>NW_027526233.1:29214975-29665933 GCF_048455015.1 Haemaphysalis longicornis | reverse complement strand
TTGATTGTCGCTTAGCAAGCTGTACACAAGAAAATCGAAAACACACGTTTCAGACAATAGAAGCGTGTTTGACAAAAGCATTACATGAATGAGGAAATTCATAACAAGGTAATCTGCACTGCTGAAACGAATCGGCTCCCGCCAGGTAAAATGTCAGGCCGCAAGCACAATCTGCACTATACATCAAAGAAACGCATTGCCCATACGCAGTCCTGTTTCCGGGTGTGCATTTGCCAAGCTTCTCTTAAGTCTCGCCTCATCCTGTCTGGATGCGGATCCAGCCCATAACACTGCTTTAACGAGGGCAAGTAGCATGGGTACAGTGACCTAGAAAATCTTAGTTCGCGGCAGCATGGACAATGCGCCATATGCGCCGCAAGAGCTAGTGCTCCACGTGGCGTTTCTAACGTAGCGTGCGTGCTCCCGAAGGTGTTCATAGAGCATCGCACCGTTTCACATGACAATTGGATCTTGTAGATCACCCTTGTGATGGCATTGAATAATCGTCTTTTCATGTTTCTTGGTGCGCCTAGTTGCCGCAGGAGCGTCAGGATTTCCTTTGTGGCAGAGTGTGTTTATTTCTAGGGGATGAAAACTAGAGTTGTACAACTACCTCCGTGTTATGTTCTTCTGATTTGGATGTACTAATAGTTCAATATGTTCAGTACAGCTAGGTGTGTAGGAATTTGTTAGAATGAACTTTTAAAGCTGGGCAAAACAGTACTTAAACGTAGAAAACGGAAACGTTGGTGTTTCTCGCGCAAGGTGGCAGGTATCTATCGGGGTATATTGAAATACGAACAACAGAGAGCGTGGTTTTACGTTCGTGTGGTTCATTCTGGCCAGTAGCCACATTTCCGCAGAGCGAACAAGCTACCAAAGTTCGTTTCCTTCCTTGATGTGCAGAGACCATCGTCATCGGATCGTTCGCTGGGCACTCGGAACAAATATTTATACCTATATAGATAATTGCCAGCCTGACTGACTCCGTGACTGACTGCATGGCTGCCTAGCTGGATGGTTGGCTGGCTGGCTGGCTGGCTGGTTGACCGACCGACCGACTGATCGACCGACCGACTGACTGACTGACTGACTGACTGACCGACTGACTAACTGAGTGAGTGACTAACTGATTGAATGAATAATGCCCAGACAAAACTGCTAGACCTAGAGACGTGAAACTTCGAGACTGCATTTCAGTCAAAGCGTAGAGGCTCACTATGGTGGGATTGTTGGAAATGGCTCTCATTAACGAGCAAACGGGTGAAAGCATGCTTTCATATATTCGTGAATATTTCGCTTACCAGTTAAGATTCTGAAGTGCTTTTTTGCTGATATGTGTAGCCCTTAAGTATACCAAAAAGAAGGGGTGTGATTGCGCCCTAACCAACACTATTTGGACGATTCTTATATTGAAAAAGAATGGGGGTTTTTAAAGATTCATCCAAAAATGTTTCACTGATTGATTTATCCAACTGGTTTTTGTCGATACACTTTACTGAAACTGCACAAAAACTTTTCAAGGATTTCGGCCTCCGACACAAGTAAATGTGCCAAAAAAATATTTTAATGACATTCTTGACGAGCTGAGAAGGCATAAAGCTGATGTGAAAGACTAGACAAACGGCTGGCTCCAACGGCTTCAAATCTTATGATCCCATTCTGATCGTGATGTACGAGCTCGTTAGTGCTGAGAGGAAAGCGCTGGTAACATTTTTTAAGATATTCTTAAAGTATGGTAGGCCAGTTTCGAACTGGTTTGGTTCCTATGGGAAATTATGCATGTATATAAAAATTTTCCATAACACCCGCTAATAGGCACAGAACAATTAAGATCTCGGGAAAACCAAGTATATCTACAGATTCCTCAATAACGGTTCCGCCCGTTGATATATCCAATTTGTTGCTTCGTGCTAATTGTGCCGACGCAGTTGTCCAAAAACTTATTTCGAGATTCTACGATCACACGTGTATAAACAGGCGAGCAGGATTTCTCAACTTGCGCAGCTCTGGACCGTATATTCAGCTGAATTTTCCCGTAGTAGTAGTAGTAGAACTTTTATGGTGAGAAGAAATGGGAAGGGAACAAGGGGGAAAAGTTGAGAGGGAGTTCATGGGTTGGGCCCGACGTCCAGGGCTCCAGATGCAACGGCTCCCACCTTGGCTCTCTGGATCAGACGTAGCTGATCTTGGAGAGATGAGCTGGTAATGGCAAGTACACCTGACATTTGTGTGCGAGACGATAAATCTCACAATACGGACTCCATGCATATTCGTTTTGTGTTTGTGCGTGAAGTTTCGACGACGCTCCAAACACACACAGTGAGTGAGTGCGGCGGACCGAAGTAAGCCTAACACTGCAGTCCCCACACAGGCGTGGCGGTTTTTGCGCCACGTTGGCGAGGATGCAGGGCCTGCCTATGGACACCACACCGAGCAGTACACTACCACAGAAACACCGGTGTGTAACCGGAGCCCCATCAAGTGCCGGAACCCATACAGGCTACACTCACGGAGAATCCAGCATAAATTTTCAAGACACGGATCATTCAAACACTGATCAAGAAAGGCAAGAAGGCTTCGGTACAGGAGCGAAAACGGCCCCAGGTTCCCTCTAGGCGTCGAACTGCGACGACACAGCTTCGGACCAAGCCGTAAGCCTTAGGACGAAGAAGCGGCTACGACAGGAGGCCAAACGTGCTGAACGACCAGCACAGCATCCACCACCTACAACAAAGCCGTGTAACGCTACTCAACCATCAACGACCGGGATACCGAGTAGATCGCGTAGGTGGTGCGTCCGCTGCCGACAGAGGATGTAAAGATAATCGTCCGGCCCAAGAAAGGGCTCCCATTTAAGAACTACACTACAGTGGAAGTCACCAGGGCAATCGCTACAGGCATGCGGTGACCGGTTAGAATGTACCTCCACGAGCTAATTATACGTCCCCGCTTAGGATCGAACATTCTCGTTCTCAGTAGGTCTAACATGGAGGCAGCTGACTTGCTCCGCAAAATCACGCACATACCACTAGGAGGAGCGCATCACGAGGTTGTGGCATATGTGGCTTTTTTCGACCAGGGAGTGAGAGGAGTGGTGCATGGCTCCCCCCCCCCCAAAACAACATCAGAAGAGCTAATGCAAGGACTACGAGTTTACACGCAAAACACTAAGACCATCCAAGCTCGCACGCTCGGGACATCCAAGACCGCCCTTATTACTTTCGAGGGAGGCACAGTCCACCGTGCCGTCTACTTTTACGGAACAGAAATTCCATGCTTTTTGTACTAACCAACTAGACAAGTATGTAATATCTGCCTGTCGACGGGACATCGCTCTGGCGTCTGCCCGACGCCAAACGCTAAAAATTGCTCCATCTGTGGAATCGAAAACCCGACTGAAGATCACTCCTGCCAAACCAAATGTGCCCTTTGTGGAGAAGGCCACTTAAGAGGGGCACGGCAGTGCAAAATAAAACTACGAAAGGCCAGAATTCCACCGGGCAACCAAAATAGAACATTCGGGAAAAAGACGAACCAAGAAAACAAGAAGCAGACCAATTCAAGATGGTTCAGCACCGAATGGGCCTTGTTCGAAGACGCACAGGGGACCAGAGGAACCAGGGACCGCAGCATCTCAAGACAACCAGTCATCGACGTCGAAAAGGAACCCGAGAAGACCAGGACTAAGAAAAACAAGGAACAACAAATACGCAGCGTGTAACCACCCCTGTACGAGGAGCACAGCTCAGAAACGACCCAACAGGTGAACTCCCAGAAAGCATCTCAACTGCAAGGAGAGACAGCGGGACCAAGCACCCCGGGCAGCCACCTGGGCAGGAGGAGAGGACCCAAGAAATGCCAGCCAAGGTGAGCTGGTCTAAGGTTGCTGCCTTCATCAGAAACACAAACAACAAAACAGAAACCCGCCAAACTAAACAGGACCTTATAATAAAGAAACTACGAGCACAAATTTTTCCGCATTCGCATAGCGCTCGCCATCTGTTGGGAGTTTCTGCAAGCACGTGCCTCCCGTAGAAGCCGATGTTATTTATCATAGAACGGCGACCAGGGAGTCTCTTTCTTTACTCACTGATATAGCAGTTCTCATGGGAAAGCAGTCATTTGATCGCACTACTATGGTACAATGTCTTTCGGGAGGAGTAAAAATTTTGTAATTGTTGCCCCGATGTCTGGTGCCGTCCGCGAACCAAATCATCCGGGCTCCGGTTTATTTGCAGGAGGCTGATTGGGCGTTGATTTTGGAGTTCTCGGAGAAGATTGTCGAATTGATAACACGACGTGTATAGATTTGATGAAGGGAAAGCAAGACTTGATATGCAACTATTTTGATTAGAATAACTCGATATATTAGGAATAAAAGGGAAAATTTCAAAGTGCAGGTAAACCCTAGCTCTAAGTGTGTACAGCTCCCTCGAGCTTCTCAACTGTCTCTAACTCTCCTTTGCTCCGAGTGTCAAAAAACGCTTGAACGATGGCGTCCGGTTCGCTGTTCACGCCGCAGGACCTGTCTAGTTGGCCGGTACACAGCTCTGCCCTTAACTTCCGACGCGATCCTGAAATCTACCTCTAACTTAAGCATTTCAAAATCCCAACCCAGCTTCAACATTCGGTACTCTTGCTTCGCTGGGAACCGCCTAGCCGAGAACGCCGACAGGCACGCACTTTTAAGGATGATTTCGGCCTTATAACACCTCGGTGTTACTATCTTTCGGGCACGCCCTTCCAGCTTCCTTGCATCCGTAGGGGAGGGCCCAAATGCACGTACACAGCTGCCAATCAGGCATCTTGCGCCACTGCTTGCAGGTCAAAAGCCTGTGCGTTACACGCACAGGCGGGCAACAACGCGGCGGCGAGAACACGTACTGAATACAAGTTGTCGGGGGAGCCTCGCGCAGGAGCCGCCGCTGCTGTGGGGTTACACAACAATAATTACCCCTCGTTTGTCAGCTAGACGCACAATCCTCCAGACTTTGAAGAGTGGTTTGTCCAGCAAAGGAACGTAATCCCGCTACCATCTCCTGTCCGCACAAGCTGCCTCTCCAACGCGGCGCGGCCAATTCTCGGAAGGAACAGCGTAGTATTACCATGAATGCGCCTCCAGAGAGAGCGGTGGAGATCTATCCGTTCACACGCAAGGTAGAGGCACCTGGCCACTGACCTCGTGTGCGCACCTTACAGGAGGGTTCCAATAAAACACGAGTTCGAGTCGTGTCCAATTTCCTCAAGCGTTCTTCGGTAAAAGCAATGTATTGACAGCATGGAGGAGTTTTGAATTGTGTACAACTTCATGGCGAACTAACTAGTTATGCCAAGTAGAAAATAACTCAACAGGTGTTGTACCCATTACTGTTATTGGTACTGTGCATCTTGGGGAACAGCGCGAACTATCAGGGACACAAAACGAAAGAAGTAGACAGGACTAGCGCTGACTTTCAACTCGATTTATTGGAAAAGACGTAACTACTTACACATACACAGAATCCTCCTGCCCCACCACGCCACGTGCCCACACCAGCCAATGACATACTATTAAGACCAAAACACTCCACTGTTGACAACGCACATTTCTTAACACAGGAACACCTTATCGCGACGACCGCTCCAAATAACCAAATTCTTTTTCGTGCAGGACAACTGATGTTTCACTGATACAATCTCTCCCCCACTTTCTGATGTAGTATGATTTCATCATTGTATCAGTGAAACATCAGTTGTCCTGCACGAAAAAGAATTTGGGTATTTGGAGCGGTCGTCGCGATAAGGTGTTCCTGTGTTAAGAAATGTGCGTTGTCAACAGTGGAGTGTTTCGGTCTTGATAGTATGTCATTGGCTGGTGTGGGCACGTGGCGTGGTGGGGGAGGAAGATTCTGTGTATGTATAAGTAGTTACGTCTTTTCCAATAAATCCAGTTGAAAGTCAGCGCTAGTCCTGCCCACTTCTTTCTTTTTGTGTCCCTGTTAGTTCGCGCTGTTCCCCAAGATGCAAGTACACCAACTCGCCCAACTGGCCACCCTGCTACAGATTGGTACTGTGGCCCACTCGAAACTCGTCGGGTGCTACCGATAGTCAAAAATAAAAGAATATAGCTGGGTGCGCCGGTTTTACTTATCGAAGCGATGGACTCTCATAACGCTGGCGTGAGCGGGTGCCGAACGGGACTGGGAGACAAACCAAAATTCTCATACGCCGAGCAATGGTGCTTCCTTACCAAGGTTGGACAAGACCCATCGGTACTTGTTAGCGCTAGGAATACATGCCTAGCGCTAAAATGCTTGTCGGCAGCAAACATTTTAGATGCAGAGCATCTGATTCACTCGCCTTGTCCCTCCGGCGTAGTCGTCGTCGGCGTTGTCCGCCCCTCCCCCATTCTCCTCGCCGCGCCAGCTGCGCTCTCCGCCGCTCACCAGCTCACCTCTCCGATAGCGAACACTCTCTCGCGAGGGGCATTGGATTGGATTCGATTCGATTCGGTTGGCTTGGCTTGGCTTGGATTGGATTGGATTGGATTAAAGTGGATTGTGTTAGATTGTGTTGCGTCATGTATTCTAAGCTACCCGCTTCGTGTTCGTATTCCATTCTATCCGGATTGTCCACTAAAATGAATGGTTTGGCTGGGTAGGCAGATACAAGACAATGGGTGCGAAATCTTAGCAGGTATGGATACATAATATATGTCTTATCACCTTTTCAATACACATTTCCTATTTTACCTCTTTTGTATTATATTGTTCTGGTTTTTAAATGTTTGCTTGCTCTTATATAGGGTCTGGTATGTTAATTAGGGTTTATTAGGTTAAATTAATTTTCTCTACTCTTTTATTTTACCTAGGCGATTTTTAAATGTAATATTAAAATCATTTTGTTATATGTTGCCCGGGTTTTATTTCGGCTACACGACTTTTAACTCTATACATTCCCATTGCAACTTGCTGTTTCTCGCCTTTGTTGAGATAATGTCGTTCTTTCCAACTGTTTCTATACGTCTCCCTTTATCAAAGCTCGAGTTGATTTATTTTTCACTGGGTAACAGGTGATAAGCTTGCATTAGGTCCCAAGTTTTCTTAGTACGGGTATGAACAAGGCCCAGATTATAACACGCCGGTACGTTTACGTGGAAAATTCGGAAAAATTTAGTGGGTTCCCATTGGACCATGCAGATGTAAAACACACATCAAATATTTTTAGACGCACGCAACGGTTGCGCCTAAAATAAAATCCCTGTTGCTTCACAATCTTCCTGATCCAGCTACTGCTGGAAATTAAAACTGGAGTGGGTAGCATCGAAAAATTTAAAAACTCCCACCTCCCCAGGCGGGAACCCCTTTGTAGATGCGACGCATAGGAGGTTCCGTTGTTGTTTCCGTTTGGTTGATTCTCCCATCGCGTGAAACGTGCCGTGAACCCCCTGCCGCGGCTATGACGCAATGTGCCGCGGCTATGACGCAACACAATCCAACACAATCCACTTTAATCCAATCGAATCCAAATCCAATCCAATCCAATTCAATCCAGGCCAAGCCAAGCCAATCCAATCCAATCCAATCCAAGCCAATCCAATCCAATCCAAAGGTTGATTCTCCCATCGCGTGAAACGTCCCGTGAACCCCCTGCCGCGGCTATGACGCAACGTGCCGCGGCTATGACGCAACACAACTTTAATCCAATCCAAGCCAAGCCAAGCCAATCCAATCCAATTCAATCTAATCCAATCGAATCTAATCCAATGCCCCTCGCGAGAGAGTGTTCGCTATCGGAGAGGTGAGCGAGTGAGCGGTGGAGAGCGCAGCTTGCGCGGCGAGTAGAATGGGGGCGGACAACGCCGACGACGACTACGCCGGAGGGACAACGCGAGTGAATCAGACGCTCTGCATCTAAAATGTTTGCGATTTCATGAGCCTTGACCTTTAGAGTTTTAACGTGGCGGGCCTTTGGTTCATTTGCTGCCAATTCATGAACTACAAAGTGGGGTCTTCAAGTTCACGAAAACATCGATGGGGCCGACTGCTGAAGCCTTGCCCGTAAATATGGCTCTGCTGGGTTTACGTCAATCGAGAGCTCATGTCTCCGGAACGCCCGATGGACATGACGGTGCCCGGTTCTCCTACTTGTCAGCAAGTAAACTTCTTTTGCGCTTGATCAACGAATTATAGCGCTTCTTCTTCTGAGCCATCACGACTGCATCGGTGCGCGTTCGATTTGTGCATATACTGTATGTGTACAGCTTTGTCTCTGTTATTTTTAATGAATGATACTGGCACGGAAAATGTTTTCAGCGCGCTGAGCTAATCTTATGTAAATAATTTCTCACGAGTCCTCAGCCACTTGCCTCAGATTGCCAATTCCATTCCAAGATGTGCAGCAGGAGGTCCGTTCTCTTTTCATGGACATGAAGATCTTGTCCTAGTGTCCTGGGTAGTGCCCCCGAGAAAAAGTAAGTTTGCTGTTTTGATAGCTGGTGCGCCAGAAAAGGATTCTGACTGTCTGTGAGGATCAGGCTGTGCATCAATCAATTTGTTTTTTGTTTGGTACAAACAAAAAATATAAGCTCGATCTCCGCATCACGTCTCAACCGGCAAAGGTCATTGCCCTTCAAGAAGCAAACATGCCCGAACCTAACCTGATTGGATACCAAATTATCACAACCAACCCATTACACCAGAGCTTTTTTTGAAGGATCAAAACCCCAGGTGTTAACTCAAATTCTTGACACTGATACTCCCCGTACTCCCACGCTTTTGTAAATACAGCCTAGAAGTATTGCAACATCACTCTTCATTCGTAAAATCTATGGGTCACCTGCCCAGCAACTAAACGATGGAAACAAACTTATCCAAAAAGCACTTACAGTAGCAAGATACACCTCCTTATTAGAAATATTACACTTCAGCACCCCCGATGTGGTATCATGATGTCAATAAAATTCCAAGAAAGGCACGCGCCTACGAAGACGCATCCGCGATCACAAACATTGTCTCCAACCTTACCCATCCCCCCTCCCCCGTATCGGGAATAGCGTTGCGCGCGACACTAATCCGGACCTCGTCCCCGCCTCCCCCCATAAGAACTCCCCATTAGTACATTGGGGGTGCAAACTAACCGCTTAGGTAGTGCCTATGCCATACTCTCCATCAAACTAACTTGCCAAAGTATACCACTACGATTAAAATAGCCTAGAATCACTGACGGGCTAAAATTCCGCGGAGATAACGCACCTCTCCCTTTCACGCAATGCAACCTCCTCACACGGATTGATGCACTCGAACAACAACTGCGAAAGCGCACGACGACAATATCTTACACGAATTAACACCCGCTAGCTCACCCACATTTCCTGAATATTTTGGAAGCCACGCCTACAAACATACATCTAATAAAACTGTACGCGACTTCACCCCATCGCACCTTCACTCTGCCGTCGCACTGGTCAACCGTTATATATACACTAGATAATTTCCGCCTTGTCAGTCAAAACCAGGAGCCTGGAACCCTACCTCTCCACGCCTTACTGTCGGCTGTGGGAGAGGCTCCTGAGCGGATCCGTGAATATCAAGTTATGCCGCATCCACTCGTCGTGTACTGGACATATGAAGCTTGCCAGAACCCTTACTCTCCCTCTTCTCTCGGTTATAAAGGTTTATTCATCATCCTTAATGCTAAAGCTTTGATGGTCGGAGAAGCCCGTTTCCTCCACTCCAATGACGCTCGCGTGCTTAATGTCCTTCATATTTTTGTTTTATATGCTCTCCTGGATACTCATCGTCCCGTGTGGTGTTTTTCTATTCGTAAAGTGTTTTGTTTTTACATTTTCAAGGGATCGGAGACATTGCAAGCCAGTGGTATTCCACTATGTAGCACCTGGCTGTTCCCACGTGCCTCGGATGTGACCCGCGAATCTTTAAGGCCCATTCCTGCAGAGGCAGCAACGAAGTCCTGAATTCGCACTATAGCGAGACACAAACAACTTACAAATAGAAGAGGTCACGGAGCACGCATTATACTTCTATCTCCGTGAAAAGAGGTTGAATGACTTCGCTATAGCTACCCGCACGACGTGATGATAGCACCTTCTTTGGGAAAACATGAATCACCGAATCATTGAAATGGTCGCAGATATATCGGAAATCCTGTTTTGGATGAATGGGGTACAACCCAATTACGAAACATAAAGGGCCAAGGCACATAGGAGCTTTCTACAGGTTGTAAATTCTTAAATGTGAATGTTCAATTTCCATGAATGAGGCACCTTATTTCCACCTCGTGATCTAAAGGAACTTTATTATTTGTCGTTCGAGGCCATTCAAATTTAAACTCTGCGTAAACAAAACAGAATTGGGTTAGTTTTGTCTTCTACGGATTTCGGCTCTGCTCGTTACGGCCACCGGTGAATTTTAGAGTTGCCAAAAATGGCTAATTACGGTGGCTGTCTGTTTGCCTGCTTAGCTGGGTTCCTCCACCGATTTCATCGGCCATGCACTGGCGAAGGCGGACACATTTCGCAACTACCGAGTTTAAGCTCCGGCTGCAGGACGACCCTTGCAATGAACCATTCTGGTCGCGCCTTCTCCACCTATACAATTTTTGCTCGTGAATATTTCCCGACTTGGGAGCACAGACGGGACTTGCATGCAAGGGCCAAATGTAAGAAGCCTCGCTGAAAAACCCCTACGGAAACACAAAAAGATACCCCTCCCCTCTGGTGCCTGTCTGAGGCTGTTTTCAGAAAAAGGTTACATTGTGTTCTCGTCTTTTGATTTTTATATATTCCTCTTCGTTGCTTACCGCCGCGTAGACCATAATGAAATTTGTATGGAGAAGCTACAAATCTGCCTTATGTTTGCTAAAATCAGGATTACCGCCACATGGTGGTACACTAAAGAGGTAAATGGGAAATATCGCCAGGGAATGATCTATAGCCTTTGCAATGAAAACGCGCAAGGGGATCCAAGTACTACAAGCAAGATTTTTAAAATAAACAGAACTAGACGTATTTTACTGCTACTATTCAATACTGTCACCTTAGCGCTCGGCTTTCTGTGTGTATTTCTGACTACTACTGAACAAATTTCAAGCTACACGCTGTGCGACGGGCCGCCTAACATACCTTGTGGAAGCGCACTTCATCGCAGCAACCGAAGTTTAGGCCTGAGAAAAATGAACTGACTCATATGCATGAATGGAAAGCGAAAGTCATTCGAAACCGATAGTGGCAATCTAACAAAATACAAGATCACAGCGCAAAACATATAGCACAATAACACCGTACTAGTGGCAGAGTTATTACTCTTCCACTTCGCTTACGTTGAGACAAAACTAGGTTTTCTTGAGTAGCTTTACAGCCCTCCAAATTGGTCCCCGTCCTGTACTTTTAGATGAGGAAGAGGTAAGAATACAGTGCTGAAAAAAGTGAAATCGTAAAAGATCACCTGCCTGCACCCTCGGTCCTATTGTTCCACCTTCCATCCACCATCATTCCGGCCGGGTAACGTTTCCCAATCTGGGAAGTTGTTCTTGCGTAATCCTAAAATTTAGATGCCGAAGAAGTCGCGGCGCGGATAAAGAGTGCAGCGAGGCTTCTTTTGCACACCGTCTGATTATGTCAAGTTCCAGCGGCGGCCTGAAGACGGCTCGGCCATTCAAGACATCATACATTAACGTTCTGAAAGTGCGCTTTCGTAAAGGAATGTGGAGGTCCAAAATATGCAACAGAAGCCCAATTTGAAAACCATTGAAGTTGCCAAGATGAACCATGCATGTCCTGTACGGGTTCGTCTATGTCATTGAAAGATTACGTAAAAAACAGCCATAAACGCGGGAAAGGCACGCCGCTACAAGTGTTTAGGGCTGGATGACGGTGTAGTTGCGGAAACCGGATCACCGGAAATATGCCAGGTTATGTCCGCGCCATTTACTACCGCCCTTCCTTAGAGGGCCATGTTCAGTTGGACAGTGGTAGCCTTCGGTATCTCGCATTCATTCAAGTGACGAAAAATCCGGTTACTGAGAGAATGCATGAAACAGCGAAAAAGCTAACATATTTCGCTAAACTGGTGTATTTGAAGTGTTGGAATGGGGCCAGCACTTAAACATACAGGGTTGTGCAAAGATAATTGGAACACTTCAAAATGTACTTCCTGAGCGAACCGCCGCCCTTTTTATGCTGACGCTTCACACAAAGGTGGCATTTGTGGTATATTTTGTTAGACACCAGGAACAACGGAGGTACTCGCCTGGTTATTCTGAAATAAAAAATAAAAATGATTTTTGCCTATGGGAAAATGGCCGCTGATTTGTACATGCCAGCCAGCGAAAGTTGATCTTGGAACAACGGCGCCACCTTGGGTATGCAGAGCAAAACGCAGGTTTGAGATTCACGGTAGGAGGGAGCCAAATGGTCCAGCAGACGATCAGAAAATGCACCTAGGAAGGTGCCAAATGAGCTAGCAGACGATCAGAAAACCCCATGTTACGTTTTCTTATCGTCTGCTGCACGTTTTCGCCCCTTGCTACCGTGAATCGCAAATGTGTGTTTCGCTCTGCATACCCGAGGTTGCGCCGTCGTTCTAAGATCAACTCACGCTGGCTCGCACGTCCAAATCAGCCGCCATTTTCCAATGTGCGAAAATCGTTTTTTTATTTATTTTCAGAATAACCAGATGAGTACCGTCGTTGTTCCCGGTGCAGAACAAAATGGACCACAAATTGCGACATTTGTGTAAAGTTTGAGCACAAACAGAGGGGCGGTTCGTTCAGGAAAAAAATTTAATGTTTCCAATTATTGTCGAAGCACCCTGTACTTACCAGTTTAGTAACAGCAGATTGCAATCAAACGTAACTGCAATCAAACGTAACTAGAGGTCACACTTCAGTCTTCCTGCCGTATTTGTTGTTGGTTGCTTGGAGGGGCCTTGCAGGCAAAATGCGTTGGTTTCATTGGAAAGATTTTGCGTTTTGTAGTGGGCCCAGTGCTTGTCCGAAAGCAAAAAAAGCTTTATTCAGTGAGAGCATAAACAATTTAGCTTAAAATTTTTATTCTCTTGCCAAATCGTGTTTTATGATGCCTGCAATAACACTCACAAGAGCACGTCTTCTATCTAAACCTAGGGTGCTGGCGGGAGCCTTGTTTACCGTTAGTCAACCTAGATAGGGGAACCGTATCGTCCCGGCCGTTTGTTGCCTTTGCTTTGTTTTTGACCGTATTTGTACCTGGTTTGTTTTTGCTAAGAGTGAAAACAATCGCTTCATGAAACATGGTGTTCGCTCGAGAAATATGGTATGGTCACGTAAGACACCCTTTATTGCGCCAATCGGCGACTGCCGTCTGAAAGAACCCCAAAGCGCCGCAGTGGTGTGTAGCTAAAACAAGCACAGAGCGCGCAGTACTAACAGCAGCACGCATCGCTACTTCTATGTTTTCGTTTACTTTCGCAACATTCACTGATTACCCTACCATTCTTACTGATATAACAAGGACGTGCCCTAAATGCAAACACAAATAGCTCGTTCCAAATCTGCGTTTGCTTTTCTCGCGCCCCACCAATGGCAGAGCTGTTACCTATGACATCACAGGTTCTGTGGCGAGAAATGGTGTAGGGGGTCGCGTGGCCATTCCCTTTTTTCCTAATTGCGTAGCCTATTTGAGAAAACTTAGATTAAAAGTGGTGTCACTATGATTCTCACAAGGCAATCTTTCGAATGAAACAAATTTTTGTTTTGTGTGCATGTCGCCTTTAAGCAGGCGGTCGCTTATTCCTAAAACTAGATTCTCGGCTGTTACAGAAAAATGGCCGGAAAAGGGCGAGGGAGCCGCCAAGGCTGGATGCGCACTCCCTCAAATTCGAATAATTTGCTCGATGATCGCAATAAAATTTTCATGATTGTTTTTGGGGCAATTGCAGCGTTTTGATGAAGAAAACATGTATGTTGTCATCATTGCCCATTTCAGGCCTCACTGCGAGGAGCCGCTGGAGTGCGCATGCCCACTTCCGGCATTGGCGCCACAAGCACGTAAGCACGGGAACACTTAAGAACGCTATTAACAAAAAATGCTTAAAAAGGTAGTAACGGTTTGTATTTACTAATTCCTTACGAACTTTACTAGCCCCGAAACGGTACGTAGGTCCTGCCATTACGTATGAAACCTAAATGCTATCGTTACTAGCGTAGACCATGCACTTAGTACCTGCTGCTTGTTTGATACTAATATTCACTGATAGTAACAAATTCTATGAATTGTTGAACACAATAACTACAGCAATTTTAATATTCAAAATCAGGAGTAAAAAGGTTTCGCAAATCCACATGCCCACTTGTATAAGCTCATGACATTAAAATAAATCGCTAAAATATTTGGTTCTTACCACAAGCCCAATGGCGCTATCAGAGGACTTACCGTTGTTTGCTATAAAAGCAAGAAGAGCAGATGTACTTCTAAGCTAACTACTCTCTACTCGCTCTCCTTGTTCATCGCGTTGGTTTTGTTGCTCTATTATGCGTGTTATAAGTGTGGTATGTGCGTGATTAATGTGTCTATGTCGTGCTGCGCGCTCTGGCGATCCACATTTCCACGCGTAGCCTTTTACTAGGGCACGCATAGCCTGTACGTAAACCCACTAAGTACTCAGTGGTATTGTGACAAGTGACTGGTTTCTGTTCTGTTCGTAAGTACCACGACCTATGGTTAGGAGTGAAGCAGGGAGCACATCATCCGCCTTTGCCTGGAATAATGGCGAGCTACTCTATGATGCAGAAGCGCGAGAATAGGCCGTTCCATGATATTTAGGTAGGACGACAGGCTTGGCCACGAGTAGGAAAAAAAAAGACGAGGCCTCGCTATCGCTAACGCAAGAGGGGCATAGGAAGTAGTCCTCAGCACAGCCTGGCGCTGTTACCCCAGAACACGGAAGTAGGCCGAAATGGCAACCTTTGAAGAAGGAAGGAAGCTGGAAGGAGGAGAAGGTCGCAGCACGACTAACGCTCTTAGGCGCCGGTGTAGGGAGGGGAACACGGTGAAGAATGCGAGGGGGTTTCTTTGTGAGTTCTTTTGCGAGGAGTGACTGCACAGTCTCCGCGGTATGCTGATTCGGCTGGGCAGGTGTTCCACTGTATCGGAGCGGGTATTTGTCGGCGTCATTGTCCAAAGCATTCCAAGGTATAACGTCTCTTATTATTTGTTTTATAATACTGCATACCAATGGGCTGGCCCAAGCAGGAGTGGGTGCATCAAAACATAATTCTGCAAAACAAGGAAAAACAATAAAGCAGTCATATAAAAGTTAAGGAGGTGACACGTTGACTCCCCAAGAAAATTATTAAAATAAAAAACGTCATGGGGCAGCGACTTCCAGGGAAAAAAGAAAAATGTAATGCATAGATCGGGCAAAAATTTGAGAGAGAAAATATTTATTACAAGGACGTGTGCGTCGTGCTCCTAGTGGTAATTGTGTCAGGGAGGTCGATTATTATATTACCAGGCATGCAGCTGTAAAGAAAGGAATGGCGAAAAAAATTTCTGCGAACTTCTAAAATCCAATTCTCTTTTAATTTCACTGTGTTTGTATGGGAATGAAGCCTGCGTTATTAGCAAAGGGTAAACCTAACTGCTTTTTTGTAGATGCGAAACAGCTTATGGTCGAGGCTGTTCCCTCCGCCGTTGTGTGGGCGCCGTTGTGCGGCGTCCACACCCCAACTACGCATGCCTGGCCAGGCACCGCTGATGATGATTGTGGCAGGATGCCCCTAGGAATTGGCCAACCAAAGAATCTATCACGACATAGGTTCGCGTTCAATCATTGTTGTCATCTTCCCGTATGGGAACCATGAGTACTTCACCCCCACTGCGCATGGCTGGCCAGGCACCGCTGATGATGATTGTGGCAGGATGCCCCTAGGGATTGGCCAATCAAAGAATCCATCACGACATAGCTTCGCGTCCAACCACCGTTGTCATCTTCCCTTAGGGGAACCCTGAGTAGTATGCGAGGCGTTCCTGCCCTCCTCTCCGAAACACCTTTCCTCTCCGGGATTGCGCAATGAATGGCAACAACTGCGGCTCCGTGCGCGATAATACGAAGCAGCTTAGGGTTAGAGATGCGACGGTAGCCGCAGCAAATTTCACTGGGGGCGCCACTGTAGCTCCGCGGTATAAATGACGCGCGAGCGCGCTCCGATCCCCTCATTCTCCTCCCGCAAAGCCGCGATCGAACTGAATACTGATGGGAACTTGAGTCGACGCCATGGCTGCTTTGTATACTACTCAGGGTTCCCCCACGGGAAGATGGTTAAATTTTTGGTCATACACTCCAGTTGTATGATATCTTTCTTTGTATGCAGCAGCAGAGAAAAGTACCGGTTTGATTTTCCTATTGCTGATTAAACTAAAGACTGATTAGCTGATTAAACTAAAAAAGACTAAAAGTATTTTTAGAAACTTAGAGTTCATAACCACGTTGGTTTTCCCGTGAAAAAGCAGTTGCTTGAAAGTATAGAAAATGGAGGGAGAGAAATAAAAATTGTAATGTTGCCAATTATACAACGTTATAGCTGAAGAGGAAATTCAAATCGCAATGACGCAACGTGTAACAACACAATATTTTGCTCTCAGGAAAGGAGTATTTTCTAACCTTTATGCAGACTAACATACGTGCGAAAACAAACTTGGATATTCCTGGTAAAATATTTTGTTAATAATACCTGTGTTTATGACATTGCGAAGTAACAGTCATGCGTTGCTTCTCACTGTACAGAGTGACTATTTGCTGTACGTACTGGAACCTCTGAATATGCAGGAGAGCCGGCCCATTCATCTGTACATGCTTGAAAGATGCCCCACTACTCATCGGAGTATTGGTCGAATATAATATTTAGCGGGAGCGCTAAGCCGCAATTTCTTTGACAAATTGTAGAAGAGATTTAGCTCAGTTTGTAACAGAGGAGCACCAGAATTATAGCGATCTGCCAGCCTACCACCATTGCTACCAGTACTCCTGCAGAAAGGAGTACAACGGGCTATTTAGGGTGATGACGGGCACTATAAAACTTAATTACGCCACTCTTCTCAATTTTTTTTAATTGCGAAAGTTTGCTCTGCAGCATAAAAAGGTGGGTGGGAGTGTGTCTATATGTACGTAAACATGAAGTTTTCACTCAGAAAGTCTAAAAGGCTCCGGTGATACGGCCCAAAGAGCGAGCGTCTGCAGTCGGCCGGCCGGCCTGGGTGGAGTCCCACACTATTTAGTACTTGCTGTCGGGAACATTGGAGGCCACGGCAATTCCACAGAAAATGGCGAATATCTGCGGTAGATGCCGACGTGGTGCAAAATGGACATGTCTGGCCAAACGGGGCCCGTCGATCCGGAGTCCAGGTGTGGGTAACAGCTGGTGTAAGAGCAGCCCCGACGTGAATCCTTCGTAGCGCCACCTCCTCACGGCGGGTGAGCCCACCAGGGGGGTTTGATCCACCGGGTGGAATAAGTGCGCGTGTGGAGTGCCGAAGGGCTTTGTCGGTGACCAACTTTGACATTGCGTCGACTGGAAATAAGGGCAGTGGATGCGTCTTTGGAGGTATACGAGTCGCCGCATCCGCCTGTTGCTGTCCAGGGGTGGCGTCCTCTGGGCAGAAGTAATCTTCACTCTGAAGCTAAGAGTCGCAGCCTTCGCTTGGATTATTTGGGACATGGGCACTTGATGGAGTACCTTCAGGAGATCTCGGACTGCTTGCATTGAATCAGTAAAGATGTTTACAGGTTGTGATTGGCCTGGCCTCAGCCGCTCTATAGTCAAGGCGTGGGAAATAGCTTTAAGCTCAGCAAGTGTTGACGGGTGCCTCTGAGGGGCGTATTAATGACAGGTTTGACAAACTTGCGAGGCTGGGTTTACGACGGCTGTGGTAATAAGGCTTCCTGAAATACCAGCGTCGACGTAAAGCATATCTTGGCCAGCACTGGATGACAGTTGCGGCGTAACACAGCTTGACCGACCCATAGGCTTGCAGTCAGTAATTATTATTCGGGTTCAAGGAGGGTGTTCTGGAGAGATATCTGCCTGCGTGTTAGTTTGGAGGCCCATGTAACACCTTAAAGCAGCCACCGGGCACTACCATCCGACCAAATAAATTATCTGTCGCTGTTTCAGTAGACTCATCAGAGCCGTTTGTATTCCGCTCGTGATAGTGATACAAGCACACTCGTTGTGCAGTAAAACTACGAGTTATTGGAACGCACAGATATTATAGGATACTTAAAGCTACAATTTGTGCACCTAGGTGCTAAAGAAATGTCATGTTACTGCTGATTTCCTCTAAGAATATACTGATATAAAACACAAAACGCGCTACCAAAACGGGTGAAATGGAAATGTTAGAAATTTAACCGACCGTGTGAAGACCTGGCCGTAGCAGTGCGCAGACACAAACACACGTTCACGCGCACGCACACAGACGCCGCGTGACAGAGAACAGGACCAATGGGTCATTAGCCTCGTTTCCTCGACAGGGGCTGGCGATGGCAATTTTAACGAATGGGGCCACGCAGGAGGGGTTACTAGATTTAAAGCGAAGCTTTCTATTTCTCACTGCTGGAGTACGTTGTCGACAGCGCCCTGCAGGAAAGCTAACTTTTGCCGTCAAAGATGATGATAGTAAGTGAAGTGAAAGAGAAAAAAAACGCTACCCGTGGTCTCAATCGAAACTGGGTCCCTCGCATTATGAATCCGACGCCTATCCGACTGCGCCCATCAGCAGGGTCGAATCAGTTTGGATTTGGAGAGGGATGCATCGGCGTGCAAAATCAGACAGAAAAATTATGCTTCCCTCCGTCTAACCTGGGTGAAGGTGGAAATTGAATCTTTCTGTGCGCCCAACCAAATGGCGATAGGTCGAATTCGATGCGCTTAAGTAAACGTGGGAACTCCATGTGCATCAAACGACAAGCTTAGCGAGTGAAAACTCAAATAGTCTACGAGTAAAAGTGCAAACTTAGACGACAACCAACGACTCTCTCATAGAAAAGCTTGGCGATCAACCATTGTCATTGCTAGAAGGAGGGGTGCATGACGTTTTTTTTCTCTTCGAGGCTATGAGCAAAATTGACAGAAGCACCTAATTATTATCAACAGGTAGCTTGCCTCAGCGGCATATGTCACACTTGGGTTTTAATTGTGAAGCTAATAACTCATCGTAGTTTCATTCACAGCTGCATACCAGCTGCATTCGTCGCAAAACTACCATAAGGATTTCAGTCATGAGTGAAGAATTATCCTCGACTTGGGCCACCGCCAGTTTTCCTTTAGACAATCTGAATGGCTATAAAAAATGCGTTCCTCTAAAGAACATAATTAAACGAAGCTCAAAGGTGGCACAACACGGCTTCCGAGCATGCCACATGTACGCTGCGCCGCGCGATGCAGAGAAAAACGCCACGTTTGAGAGAAACAAAGTGCTGCATGATGCAAGAACCAATCGAAATTAACATCGATTGAGTAGCGAAACACACGCCAGCGCATTCGGGTATCTCGACAGAAGGTGCCGCCCCTCCCAATGGTGTCGCGCTAATGGGTTTCGCGCATCGCTCACACGCTTCGTTATATTTTGCCGGCGCCTGTGCTTGTTTGCCCAAATGGAGACCGGAGATGTCGTAGCTTGTTGCAAGCGGCCACTTTACCCAGTTACTCTACACCCTTCACTACGTTAGGGATTGCATTCCAAAATGCGGTTTTCTCTGCAGTGATTAAGGTTTTACGAGGAGCAAACATGCTCAATAACATTTTTCAGAAGTGAGTGTGCGACATGTGGCTGAAGGCTTATTATGGAACCTCTGAATTTTTTCGTGTAATGTTAATTTGCATGATACCTGCTTTAAACTAATTTCCGCAACACCAGAAAGTATGTTAAAAATTTAAGGCGGGAAAAAATATACAAGTCAGGAGGCTGCAGTTTGGACTGCTGCGAACATAAAACTCATTGTACGACACGCATGAAAAAGCCGAAAATGGCAATGCGGCAGATTGAACCACGTTACCGCTTAGTGTAATGAAGACATGCGGTATTGTGCCACAAAACTGGACTTCAGGTTGCTATTGGCCCCGGATGAACATGGACATACTTGCTGTTTTCTCCTTTGCCGCCACTGGAAACTTTTAGACAAAATAGTTTCTTGGTCTCTTTAAACAAAAAAAAATTGTGTGTCTATCTGTACGTCTGTACTTCTGCACATCTCTCTCTCTCTATCCCTCTGTATTCAACCGCTCAGGTAAAAGTTAGAGTGAAATCTTGAGGAGAACTTAACAGAGGCTAATCTTTCCCGGACCCCGTAGTCTGGAAACTGATTGAATCCCTGTGAACATTGTTGAGGAAGAAGCAAACATTTGCCAGATTCGAGGCAAATGAATAATACATATGTGTATTTCCGCCTTCGGTTTAATAACAAATAGCTGGGTGATTGATTTTTGTGATAGAAAACAAAAAGATACCTGTTGGACAAAATACATTTTCCCTTAAACACCGAACAGAGGGTGGACGAGTAAAAAAATTGTGATGGCGTTCTAAGTTCTACAGTTAAAAAAGATTCAAATAAATGGTGCGCGAGCCGTGGAAAGCGCGAAAATTTAATTGATTTTAGAAACCCTCCGTTTTGTTTATCATGGGGGGACCGAAAAAAAAGGTGAACGACGGTGAGTGCTGAGCGGAGGATTGAAGAGAGGCATTCACGCGGCGGGCTCAGTGAAAGGCTCTCGTCTTTCGGAAATATTTGCTGCGAGGTGTGAAGATAGGCGGAACTTTTTTAAGTGTGAATACACTTTATAAGCGACCCCAAACCATCCACCGCCGGCGGCGGCGTCGGCGTCCGCAGTGCTCCTCTATAAAGAAACAGCACCCGGCGCCAGGTTTCGATCCGCGGACTTTGCGGCCGCAGCGCGACGCTCTACCGATCAAGCCACGGACGCGACGGTGATATCAGTGTTGACGCGCCTTATATCTTTAACGCATTCAAACTACGTCGTCAGCGGCGTGCGTTGGCGACTCAGCGGCGTTATAGCGGCTTGATAACTGCGTGGTGTACACGTGATACTACAAACCCGATGGAAGAGATGGAAGAGAAGGCGGCGAGGCGGTGGGCTGCGGGGGCCGAGCGCAAGCGCCGCAAGCGGGCCGACAACCGTGCATTCGCACTTTCACATTCTCCCCCTCGGGGAAATGCGGGGGAATTGTTGTACCAAATATGTTATTTTCAACGTCAGAAGGACGTTTGGAGCAGAGACAAAAGCCCTATAAGGCTTGACAGGGCCTGCACCCCAATGCATGGCAAACAGCACAGTCAAAAGAACACAATTACACTGTTTTGCAAAAACATTTTTTTCTACGCAGTTCAAATAGGTAGAGAGCGAGTTCCTTTTATTTTTAACACAGCAATTTTGTGAAAGGCCAAATGACCATCATGGGTGTGTGGCCATTAAAAAAGAGAAAAAATAACGCGACTCACGCTGATGTGTATTAAAATATCAGCACAGCTTTCCCACAAGCAGCATGTTTTCGGTTGGGTTTCACTCAAAGACCTATTTTGAAGACGTAGGTCCCTTCCTGGTTGTTACTTTATTGTCACTCTCATCCACCTTATCCAACATTTCGTGTCTGCAGTAAATTTGAATTTAACAACCGCAGTCAACATTACGGAAATTCTTTCTGGAAAAAGCTCTCGTCTGTTAGTGGATGTCGTGTCATCCAATCTTCAAAAAATTTTAAAGCTTTGAAGTCCAACGAATCGATTGGGTAAACGAGGTAGGGCAAATGACTTCTTTTATGTTGTCTGTAAAATGGACGCGTCAGTACACGCAATGTCCTCTCTCCCGAAATATATTTTGCACTAAGGGCTAAAAATGTTCCCCGAACGACTTCTCCAATTTCGATTACAAAAAAGCATTGTAATCATACATTTATCACAAACTTTACTGTAATCACAAACTTTACGTACAGTTTTGCAGTATTTGAAATTATTTTGCGCAGATCGAGTAAATCAGGTAGACTTGGTTTGTTGTGCGTAAAGTAGTCTACGTAATATTATAAAGCGCAAAAGGTTCAAAATTGCGAGTCGGGTAACCTATAAAAGTGCACACCGTGCGTTCACGCTACGAAGTCTCTCCAGAGCGGACCCCCGGTTCAGTCTAATCTGGCGGCACATCTTTAAAATGCAGCCATGCGGGCGTCATGCGCAGCTTACTGCCTGACATGCGTAAGACACGCTTAAGCCCAGAAGAGGGCTTGTGGGTACAACGCAATCTTTTAGATTCCTATCCTGATCTGGGTGGCGTCACATTCATCACCACTGGCACTGACCGAAGTGGATTGTAGTGGCAGCGTAATAATATAACACTTACTAAGAATTAGTGCTTTCTGAACAAACTAAAGAAACGCGGTGCAGCGTGGCACTATGTAGTTTATTCGCTTGAATATTTCGGCCGTCCATTTTATTATCTTGAATAGCCAGAACGGTTCGAACTTCTCCTCTTCTCAGAAGTACTATCAAACAACTGAAATCGTTGTTAAGAACATTAGGTTGATGGGTTATACAATATATAATATAAATGCGCTGACACTAGGGCTGTGGGTATGCAAACTGGGAAAAGAAAAAATGTATTACCTATATCCAAACAGGAAGCTTTACAGCAAAACCAAACAATAAGGGCACTATTTTCTTCAGATTGGAGAACCAAAATGAAGTTAAGGGTCGTTTCTTCTGCAATATTACCAAGGCAATCAAATGTCTCGAACAATGAATTTATGGAAGAACTTTACTGCGCGCGAAGAATACGTTTGTGAAATACGTAAACTTATGGGGCCCACTCTTACGCTTTATATTGTGTTTATTTCGTAGTCCTTAAAATGAACCCCTTCAGTTGAAGAATCTCCAGCCGATAGAAATGGGTGATTTCGAAAAAAAAACGGTCCAAACAAAACCAGAAAGATATACTGAAGCGCCAACTGAGCTATCTCCAACGTTTAGTTGATGGCCCGAACTAGCGCATCATATGGCAGATGACGATGCGACTGGGCACGGTTCTGACTACGCGCATGGGCATGAAGCTCACCTTAAAGGAGTAGTGACACGAAATTTCAATGCTTAGGTGACTATCTAAAATGCTTCCTGTTAAACTTTCGATGGCGACGAAGACCAAGCAGGCACCTAGCTCAACAAACGCATATGCGATGAAGAAGAAGACAATTAGGAGAGGCGACAAGATGGCGGCTCACTGTACGGTTCTATGTAAATAATGTAAATATATCTGCATTTTCCAGACAACAGCTTCCTCCCTTTGCTCCCTGGACGTTCTTCAACATGGTACCGAAACCCGGGACGCAAACGACACAACGAGGTGAGCAATGGAGCAGAATTTATTGCTTCGATCGCACTGCCCACCCTGAAGCGAGGAGGACGCGTCGATACAGATGAGCCGGCTGAAGATTGTCCACAAAAGCCTTCTTGAATTCAATGAGAAGCTTATCGCAGACGTTACGCCAACTCTGGAGCAAACGAAAGACGTCGAGGCCGCTGTTTCAATAACCAGGCTCCAGCACAGCGCCGACCAAATTGAGAAAATCAATAAGGAGCTGGAAGCACTGCTTAGTGGGGCAAAACTTGACGGGCAACACGACGACGCTTTAAAGTCAGTGATAGAAGCAACTAGGATTATCACCTTACTGGAAATAAGACTTCGCGAGCAAAATGCTTCCAAGACATGGAAGGGCATCTTGGTAATGGATCATCAGCCCCAAGAACAAATAAGCATGGCTCCATCACCCGCCCCAACGCTGACATGTGCCTCTATGCATAACCACTCGGCTGAGACGGCGCTTGGCATACGGCCGACGAATGTGCCTCCCTCGATCGGAACGGAAGACGACATGCTACTGGGAACTGCACACTAGTAGCGGAAAGAAGACAAGCAATAGTCAGCGCAATCCATGTCGGCTGAATCATCACCAAAAAAAACACCCTGTACGACGGGGTAGCTTCGGAAGGGGTCATCGGCGAAGTATACGCGACTAAAGAGCTTGAAAGCTCCACCGCGTGCCGCTACGGGGCCATGAGGTTTCTACATGCTGTTTGCAGAACTTCAACAAAACAGGAAATGGAAATCGAGATGATGAACTCCGCGAATACGCGAGAAAAACTGCACCAGCCTGAACAAAACTTTCACTACGATGCATGCCTGTCCATGGTTCCGAGATGTATGACGGCGACAGGGGTGCGCACGGCATCAGACCGGCGACCAGGGCACCAAAATTACAGCAGCTACAACTACACGAAGGAAAAGCCACAAAAGAGAAATTGCCCGATTGTGGCATTCGTAAAATCCCGGACTCCAAGACGACAGTTCACATCCACGTCGGCTTGAGAGGACGCAGCCAGAGATCGCATACCAGGTTGTCCAGGAAACAGGCCAGATGAGAATGCTGCCGAGATCAACTACGACTAAGAAGGCTACAAGATATGCTCTTATATCGAAGCAACCTGGGGAACATTGTGGTACCCCGACAATTGACACTACACAAGATGCAGACATTCAGGTTCCAATGGGCGTGTGAGGTGCAAGTGCAAGATATCAATGAAGCAATATCTGAGATTAGCGAGCACAAGAAACTATGCAGGAGAATATGCCTCTGGTTCATCACATGGCGTTGTCTTCATGGAGAAAAGCAGACCAAAAAATCAGTAGAATGGCGAAGTCCAGGTGCAAAAGGAATGCTGAAGATCACAAAAAAGGATAAATTCTGACACCGCCTGGATACCAACCGCACACTAAGCTAGATCTTGGCCCAGGAATCGGTTACTCAATATTAACGTCTGCTGATGGGACCTGCATCAACTTCGTTTATCTCGCTCGCACGCACTCTTGTAGGGTGGCAGAATGGTAGAACTTTCGATGGCGACGAAGACGACGCAGACACCTAGCTCAACAGATGCTTAGGCGATAGAGAAGAAGGCGAATAGGGAACCTGCGCTGGGTAGGTAGGCGCTCCAAATAACGTACACTCAGCGCCACCTAGGGGAGCGGCATAGAAACATTCAGTAGTACGAAAGCAGAAGATCCGCGTGTGTATCGGCCTGCGCGCGGGTTGCGCATGTCCTGTTTTAACATATTTTGTGTCGTGTTTGCCAGGAGAGAATGCCACCGTTCGTTTCGCGGTATGGATCTGCGGATTGTTACCATTACCCTCAGACTTTTTACGAGAACGCTTGACGGATGAAGGGCGGAAGCAGTGTACAGCAAACTACGTGTACGACGTGGAGCTCCGCTGGGCTTTCTCAGCTCCGAGTTCGTGTTGCCCACCGCTGCCAGTAGACAGAAAGGCGAAAAAAAAACACATATGGTATCAAGCGCAATAAACAACTACAGAGAGGGCGAAATGACTGGCTAAATGCGTTAATAGGTAGTTTTAGAATAAGGCAATCCGGCCCCAAACGCAACAGGAGCTGCGCGCGGCGAGTTTTAGAGGGGCTTCCCAACAACCCGCAACCAGCCTGTGTTGCTCGGGTCGGCTGGGGTGTGGGAACTTTAGGCTTAGCATCGTGGCGGAAATTTGATCGCCGCTATCTGTACAATTGCGAATGACAAGCCCTACCACAACTTTTTACCACTCTATCATCCACTTTCCCGCATGTAGAGCTTTATTTTCGCAATAACTGCCATTTGAGGCGATCGGTGACTAAGGCAGCTGCCATGGCCTGTTTTAATTCTTCCGCGCAGGTAGCGCCATCGTTCGGCCACTCACCGCACTTTGTAGTCAGGACGGGGCGATCCGGAAAAAAAAGAGGAGGGGGTTTCGCACAGCAGTAGGTACACTAAAAAGGACGAGCAGATTACTAACACAACGACTTCGTCTAGCGCACTAAGGACTGACCTCTGGAATCGCTCCGCCGAAGATCAAGCATCACAGGGCTTTCCACAATGTTACGCGGATGAGGAAAACAATGGAATTACGTATGCCGGACGGTGCATGTTTTTGACGGGTAACCACATGCAGCTACGGTGACAAGCGACGTGAAAAACGTACGTAACTCAATGTGTACAACAAACAGATAGCGTGAGCGAAAGTGACAATCGAAAAAAGGTAATACAGTGCTGCCAATGCTCTCCGTCCTCATCGCTCGTCACTGCCGCTCGCATGTGGGCCGCTGCTGACCGGGAAAAAACGAGTGACATCGACGGGCCGTCGCTTGCCGCTGTCGTCAACCCCGGGGGCCTGTGTATATTTTTTTTAGCCTGTCGCTGTCGTGCACACAATCTGCTAGCTGTACCCGATGAGTTAGGGTTTTTACATCACTCGCCGCCGCATGTGGTCACCCCGTTACCCCTCGCGTTGTCCTACGAAAGCGCACTGCATATCCCGGTGTTCAATGTGGGCTGGCGTGGTTGTGTGGATTTAATAAATATTCGTAAGCTCCTTGTTCTCCGCGCTTAACCGCGCAAAAGTTCGCAATGTCAAGACTCGCTGCAACGAGAAGTCCGATTGCTTGCCTTGCCCGTCAGACCACCTGAATTCAGCGCTATCGCCGCTCGACCTCGTGCTGTTTCGACGGAGAGGAGAAGAACGTAATATCCGCATCGAATCCTTCTTGATTGTGGCACTGGTAGACACAGGAATACCTTTCTTTACATGGCCTTCTGCGGGGAACGTCGCGACAACCGCCGCCGCCGCTAGTGTTCGCAGCCACTTTAGTTTTGAGCGTCTGCTGCAGGTACTACCAAAAATAAAATGGCGCTCCCACTAGGGTGGCGCTACCTGTCAGCCAAAGCTCCAGCGCAGGATCCCTATAGGAGAGGCGAAAACATGGCGGCTCACAGTACGGTTATGAGTAAATAATGTAAATATATCTGCATTTCCCAGACGACGGCCTACTACCTTGCCTCCCTGGACGTTCTTCAACACTTCATTTTGATGACGATATATCTTCCAGCAAGGTTCAACAGTAGGCGCTGTGTACAACGCATTTTGAACCCATTTTATTCTCTGCCCGCACGAGAAAGCCCAGAGCGAGCCAGCATATCATCTGATACTTGCCCTAAACTGCCTACCTAGTCGTTCCCGTGACGTAGCCGATCGCTGGCTGCGGTTGGTGCGCACTGCTACACCGTGTGCGCCCGTCATGGTTTTGTGACGGACGTATACTGCCCGGGCGCGCGTCCTGACCGGCAGCGGTACGCCCAGAATGGTGATGTCAGGAGGTAACTCCTGTTATGGTCGCCGCCCGACGTTCGTTTTGTCGAAACCGGAAATTACACGAAAGAAGAGAAAATAACCGGACAGGACGTAGCGCTCGCCCGGTGCGGTTCTGTTCTTCGTGATCCCGTTTTAACGCGCTGTTTCCAACCAACCATGTCGCTATGGAAACACTGAGTTTTGCGCACAGCTGACTACAAACAGGGCTCAGAATCAGCACCGTCAGCCTAGTTACGTCCACTGCTGGACGAAGGCATCCCCCATTGTCCTCCAACCATGCCTGTCCTGCGCGGCTCCAGTTCATTCTTTGCCGCCGAATCTCAATGCTTCGTCCCTTTATTGAGCTTTTCGCCTTCGCCTTATAACAGACCCGTCTCCCTGAATTCGTTCTGTTGCTGTGTGGCTCCACCTGTTGTCATTCCGTCTCACTACAAGTCCCGCCCAAGTCCATTTGTTTTTTCTTATTTGAACTACGATAGCATATGCTCGAGTTCGCTCTCATATCCAGGAAACTCGTTGTCTGGCCCTAACTGTAACTCATAATTATTCGTTTCATGGCCCGTTGCGTCTACCTAAGTTTGTTTTCTTGTTGTTTAGAAATGTGTCATGTTTCCGCTCTATATGTCATCACAGGCAGGATGAATTGGTTGTATACGCTTCTTCCGAGTGATAGAAAAATCGCACTTAGCGATATTTGGGAGTTGCGGAAAGCGCTTAGCCGACGCTTATTCTGCGACACATTTTTCTCTCGCGGTTAGATTCAGCTCTGATAACATATCCGAGACAGCTATGCCATTTTACTTATTCTGGCGTGTCGGTGAACAACCTTCAGAGGGCGCTTTTGAAAAGCTCACTCATAATTACTGTTGATCTGTTCATATTTATCATTAGTCTGCCAAACTTGCTTTCTAATTCTAGCTACAATCGTTCTTTGTCAATATCCTGCCTTCTCTTAGTCGCTTTCAGACACCCTCCTGTTTCCAGTGTTCCTTCGATCACCCCCATGTAGTAGAGAAGAATGTCGTTCATTTTACAACTGTTATTCAATTACGAGAGCTTTACTGATTCAGTCCCATCCGCATTACTGTCCCCTTTTATGTTCTCAGGTTTCACAATTGTTTCTTGTGGTTTTTGAGATAGTTTTGCAGTTTTTCCCTTGTATGTTGCTTTTTTTTGCAGAAGCTGATTCTGTTATTACTGTTGATAGGTTGAAATTAACCGTCTCGACACAATCCTTTTAGATGAAGAGCAGCTTACGACCATACAATATCAGTCCACGCCCATGCGATTAGCATTTACAATCGGAAACAAATCACACCGACCCCGCCAGGATTCGAGCCTGTGTCTGGTAGACCGGACGTATTGTCAGTCATCTTATCCCCTGGGCTATGTCCATGAGTTAGCAACCGAGAGACATATGGCTTATTCCCTCGCCTGTAATGGTGCGGAAGTGCATTAGTACCTACTAATGTCTGTCCACGTCCATCTGTGCGCACACAACCATCAAGTGAAACTCTGTGAGGAAACAACCTAAAAGGGTACAAGAACAATCCAAAACACTCAAAACCAGAAAAAAAACATAACCTAGCAACAAGAAAACGCGCAAAACACCGGTGTAGTCAGGTTGTGATCAAGTTGTAATCCACAGTGACTGCATCAAACTACGCTAGATAGCGCTACGCGTAAACACCAGATGGCACAGCTGTGCACGGCGAATATGAGCGGGCTCCGGAAATCACAAGCCCTCTTCCCGCCATGGTTGCAAGTGAACGTAAGAAGCGTGAAGCTGCTGCTCAGCGTGTACGAAGACAACGAGCTTCACCGAATATGAAAACGTGGCAGGCGGAGTCAAAGCGACTAAAATCGAATGACGGTCGGGACACAAATTGGATGTCACTCGGGGTGCAACTGGCATGTCATTTCGACTCCCCGTACTCGGCGCCCTTGCTATCATAAATGGAGTGGACATGCTGCCATTTTTTCTTCTCCTTTATAAGCGGCAATTTATTTTGGAGGGTTAGTTTACATTCATGCGTCCTGTCTCTGATGAACTTGATGCTGGTTTTGTTACTTTTTACGAGTTCACGTGTGTGTTTTTGAGATTCAGCTTTACTTTGCATCTACCCATCCTACGATCACTGCCCCGAATCTGGCCTAGCACTGCTACGTCCTGCAAATCTCCCGAATTATCATACAGGTGAAGTCAATTTCAAATTTCTTGAACCGTCATTACTTTTTCAAGTCCATTTCCTGTTCTTTTTTTGCGGAAGAATTTGTTAATTACAATTAAACAGAAGTGGAGCCTCCTGAAGTCCTGGCATAGCTCAAATAGATTGCGAAAGAAGGAATGGTTTATTAAGCCTGTACAAGAACCGGACGGTTAACTAGCGCGCAGTTGAGATAGTCAAAACGCGATCAAAACAATGGGGAAAGGCGCGCGTAAGGCCATCGCAACCAGGTGTAACTGTGGCGCGTAACGAAACAGAAATGCGAGTCTTATTGAGGAAAGATATAAACAGCCGCATTCGAATTAGTGGCACCGGAATGAGGACATTTGTGGTCATACCGAATATTTAACCTCTTTACCTAGACCGTTTTGTAAACTCTAAGATTTTGTAAGATAATGCATATTATTTTGAATACATTCTTACCATATTCTTGTGTATTTTAATAGTTGCTGTTTTACGGCATTTCATTTTAATATGTTTGTTTGTATTCTCGACTTCCATTTCTTTTATATTTATCCTGCTCGTAGTTTAGGATAGTGTGTTCCTCTTTTCAGTTAGGCGAACGGGATTCTAACGCGAGCCTGGTACATTACTGGGTTAACGGCAGCAGATAACTGCCTGCAGCACCAATGAAACGGCAACCAATAAAAATATTTGCCTTTATACTGTGCCGCACGGTGCACAATAATGTCGCCTTGCAGCTTGTGTATCTGCTTGCTGATAAGGAGGGCACTAAAGTGAAGATGTATGACACCGCAAAGTGGAGACCATTTGTTACGGTGACGTTTTACGAAGGATGATGGATTCGTAAATGCATCTTGCTTCGTGTAAATATTGTCCGTGTAAATATTTTCGCGTCCTTTTGCGAATAGAGCGTGTTCGTTTTGGTATCCTGCCCTTGAGGTAAGTTGGGTTTGTTACAAAGGAAATGGACAAATATAAAAAAACCTACACTTTTACGGGAAAGTGTACATTTTTCGTGTGTCCATCTTTTTTGCCGTAACCAGCGAAATGTATGTTCGAGAGCTTGTTACACCAGCTAGCCCGACTTCACGCTTTACTAATATCCTGCCCTACATCGCTGACACACTCTAATAAAGGAAGAATTGCCTCATGTTGTCCTGCCTGGGAACTATGCCCTCGCTTTGGTAACTAACCACCGATACGTGTTCCTCTCCGCCATTATGGGTGATCGACCGGGTAATAGACTTGCGGTTAAATCGAGACTACGGACTGAGCACTCACAGGTTTCGCGACTGATGGGTGATCACCCAAATTATAATGGTGTATAGGTGTGATAGCAGTATCAAGTCAGCATTTTGCGCTATCCTACAAACACCTTAAAGTGTTTTTATCAGCGACACCCGCCTCAGGGTGATACCTGCTGTGGGATCTCTTTCGACCTTATAGAATAAGTTTAACAAACTATTTATGCTGTGGTTTAAAATGCTGTAAGTTGGAAAATATTTGTTGTAACCTGACGTTTATGTGCTATCTGGCGTACAGAACTTTATTTTGGTATAAGTGTTATCAGAAACAGTATTGAAAATCTTCAGGTGTAAATTGTGAAAATATTCTATCGTTGCGAAAGTTTGTATTCAGTTTTAACAGCACAGCTATTCATAATCCTTCAGCTCGATGGTGCAGAAAAAAATTCCCAGAAAAGGCCGAGCGCTCGTATGGGCGTGTATAACGGCGACCGCCCTGATCCCGTCTCGCACAGTGGCTTTAGTAAAAAAAGCTAGCACTGTCGTCAAGCGCTACCGCGCATATCAAAAGATCTTCACCACTAATCCTGAGATGAAAAAACCCCGCTTCGGAGAGGCCACCGCGGCAGTCGCATTCTCTATAAGCCATTGTGTATAATTGGAGACCTGGGTACGATGTGCCAATCCTCCCTGAGATGACTTGCAACCGCTGCGCGTGGTCGATGACAAAGCGCCGATGGAAGACTAGAATGCGGAGGATGGCTTTGCGTCTACCAATCACCACGAAGAAGGTGCCGACCCCTTCGATGAATATGATGGCGATTGCTAGCACCACAATTATGGAAATAAACAATACGGAAACTTAACTATGTGTCTAGAGTCGCCGTTCGTAGGCGCGTCTTGATGACGACGGCAAGCAGAATGCTTCGAGTACCATATGTTGTGAGCCATCTGCTCAAGAGGCGACGGGACAGCTTAACTGGTGGTGCCGCCACTCGGCGGTCACTTCGTTACTGGAATGGGCCTGCACATTGAACTATGCACCCTTTCGTTGTGCTGGTCGGGTTCTCTTTCGTGCTTTTAATGTTAAGGTGGCATTGTAAGCGGATATGTGCAGTAGTAGGGAGTCCAGGCAGATGCGTTGGGTCACTAGATCCACTAACAGGAACGTAAACTCGGCGGACCCTACTAAGGTATGATACAGGCCCCAGTAATGTGGGGGATTCTTTTGGCGCTAGAGGCCTAGCCCCACCCGATTTGATTAGGAAAAATATTCGTATTAGTATTCATTTCTATCACGTCAACTGTTTTACACTGTTTTCAATTACTATGGTTTTTGCACAAGCATTAATGATGCAATGCCCCAAAACGTGTGCGTTGAAGAGAAGGGCACTTATGTACGAGTTAGATTACCGCGTGGTCATAGAAGCGTCGCTGCATTTTACACTTCCTAATGTCCCCGTAAATTTTGTGCCTTCTCTTTCCATGAAATCTATCGTTGGATGGAATCCCTTCTGGTCGGGGTGGATCATGATACAACGGGGAATAAAAAAACCGAGCAAAACGTTTATTTGGTAAAATAAAAGACGTTTCGGCTCCCACACGGGAGCCTTGGTCACAATAATTTCGTCAATACATCAGAGCACGTTTTATGGACGTTTAAGAATGTGACGCAGGCACTGGGAGTAAACTATAGGCAGATTGCCTGCGTTCGATTCCAGGTTCGCTCCGTTGTCTGGATAATCAATGATTCCAGATAAAGTCGTGACGTCAGGTGCTTCTGTTTTGCAAGAATGCGTACCGTGCCGCAGTTTATCTATATGCAACATCATGGGAACCTGAGAGCGGCAGCGGAGCTGCGGCGTTTGTAGGGGTCATTTTACGAGAATCAAATTTTTCAATCGATTGATTGTAGGGTTTAACGCGCCGACGCAACGCAGGCGATGAGGCGCGCCGTAGTGGAGGGCTCCGGATTAATTTTGACCACCTGGGGATCTTTAACGTGCGCCGAAATATCGTACACACGGGCGTTTTTGCTTTTCGCCTCCATCAGAAAAGCGGCCGCCGCGGCCGGGAATCGAACCCGCGACCTCGTGCTCAGCAGCGCAACGCCTTAGCCACTGAGCCACCGCGGCGGGTCAAATTTTTCAATCACCCAAAGCCCTAGATACGAACCCTCCCCGCTCACCTGGGCATTTTACTGCCAGTGTGAAATAAAGGGGGCCATCGATAAAGGCTGCTACCGATAAAAATGTGCGGAATGTTTCCGTCTACCTGTAATTTTAATGCGTGCGCATTCCTTGCCAAATACTTCAATGCACTTCGTGCAATGTTTTGTCAGTACATTTTTCGTTATAACGGTAATGTTAACCATTAAAAGAAGAGAACAAAAACATCATCACAACTATAACTGACCCAATTTAGAGAGTGACAGGTAAATATGTTCACGGTAGCGACGGTGGTGCCATACAACGGCCGCCCGATCCCTTTATCACGTGGCGTGCGGGGCCACGCCACCTTCGTGGAAAAGCCAAAAGTGCTAAGAACAGCTTCCCTATTCTGCCTAGGGTGGCGTCAAGCGCAACTTTCTTGCTACAGTGGCTATAAAATAGGCGCTGCCGTAATAAAGAAGGCGTTTCATATTTCTTGTGGTCTGAAGGCCAAGTAAGGCGTGCCATACGCTATCATGCTGATGAAAATGGCTTCGACCAGGCGTAGAGTGTCGTTTTCGTCAAGTCCTAAGCGACGATTGGACACGTGGCGGATGATGTGCATGAGCTGGTTGAGTGTAAGCCGTAAGTGTGGTAAGGCTTGCACGTCAGATGCGTCTATAGGTACTATGAGGCCCAATATCCGGTGGGAGACATTAGGGACAGGGTGATTGTTCATATATAATTGTGGTTCTCGTATTCTGTGTGCCGTCTTGCGGGTAGTTCTCTTGCCTGCCGTTAGTTAACCTTACTTTTCGGGGGCGTACTCCAGTCCTCTGGATTGGAGATATCGCTGGGCGGTTTCAATATCCATTTGAAGTGCCTCTTACTGATTACCGATTGATCCAGTGGGTGTGAGTAGCGGGAGGTAGTCCACGTAGAAAGCGCGTCGGAGATCCGGAATATCTCGTAGCAGGGTTGGGAGGTCCTTCCTGCCAAGGTTGATGAGTAGGGGTGAAATAATCGATCCTTCAGGTGTTCCGTTGGGAATTGCTGAAAAAAGGTCAGCTCGCAGATGGCCGTAGCGCACAGTGGCGGTTCGGTTGGCAAGAAATGCCGCGACATAGTTGTAAAGTCTGGGCCCAATATTGGTAATAGCTAGCCCTTGTAGGATGGCTTGGTGTGTGACATTTTCGATGCCCCTTTTATATCAAGTGCGACAATGGAATATTTGTGGTTGTTTGAGAGTTTCATAAGTACGTTTTCTTTAAGCAGTGGTAGGATGTCCTGGGTGGAGAGATGGGGCCGAAATCCATACATGGTGCTTGGAAAGTAGTGATTGTCCTCTATGTAATGGGCGAGACGATTGCAACTTATGCTCGAGAAGTTTTCCCAGGCACGGTGTGAGAGAAATGGGAGAGAGGTTTTTGAGTGTGAGTGGTTTTCCGGTCTTGGGGATTAGCGTGATACCTGCATGTTTTCACTATGGCGGGAGAGTTATTTTCATCCAGTGTTCATTCATCTATATGAGCAGATTTTCTAGGGTGATTAGGTCCATATTGGGCAGAAGTTGCTTGAGGATCTCATCCTTTCTAGTAGTGGTGTTCCATGTTAGGCCATGTGTCGCTGATTCAATTTCCTGAATGGTGAAAGGCGTATCCATTTCTGGGTTCGGTTGAACAGTGTACTGCAGAGGCGGCTGTGCTTGCGTCGTGGGCGGAGCTTCGAATGATTTCTGCAGCTCTTTCAGCAGTTCTTCATCTGATCCGGGGTGGTTATGGATTAATCTTTCAAGCGTGTTCGCAGACGTGGCTTTTGATGTTTTGGAGCCCCTAAAAGAACGGAGGAGACGCCAAGTTTTCCGGGTTCCGAGGGTTCCCTGGAGCGTATTGCAGAATTGGTTTTAATTTTGCTGGCTCTGTTGTCGAGCACATTCTTTTGCTTCCTGTGTGAGCAAGGAAATACGAGTGCGTAGTTTACGGTTGGTCGTGCGCCTTTTCCACCTCTTCAGAAGGCCGTTTCTGGCGTCCCGTGAGTATTCGAAGCGATTGTCTATGGCTGGATTGTATTCGGTACGAGGAAGCTCTTTTGTGTGCTTTGCGAATACCGTGATAATGTCAGCTCCCCAATCCTCAATAATTTAGATTGACTCAGTAGGCGAGTCTTTTCTGAAGGCCTTCCAATCAGTAAATCTGGCTGCCCCAATTCGTTGCCTGGTGTTTTTGTTATGAGTGATTCGGAATTGTATAATGTGATGGTCGCTTCCAGTGTTTCGTCTAGGCAGGTCCATTCGTCATTCTTGGCATTATAAGTTAGGGTTAGGTGAGGTGAAGCATCTCCGGAGACGCTGTTTCCACCGCGCGTGGGTGTGTCTGTGTTGTTGCATAGATGAAGACGATGCTGTTCAATTGCGTAATGAAGTTGAATGCCTTTTCGATCGTTGCAATGGTATCCCCACATCGAGTGATGGGTATTAAAATGCCCTAGTAATTATAATTTATGTCCCATATTGCGGAGTTTCACTTTTTGGAAGAGCTTGTCAATTTCTGACAGGAGAGCAGCGGTCGGGCTGTAGGTGTTTAGTGCAAATAAACTCGAGTGCGTCTTTTTTTCCTGGGATGACTTCAATGAAGGTGTAATCGATGCTGGAGGGGAGTGTGTGTTGTTGGGCCGTTTGATCGGTGCGAACGAGGGTGGTGGTGCGGGTAAGGGTGTCTGTAGTGTATGTCATATAATCTCTGAGGGTGACTTTGGGGGTGTCTGTTTCTTGTAAAGCGATGATATCGGGTCGGTGTTGTTGAGTGAAATGAAGGAGTGATCATCTCTTGCTGGCGGAATGAGCGACAATTCCATTTCCATACGAGGGTGGTAGGTGGGGTAGCGGCTTTAAGTGGAGAGAAAGGCGGTGTCCCCATCCTCTTTGAGCTGTACTATTCTCCCGATGGGGTGTGTGCGAGAGCATTGTTTGGGTTTCTTGCGTTTTTTTCGTTTTTGTAATTTCTAGTGCGGCAACGCGCTTTTTCAGCTGGGTTATTTCTAGTGCGGCCACAGGGGTGTCAACCACTTGAATTTTCGTGTTCAGGTCGGAAACAAGTTCATCGCTGTAGTGTTTGAGGTCCTCAATCACGGGGCAAACGGCAGCTGGTATAGGGACAATTTCAGTAGTTGGATTGGTTGGTATAGTTTTTTGGAGTGTAGCAACAGCTGGGATGGGGCGCTTTGAGCTATTGGTGTGGTTGGTATCATTTTTTTGGGGCGGTTGTGCTGATGGTTCAATTTGTGCACGGAGCGCAGCTATGTGCTCTTCGAGAAGCGCGAATTTCTTGATGTATTCGGCGAGTTTGTCGCGGAGCTGGGCGTTTTTCTGTTCAAGATTAGCATATTGGGTGTCAGTGAAGGTGTGAATGGGGCTTGGTGCATGCAGGGAGGGGTGGGAAGTGATCTGAAGCAGTGGGTGTTACAGCGGCGACTGCCGATTACCTCACCTGCGAGGAAACAGGGCGCAGTGGCTGTGCCGTACTTGGGGCTTGCCGCTGCTGGTGTGTGAAAGAGTGGCCCGTTCTTGCATGTGATGTAAGGTCTCATTCCCGGACTCGGATAGGAGGCGGTGGTGGCCGCAGCGTCTTGCGGCAGTGTCGACTCGCTGTCGGGTGGTCAAGACCGCTGAGTTCACATGCCGGCACGCACTCATGGTCGGCGGCAGGTCTCTGACATGACACTGTGCGCAGACTGGTGTATCTGGATTAGGACACACATTTTGACGGTGTCCGAGTTCCCCACACACGGAGCAACATTGGATGGTTTGCCGGTAAGGGCGGCATCGCGAGAGGATTACGTGCGCCTCAACGTAGCAGATGACTGCATACCTTCAAAGGTGACGACTACGGAGCGTGAGGCTCCCATCATGCGGGCGCTGATGATGCGTGGCTCCGTGGTAGCGATAATAGTGTGCAGTTCATCTTGCATAGTGCCTTTATCGATGCCGTGAAATACGCCGCTAGCGGTTCCCGGGATACTCCACTACTTCGCACGTTGCGGCGCCAAGCTGTAGTGTAATGATGTGTCGCAGAACTTCGACGTAAGCGTCGACTGGCGTGCTGGCAACGATATGATTTTGGGAAGCTTGAGGTTGGACCGTCACTTGCGCGAAGATGAGATGCTCAGGAAGGCGACTTGCGCGTTGTATGGTTCTGGTCATTTGCGGATTGTGCCAATCAGAGATTCGTAGTCCCGAGCGTGGGCGAAATATGACTTAATAGTCCGTCTCGTGGAGTCGGGGAGCTGGCACCGTGCGCGACGTAAATGGATGCTTACTCGTCCAGGACGGCTTGGGAAGTTTCAAGTCGTGCCGTTTTCGTAGTATTTGCTGCAACGGGTCGTCTCGCGGCAGTGTTCTGCCACTTAGCTGGTCAAAATGCGTTGCGTCTTCGGGCGCTGCACTTGTGGTGGTTAGTTGGGCGGCTGAATTCTGTTCTGCTTGCATGGTGGAGAGTGCTTGGCGAGTCGGAGAACGCTACCTCGGCGCGGAGGTGATGGCAGCCCGGCTAGGTGGTGGAAGGCCTAGCCATGAACGTTAGTGTGGCTGAGGCTTCTGTGGCGATTTTTGCAAATGGTAGACCGCACGTCACTGTGGGTGGTACCGAAACAATCGTGGTTTCCTTACGGAGCTGTATAGAGCAACGTTAGTGGTGATTTAGCTATTTGGAAGCCAAAAACAAACGTTAAGTCAAAAGACTAAGCGAGGCAGGTCTTGTTCGGAAAACGATCATTTATGATGATTCCCTGGATTTAGAACTTTAGTATGATAAAACCTGTTAGTCTGAGACAACAAAAATAAAACAAAGACATCTGCAATATTCTCAATTATATGCCTATTTCAAACCGCATCTATTTATATAAAATATTTTTCTGTGACACTTCAGGAAGTAGAGACAAGTGAAGCGAAAGTGTAGCATTTCGCAAAGGACACTTCAGGTTTTGCTTCCATTGCACAGTACCCGTAAGTTGTTGTTTTGTTTCATCTGAAACTAGAGAACCCGTGCCTTGAAATGATACATTGGCTGTGACTTTGCTAGCAACGTACAAGTAAGAGCGGCCACACAAGCATTGTACAAAATTGACTAGTTGGCCACGAATTGCGGTTCTATCCGTAACCGTTTATTTTATTGCTTGCTAATGTGAAAATTACGCCCACTATTCAAGCATCAGTTATGAGTTCTTTTTTAACATGCTACCTGTTTTCTTTTCCTGAACAATTTTCACTTACACGAAGTATGCTAGCAGATTTAGATGTTTGGAAAGATTAAAAAATTATTTGGACTTCTGCTACGGCACCTAAATATAGGGACGCACACAGACATACAAAGTTTCGTGAAACTGTATAGTATAAGAAAAAGGGAAGTATACCCTGTGCACTCGACGCCCTGGGTTTCCTCGCTCTGCTTGTATCTCTCCGATTGTACTTCAATTGAGTGAAATATAGGGTAGAATATCTGCTTCCGCCCCCAGTCTGGTGTCGCACTTAACAATTCCTCATTTGTATCGACCCTTAGTGCCAAAAAAACTAGTGGCACTGTTTTCTTTCTCGAATCTCCGTCCCCTCGAGGCTGCAAGTCTCGCAAGCAGAACAGCCCAAGAAAGCATACAAACTGACGGATCCTGCAAGGTACTCAGAGAGAGAGAGGAGAGAGGAAAACTTTATTGAGCAGTTATATGCGTGGGGATGACTTCTTAGTCCAGAAGTCCAAGCGTCGTCTTCGCACGTTCCGCCATCTCAGTCAGCATGACCTGGTCGTCGAGGTGTGCGCTGGACAGCGCTGTCTCCCACTGCTCGAGGTTGGGGCTAGGGAAAGGGGGTGACAAGTCCGGGTTTTGGCTACATTCCCAGACTACGTGATATAGGGAGCCTGATTTTCCACAGAACTTGCATTCAGGTGGATGCTGATTGGGGAATTGCATATGGAGCCGGACTGGGTGAGGGTACGTGTTTGTTTGAAGTAAGCGAAGTGTCGAGCCTTGTTTTTTACTTAATTGTGGGTGAGGTGGTGGATAGACTCTACATCTCCATGTCGAATTGAACAAAAGTACACATCCAACCCTTTTTTCTCAAACATACAGGTCGCTTCGTAGAGGATGTTCAACTGCAACACATCTTGCGCTCCTACCGACAACGAGACGTGTGAAAGCTTTTCGCGATTTCCTCTGTTGACCGACTTCTTGTTCTTGGCTCGGCTGCAGGTTCGGAAACTCTGTGGTTTGCGCTCGGGGCTGTCTCTTGTCAGCTGCATCATGTCAGGGTTTCGTGTCCTGCCGTTCAAAATAGTGCAGAATGTGTGAACACGCGACCACTGCTTTCTGAAGTCGATAGCTGTTTAGTAGCTCTCGAGAGGGAATGGGAACATAGAAAGTTTTAGTGTGCAAAAGTCGTAAACGTGACCCGGCTGTGAAGTACTTGAAGATAAACCACTGCACGTCACACTGCCCTTACCAGTTATCAACATTTCTCAACTCGATTTAACGTCTGAAACAAACGTGAATTTTGATGCGGAGAGAGCAGGTAGCTGCTCAGATGGCCCCTTCTACGCTTCTGTCTTCAGCCATTGCGTTAAGAGTTCGGGGTATCCAGAAGTTGCAAATGAATGAGATGCATCAGTAATATTGGAGGGGCTGTATGGAAATTCTATTCTGAACAAGCTGTCAATCAACCGAAAGGTCACAAGCAAAGTGGACGTGGAGAACCGTTACACCTTCAAAACGTACCTCAACGAGATTGTTAACAACAGTTGACAATTTGAAGAGCCGGAACATCGAAGGTATCTGCTTGCGGCAGCGCCCTTTACAGTCTTGTAAAAAAGAAGTATATCCGCAAATTGGGACTTACGAATTTCTTCTTGAACAGTGAAAGTAATCACCTTACAATCAGAGCGTCAGGTTGTTCTCCGTCCTTCTGTAGCGATATTATGGCCCATGCAGTTCTCTACCTGCTATAACTAGTTCGGTATTGTAATGTATTTGTGGGCTACACTCTAAGAGGATCCCGTCAGTAGCATTTCTAACAGCGCAGCAATATGACCAATTGATTGACCGCGTGTACGAATGTATGTAGAAGTGTAACCCATGACTGGGCTACAAAAAGTGCGCTCTCCCAAAGACAACAGGCAATCGTGAACGGCGTTTGCCATTTCGCAATGTCGCTACCCAGGTGCCTCCTTTCCCCCCCGAAAAATGCTGCGCCTTGTCATTCGTCCAATTCCCGCAATAGGCCCCTCCGATTGGTCATTCCGGAGGATTGTGGTGAATACGCTCTAAGAAAACTCCTTACAGCGTACTGCCCCTTTCATCAGAGAATACACTGAAAGCGAAGCATTTCGAAGTGATTCCATCTATAAAACACGGTCATTTCCCTGACCATTTCATATCTACGCAAACCGCCCAATTAAGAATCATTAAGGCCCTCTTTCGATCTTATTCTGTGTCCCGGGATGTTTTTATTGACCGCCCTGTGAGGGCCATAATGGCTGTTTTGTCCGTCCTAAAGGAATAAAATGGCTGGAATGAAGCGATACGGACAAGCCCAATAGGCCGCCTCTTATACGGATCACATCCCTTAATGCGGATTGTTTTGTTCAATTTAGTATGCACGAGGAAGCTAGGAAATTTTAATTGGGAACATGCGCTTTTTTTCCATATACGTCCATCTTTACACGAGATGTTAGTGACACTTTTCCTTCACTTTCCTTCGCGCCTCTAGGTGCACGCAGGACGGGTGAATTATGAATAGAATACCGACATTAATAGTACCACATTGGTGGCGGGTTCCTCGCAAGCTTTCCAGGTAATTGTTTTTCTTGTCGTCCTTTCGGTATCTTCCTGCTCATCTCCATTAGCGCACACATTTGCATCCGAGATCGCTTCACAGCGCCCCGCGTTCCAAGGATGACGAGCTCGCCCAGTTGTGTTTCCTTTCTTCTAATTGCGTGCATAATTTCTACTTGCCGCCGTGCTGGCATATTCCTCCCGTTCTCCCCTTGCGTTAAACTGGCGGATACCGGGGCGACTACCTCTACGATAGCAAATTTGTCTTTTTAATACTGCGATCACAAGAGAACATCTTCCTATAATAACGATAACTGCATAATGAAGGAGCATTAAAGTAGGAATATTCTATGAAAACAGAATCTCCAGATTGATATACATACTAACACAAAGAGAGAACGCATAAAGCGAAAATAAAAAGGAAATTAATGTGATCATATGCCTACGGAAAATGTTCTGGTGTGTGTGTCAGTATGGCGTTTTCTTGAATAAATATTTCAAGCAAAAAAAGGTCTAAGGAAAGCTTAAACACGATTTATGCAGTGGCAGATCATTCCAAACTGCTAAGACTTCTGGGTTGTCTAGGATATGTTAACATTATTGGGCGCAAATGATACGTGGGGCATATTTTAGGTAAAATGCAAGAACATTGTGGAGCCCCAGCCTTCTTCTAATTAAGAATATAGTCTTAATTGATGTTATTGACCACAAATATAAAGTACGTGATAAAACAATGTCGAAGACACCCGACATAAAAGCAGAATAAAACAAAAGAGCTCATATGCAACTAGGGCTGCTGCGAGGCCAAAGAAACAAAAGGGGCCACAATGGTGCGCTGCGGCTGCAACCGCAGGAACATTGAATTGTGGTGCGCAACCTGCATGGCAGGTGATTGAAGGGAATTGAGGGACGTGAAGGGATGGGAGTGCAGATACGGGAAGCTTTTACGTGGCAGCATATACAGTATTTTTTTTTGGTGTTGTGACGCGTTTCATCACCCCAACATATTTCGGACACTATTTTAATTCGTCTAGCCGCCCCAAAATACTGCTGTCTCTTGGGACAGTTTCAGCAAAGCTGTCGGATACGGACCCAGTTTTTGATAAATAAAAACTAAAGAAATTCTGGGGTGAATAAATACCCTCAGCTACCGGTTATTCTGAACCATGCCCCTATATTTGCGCTTTAAGTATCACTAGTGAGACACCAGATTTCAGTGAAGGGAAGGGCAGCAGAGTCGAAATTGAATGTCACCCCAGCCTGGGAGCACGGACAAACACCAATGCACTTCTTCAGGGCCACCACCGACGCTCTTCATCAATGTTCTGCTACATAAGATGTCATTTCTCATTATTCTACACATAAATTGGATAAAGGATTACCGATGCGCCCTAAACATCGCACTGTGTTGTAATAAATGACAACCAATATTTTTAACAACCTCCCGGCCGCACGATAAATGCAGGAACATATTTAACATAACGCGAAGAGTTCAGTTGTCACAGTCTTCTATTGGCTCTGCCTTTGGAGTAGACAACACCAAAGCATTTTAGTCCAAGGTCACGTGACTGGTACATTATGATCCCGATCTATGTCCTCCCGTATTAGCCAATTCATGTGCCATCCGTGGTGCCCTAGTGGTCTGTTTTGGGGCCGCTACTTTTCCAGATTTTCGTCAATAACTTTGCAGTGATACTCTTCGCAAATGATTGTGTTTTGAATTGCCAAATGAAGTGCGTTGATGACACCACATTATTTCAGTTTCACCGCGATAAGACTGTATCTTGGTGTGTTCAGTGTTAGATGAGTTTAACCCTGACTAAACGCTTTCATTTACAGTTTACTAACACAAAAGGTGGTGTCTAGGCCTACTGCTTTAATTTCCACCCAGTATGAAAGGTAGGCCAGTTAAGTATGTTGCGGTAACATGCCAAGCAACATTAGATTAAACAGTCGCGTAGACTTTATTACAACCAAGTCTTCGCGTTTTATTAGTTGCTTTCAAATAAATTTCAGCGACCTGCCGCAACCACTCAAGGAAACTTTGTATATTACAAACGTGCGCCCATTTTTCGCGTATGATTGTGTACCTAGAGACCATTTTACTGATGTAGTCTAGAAAAAGTTGGAGAGGGTGCAAACAAGGGCTGTCAGGTCTGTAAGAGGCCATGATGGCATTAGAATGACGCGGTATAAAATACACCACCAATCGAATGGAAACCCATTTGTGCACGACGTAAAGCTCAAAGTTATATATTCATTTATAACATATACCATGTAAGACTGCAATACCTAAACAGCGGTACTTAAAGACGCCTTTATATTCCGCTTCCCCCCTTGACGTAGTGTCTTCTTGATGTAATAAAGGCTCTCTATCTCTCTTATATCCTCTCGACGAGGTCACATATATAAAATTTCGAAGTTAAACCATCGATTTAATGTAATTATTTCTTTTTCTTTCCCAGTGTGTTAACGACAGGAACGTGGTTGAAATTCCTATGTTTTCGGATTCTAATTTCCTAACAACCATAAAAACAGCATTTTGAGTTGATGAAATACCAACGTCAGTATGATGTTCTATTGCCGTTTCATTCGGTATTTTTTTGTTGGTGTTTGGTGTTTCGTATTATTGCTACGTTAGTTGTACTGGTGAATTTTGTACGTTCTTTGCATTGCTTTCTGTAAGTGTTTAGATTTCTTTAGTAAGCTGTTAAGTATGATTTTTGTTCTGGTTGTAACACGATGTCTTTATTTTGTTTTTACGTAACTGTCTACAACAATGCCCAAGGGGGAGCTTCTTGCGTATAACAAACAAACAACAAAGAAAAAACACAAACAAACAAGCAAACAAACAAAAAAGAAATGAAGGACTCCTGTACGAATTAAAGAACTTAGATGAATGCAAGCCGGATGTGACGGTTTATGAGGCCCCTTGGGTTCATAAATCCAAGACATGGAAATATGGGCGCAGCTAAAATATATAATTAGGAGCGACGAGACCACGCATTTTACTTTAGCGAAGTGTCTTCAAATAATTTTTTTTTTTCAAATCGTAATCTTAAATGAGAATTACTACGCACTTCATTGTTCTATTCCTTACTCCGGCACTGTTGAATTCGACACAATACTACAGCATCTTGGACAACAGCTGCTCTCGACCTTCTCGGGGAACGTGAACAGCTTATCTGGAGCATGCTTGACTACGATCCAGTAGCCCTCGTGGACGATGGCACTGCTGCGTACGCCAGCGTGTGCACTGATGGCCTGCAAGCTCCCTGTCTGCCTGACATCATCTTGGATTGTCCAATCATCGCCCCTCGCGGACACGTGACTTCAACAAGCGACAGTATAAAGGTCCCGACCACGGCGCTCTCCTCCAGTGGGCATTGCGGCAGCAGCAACAGCAGCATGCTCAGGTTCTTCTTATCTTTCACGCAGGTATGTTATTTGAACAATGCGTACTGCGTCAGATCTGACGATCGTGTTTTGCTGTTCTTCCTTTGCCCACCAAATCTTGCTGTGTCGTTCTCTAATGCACTGCGTCGTTTTAACGGTCAAATTTGTGCGGCGATATCGAACAAAACCCAGGTCGCCCGAAGGAAGCCCCTCTTACCCGGTCAAAAACGGGCGCTACTCCAACTTTGCAGACCTTTCCGTCAGAACCGAATGCGCAAGATACCTCTGATAGCCCCTCCGTGACCTAGATGTTTCGGCAACTGCTTGATAGTCAAAAATTCCCGCGCCTTCCCGCGAGGGGAACACGAGTAAATGCAGAGCATTGGGGCCTTAGTACTGATTGAAGGCAGTGTTGCTTCCATCGCTTCTTCCGTGATGCTGGAGTAGCAGACACGAGTAAACGTGGGCACGAGCGTCAACCAAGGAAGGAAGGAGCAATGCAGTGACTGAAACACGAGCGACCGCTAGCCGCTATATTTGCAGTGCGCGCAGTAGAGGGAGAGCAGTACGGGGGGGGGGGGGGGGGGGGGAGAGCGCGCATGCGCAAGCAGCCCCCGCCCTTCCACGTTCCACCACGCTGCTATCACGCACCTGTTACGCCGAGACCGCGACGGAGTGAACGGACTGACTACGACGCATGCGCGCGCCAGCAGCTGTTGAGAGAGAGGAGGGAAGGAGAGGCGCACCTGCTGCGGACGCGAAACTTTTGACACCATCCGACGCAGGAACAGGCGAGGCTAAGAAATGCTGTGCATTTAAAAGCAATCGCTCGCGACATAGCCGACATCAAGATGCAGTTCAATTCTCGTTTTGAGACGCTTGAGGCACGTGTAGTGGCACTAAAATCTACGTCATAGGGAGAGTCGTCAGCCATTGATGAATACAGGATGATGTACATTCTAACCAGGAAAGCATCAACGAGCTCCGTAAAGAATGCCACCATCTGCAAGCCCGTCTTAATGACAACGAGGATAGACGACGTGGCGCCAATTTATTATTCTATGGAATCCAAGAACCTCCGCCAGAATCTTACGCGGACGCAGAGCAGAAAGTTACCTCGCTGCCCTCTGATTTAACGAATTGTCCAATCACTTCAGACGCTGTTGTTCGCACGCACCGCCTTGGGCATGCCACGGGAAACCGCTGTAGACCCTTGATCGTTAAATTTGCGTCTTTCAAGGTTAAACGCGCAGTGCTGTCAAATCGCGCCCACCTTAAGGAAAAGAATATAACGATAAGCGAAGATAATTGTCCAGCAACTAGCCTTGCTCACAAACAGCTCATTTATTTCGCGAAAACCCATGGAGGCCAATATCAAATGAAATACAAATATTACTTTTGGGTGGTAAGACTTACACGTACAATCCAGTTACCGGGTGAGTAGTCGACAGCACACCCAGTAAACACACCGTGTACCCTAAGTCACCCGGAATTTCTCCCAATATTTCCATGAGCACGGACGTTCACTCCAGCTAGCGGTCACCGGGGGGAAGTGGATCTATTATGAAGCTTTCGGTTGTTTACACAAACACCCGCAGCGTTCTCAAAAAACGTGAGAAACTAAGTGCATTGAGCGACTCAGCATCCGCTGATTAAATTGTGCTCACGGAAACTTGGCTTTCTAGCAAAATCAGTCACTCGGAAATACTACAATGCAAAAACAAATACACATTCTATCGGAACGATAGAAATTGTAGGTCAGGTGGTGGTGTAATAATTGAAATAAACTCCACCATTACATTTGCTCACGTCAATGTTTCCAGCAACCTGGCAATTTCATGGGCGTTCTTAACACTTAAAGGCAAGAAGGTTATAATAGGAGCATGCTACCGGTCCCCGTCAGCCGGCAAATCTTTCATTGATAATCTTCATGACGTAGTTATCTTAATTTTTGTTCGATACCCCCATACGCCGGTTACTCTTTTTGGCGACTTTAATTATCCCAGCATAAAGTGGACCAAGGATGGCCCTGGCATAGTACCTCTAAATTCCGAAGCAAAATCGTTTCTTGACTTTAGTTCAACATTCCACTTCTCCCAGATGGCAACAGAGCCAACCCGATGCTCTGGAAATTCGGCCAACATACTTGACCTTGTATTAACAACGTTGTATTAACAACGAACGGAGCAGTTCGATGCGGGTGAATCGCTCGTCAAACGAGTATGTACGTTATTATCACAACGTGGTGTCCCAACGCTTTTTTAAAAGCGAAACGCGTTATGGCTAAGCGAAAAAACAACCGGCGTTCACGTGTACGCAGAAAACTCCTCCCTCAAAACTCCATACGCCTCATGAAGAAGAAAAAAAAAATGCTGGCGGTTACGACATTTCCTAATGCGATATTTGGGCGCAGCTTTTCAGCTGGTTTTACTGTGCAATATAGGTCGAGGCAAGAAATTTCAGACAGACATATTTGTATCGTTTCCCAAAACCTGAATTTGCGGTGGCCGAAGAAGGACCCACATAAGTTCCCTCGATCATTGTTCAGCACTCACTCGGTATTCTGGCATCGGTGGTGCTGAGACTCCACCGTGGCAGCTTGTTCAGCTGCAGCGGCTGACGAACCGCAAGAGCGGGTGCGTAACTTGCAATTTAGCAGTCCGTCCTGATGTCTGCAGTGCGCTGAGGCAGCACTCACTCGTGTTCTCTCGAAGGTAGCTATGGTGAGCCTCTGCGTCCGCGGTGCGAATTGCGTCACTGGAAGGGACTGCGAACTGCGTCTTACGAAGCGAACGCACGTCATCGTCACGCGCACGCCTCACTGACGTTTTCACCAAGCTTCGTGCAGTCGAGCGCCGCGAGCGGGCACAGCATACTGCCCCCCCGCACCACCCCACCCCCGCAATTTCGGACAACCGTCTCGCGCCGCCACGACGAACCGCCCTCCCTTGCGTTTTAAATGCAGAGCATTTGTTAGCATCGCCTCTTCGTGCGTCGGACGGCGTCCACAGCTCCGCGTCCGCAGCAGGTGCGCCTCTCCTCCTTCCCTCCTCTCTCTTAACAGCAGCTGGCGCGCGCATACGTCGTAGTCAGCCCGTTCGCTCCGTCGCGGTCTCGGCGTGACAGGTGCGTGATAGCAGCGCAGTGGGGCGTGGAAGGGCGCGCGCTGCTTGCGCATGCGCGCTCTACCTCTACTGCGCACGCTGCAAATATTAACCGGCTAGCGGTCGCTCGTGCTTCAGTCACTGCGTTGCTCCTTCCTTCCTTGGTTGACGCTCGCTCCACCCTAACGCGACTATACTCTCCTCTCTCTACCCCAAACCAACACCAACGCAACTACAACCCACCCTAACGCGACTTTACGCGGCGTTAACGACCCCCAATGCTCTGCATTTACTCGTGTTCCCCTCGCGGGAAGGCGCGGGAATTTTTTCTCGACAGCCTCATATTCTGCTATCTTGCACTCTTCGGACTTGCAATTGTTCGCCGATGATAATGGCGGCGACACACTCCACGGGAGCCAAAAGGCTTCGCCCTGAAAAAATGCTTCCCTTAGTCAGTCTAACGTGGAGGCCTCGCGTTATTAAAATAGCGTCTAATGCGTTTAGCTATCATCGTCTAACGACTTATTTTGGTCACATACTGCCGCTACGGTAGCATGCCGATGGGAATGAAGAAGTCGAGGCGTCGAAGAAGTTTTAAGTGCAATGCGTTTCTTAAGCGACCCTGAACCTGCGTCCACCGGCGATGTCCGCGCACGTGGAGATGGGCGCGCGCAGCCTGGCCGCTGACATAGCACATACCCACGTGGGGGATTGGCCAGGAATCTCCTCGTCTTCCTTGGCAACGGGGGGAGATGGGCGCGCGCTGCCTGGCCGCTGACATGGCACATACCCACGTGGGGGATTGGCCAAGAATCGGGCGTGAGAAGGGCTAATGCACCTGCTTAAAGGAGTACTGACACGAAATTTCAAAGCTGAGATCCGCTCTGGCAATCAAGTACAACGACAACACAAATAGGTGTCTGTGAATAAATGCATCTTTCTTTCTTTGTAGTTGTGTGTGTGTGTGTGATCTCTCTTTCGCGAACATTACCGAACCGCGAAAATTCAACTCGTGCATTCGCACTTTCACATTCTTCCCCTCGGGGAAATTATTTTTTTAAGGTTAACTTGTTTACTTTACTGATAACATTGGTGACATTTAGCACTTACGAACTTGAAACAATTACACTTATTACATAGATGAGAAAGACAGTCAATAGGTCGAGGGTACTTAGCGGGACATGGCTGGCGGGCGAAGGGCTCCCGGCGTCTGGCCCCGACGATCGGCAGCAAGTGGCTCTCCTGGTGTGCTCGCCCTCAATCGCCGGAGGCGCCGCGCTATATTTACTTCAAGTGGTCCGGTGGGGGACGTATTGGGGGAAAAAGCGCATCCTGGCGTGTGCGGACGCCTGGGAGCAAGTCTAAGGCACACCCGCAGCCAATCAGGGAGACGCTTCTTAGCTCCAAACAGACATGTCCCCGCCAAAGTGAAAAGTAAAAAATCACACACAGAAGACACAAAGTTCAAGCTCGAAGGCGCCCGTTTCTGGCAAAAGAATTACTGGTAAGAATAAAGTAAAGGTATACAAACTCGAAAAGGAGAAAAGACAGGCGGCCGTTTGAACGAGACCGAGGGTCGGAGAACATAGCGGCCCGCGTAGGCGCGCAACGGGGGGTCGGAGACGCCAGGGCGCGCGGTAACAGAAGCCGAGGCGATGGTTCGCTTAACCCAACAGCCGCGACTCTCGGTTTCTCTCTGTGTCTCTCGGTCGGTCAGCACGCAGAGGCAAACTTCGCATGCGCTTCTTAAAAAAAAAAAGGGGGGCCAAAGCACCGCCGCGTCCGAACCGCTTTCGCACAAAACACTTCGGAGGAAGAGCCCCGGCGGCGGGAACAGAACTCCAAACAAACAGACAACATCAAGATACCTCGGCTTAGCGACAATCGTATGCAGGCTGTACAATATTTGATTTGGGATCGTAGGGCTGGCATTGGCTTTGGACATGGCCGTGGGTTTTAGCGCACGGTCCGTTTTCGGAGAGGTGTGGAACCTTGCGGGCAAAACAATCCGGGCATGGCAGTCATAAATAACTTTCAGCTGCGAGTTCGGAAATTAATGTGTGGTAACGACATATGTTGCCGAAACGGGCGTCTCAATGATCAATTTGACAGCCAACTTATGTCGGCTTAGAGGGCAATAGAACGAAGAATTATCGGTGTAACACTTAGGACACGAAACGATCTTCCTGGAGTTTCGACGCGTTTTACCTTATGCCGTTATTCATTTCTGTTCTTAATTGCATAATATATGTTCTAAGCACACACGCAGCTTCACTGTATTCACTAAGTGTGTGAATTACAAATTTCTTGCTTCAGTAGTGTGCAATAAAACAAATAAAAAGAGTGGTTTGTTCGTTTTGAGAATAAAAGTCCACGAGAATCAAGGTTAAAGTTAACTACTGCACTTCAACAGTGGCATCGTCGTGTCAGCGGCAAATAGCCAAAGTGTGGAAATAACCACCTTAGGGTTTCCGTTTGAAGCCCCCTGTAGGGACTAACAATTGTTTGCTTAGATACTGGTGGCCACAATGGCAAATACACAGAGGCGCAGGTAAATTCAAGCAGTCCATGAGCCTGTCAACAAAAACCAACTTGGCATGTTTTTAGCGTAAACTTTGTACTGTACTCGATTATACCGAAGCCAAAAGAACTTTTCGCATGCCAGTAGTAAGAATCTATATATTTGTTGCGTAGTTAAAGCAGATTGCCAAAACTGTTTCGGATTTTCTACACCCCCTTTGTTACCTATTATCTTAACCATCGAAATTAAACGACAAAACTTGCGTAGTTGGTATTCCAAGATCACTGCCCTTAAAAATATCGTTTTGTACATCGCAGTATTACAATGTGGTGAATGTATTTCCACCCGCCTAAATAAAGTACATAGGGTTGCCTAGGGGTAAATATAAAATAGTGAAGGGGGCAACAGAGGTTGTTATGAATAGAATGCGCATTAAGAGAGAAAACAGGAGGCATTCATTCAAGCTGGCCAAATAAACACTCGGGATAAGAGACTTCGCCAGAATGGAGAGCAACCAGCTGTCCAGTCACAGCACCCGAAGCATCGTCCAAAGGTCACTCGGAGTGTGGCGAACGACATCCGCAGCTTATTGTCCGCGAGCTATATTTCTTGCACGGCTGCCACGGAAAATTGTCCAATCTTCTCGGTCGCACACTACAATATATGACGCTGGCTTTCTGTGTTAGGCGCGACTCCTGCAGACAAGCACAAACAGAAAAGGCAAAAACAAAAATCCCAGTGTCCGCAATTCTATTGACAATCGAAGGACGTGACCGCCTAAACGCTTCCGTTTCTTGCTGTAGTAGCTTCGACACTCAGTAAATTGAGCTGCGTTGTCCCGCCTGGAATCGTGTACGTCTCAAGGCATGGATGCTTCAGCGTCAAGCGAAACGGTGTCGTGCCTTGGACTTACTCGTTGTTTGTCGATGTAGTTGCGAGAAAACCGAAATTTAACAAGCGGCATTGGTCGTTTGAGACGGCGCCCAATGATTTCGAGGCTTCTATTAATTCTTTGCCTGTGGGCTAAAACCGTCTCATTGATATTTCATCCGCGCGTGTATTTTTCATCCTCTCTCCCTATTTTGAAAAGCAGCTTTTTACAACGGCATTTTAATTGCTTGCTAAAGCCTAAAAACTAATTTCTTTAATGAAAGAAAGCAACATTTATTGCTCTTTTTGCTCTAGCAAATTGCTCAGCACCAAACAAAAACGACACATTTTTGTTTGAGAGGGCAAAACTCAGCTCCGAATTTCCGAGCGCCGTTACAGAAATAGCCCACAAAGATAATATCGATCGCACCCCTGCGTATACAAGTTTTATTTAAGACATTCGGCGCTTTTTCTTTACGAGGTAAGTAGTGCTTTAAGTTTTTTTTTCTTCCTTTTTTTCATCGCTCGGCAGGGAACACTGGGGCTTAGTCTCATGGCAATCGAGCCCAAATCCTGTCCCGTAGAATGACAGCCATAGGCTTCTGTCAGAATTGGCGGACTCTTGAACCGGGTGGTCGTCATATAAATTAGCACCCCCTTTCATTATGTATCTGGTCCATTTCGGGCATTGAAGAACCAATCATTGCACATTACTGCATGACCACTCAATTTGTGTGATTAGATGCTATTTCGCCTATCATCCACTTCGCTTGGCAATGCAAAATATTACACTTCTCTTTGTGTAGCCGGTATGTGAAATCCACAAATATTTTAGATGACTCTCAGGGTAGATTCGCGCTGTTTACACGCTAGACGCAATCACGTTAAAACGGTATGCATTTTTCTCTATGTTGATTCAGGATCCGTGTCACAGGGAGCTCAAACTTTCAAAGCGAGCAACTTTCAGCGTAGAGTTTTCGTGCAAGTCACGTCAATAACAAATATACGATTATTCCGACCGCGTAAATTCGGTATACCCAGAAGTGAATATTAAATTAAAACAGTATTTACGTGGTGGTTTCCTCAATAGAAAGAAAAAGTAATGAGTTCTTCAGAAATTGCAGCGGCAGAGAGAGAGAGAGAGAGAGAGAGAGAGAGAGAGAGAGAGAGAGAGATGCAGTTTTATATAAACTTTTAAGGCGCGTAAAAAAACTACATTTTCTTGTGTGTGTTTTTTTTATAAAAATGTGAAAAATTCAAAAAAGACAATTCTACACAGATGTAAAAAAAAGTTGCCATACATGTTAAGGCGCAAGCCTTAGATGTCTCACGAAAAACGAAATGTGACCCTAGTTGCTAGCGACTACCCGAATGAAATAAAATACGCCTGCTGTAAAAAAAGTAAATAAAATATACATAGAAGCTTCTATGGGTGCCAATTGGATTTGATCGCGGGTCTCCAAGAGCCGCAGCAAAGTTTGGTGGCTACTGCAGTAACCCTCTACCGTGCTGGGATTAAATAACAATTATAAATATGCGTGGCCCATGACAGGTAAGGGGGCGGAAGCGGAAACACGATGCAGAAGTGAAGATGCGTTCTTTGATCGCTGGCATTCGCCTTCAAATCACTTAAAAGACCTAAGTGCTTGATGAATTTTAGATGCAGAGCATCTGATTCACTCGCCTTGTCCCTCCGGCGTCGTCGTCGTTGTTGTCGGCGTTGTCCACCCCTGACCACTCAATTTGTGTGATTAGATGCTATTTCGCCTATCATCCACTTCGCTTGGCAATGCAAAATATTACACTTCTCTTTGTGTAGCCGGTATGTGAAATCCACAAATATTTTAGATGACTCTCAGGGTAGATTCGCGCTGTTTACACGCTAGACGCAATCACGTTAAAACGGTATGCATTTTTCTCTATGTTGATTCAGGATCCGTGTCACAGGGAGCTCAAACTTTCAAAGCGAGCAACTTTCAGCGTAGAGTTTTCGTGCAAGTCACGTCAATAACAAATATACGATTATTCCGACCGCGTAAATTCGGTATACCCAGAAGTGAATATTAAATTAAAACAGTATTTACGTGGTGGTTTCCTCAATAGAAAGAAAAAGTAATGAGTTCTTCAGAAATTGCAGCGGCAGAGAGAGAGAGAGAGAGAGAGAGAGAGAGAGAGAGAGAGAGAGAGAGATGCAGTTTTATATAAACTTTTAAGGCGCGTAAAAAAACTACATTTTCTTGTGTGTGTTTTTTTTATAAAAATGTGAAAAATTCAAAAAAGACAATTCTACACAGATGTAAAAAAAAGTTGCCATACATGTTAAGGCGCAAGCCTTAGATGTCTCACGAAAAACGAAATGTGACCCTAGTTGCTAGCGACTACCCGAATGAAATAAAATACGCCTGCTGTAAAAAAAGTAAATAAAATATACATAGAAGCTTCTATGGGTGCCAATTGGATTTGATCGCGGGTCTCCAAGAGCCGCAGCAAAGTTTGGTGGCTACTGCAGTAACCCTCTACCGTGCTGGGATTAAATAACAATTATAAATATGCGTGGCCCATGACAGGTAAGGGGGCGGAAGCGGAAACACGATGCAGAAGTGAAGATGCGTTCTTTGATCGCTGGCATTCGCCTTCAAATCACTTAAAAGACCTAAGTGCTTGATGAATTTTAGATGCAGAGCATCTGATTCACTCGCCTTGTCCCTCCGGCGTCGTCGTCGTTGTTGTCGGCGTTGTCCACCCCTCTGCCATTCTCCTCGCCGCGCGAGCTGCGCTCTCCGCCGCTCTCCGCCGCTCACCCCCTCTCCTCTCCGATAACGAACACTCTCTCGCGAGGGGCATTGGATTGGATTTGATTTGATTTGATTGGATTTGATTGGATTGGATTGGCTTGGATTGGCTTGGCTTGGCTTGGCTTGGATTGGATTCGGTTGGATTGGATTTGGATTGGATTGGATTAAAGTGGATTGTGTTGGATTGTGTTGCGTCATAGCCGCGGCACGTTGCGTCATAGCCGCGGCAGACGCGCTGGGGCCGGCGCATGTGCAGTACTCTCTCTTCCGCGGTTTCCTCTCCTTCGGGCGCGCTGCGCTTATAACCGGTGTGCCGTTCTCCGGCGAAGCAACATCCACGCTTGGCTCAAACACCTAGAGTCCACGCCGCTTTACAAGTACGCCAACGTCGTCATCGACTGGGACCAGCTTACGCAGTCCCCTCAACGTTATGCGCGCTATAAAACGCGTTCCCTTCGCCGCTCCGCCTATGCGTCGCATCTACACAGGGGTTCCCGCGAGGGGAGGTGGGAGTTTTCTTTTTCCGTTTACTGTAAAAATAATATAAATATTTCATGCTGCATCACAAACGTGACAGCAGACCTTCCTCTCTCAAAATATAGGAGTGATTCTACGGGAAATCATTGCTTTCCGATAGCCCTTCCCTCATTTACCCTGACGAAATTGCCCTGAGGAAGCTATGTTTTTTACCAACGTTACCCTGGTTGAAAGAACCTGAACAACTGCTTTTCTAATGCTTTTTTCAACCGCTTACATCTTTAGCATTTATTTACGTTTAAATAAGGCTAAACCACTACCGCACAGAGAAGCCTGCGGAGCACACACCGATACTGAATCAACCAACAAGTCCGCACTACCCTGGCAAAGTTTTTTTCGATTTGCTTGGCATCGTAGGTCAAGAAAATGTGGTTTTCGCAAAAGTGCAAAACATAAAATGAACAGGTAGTATCTGCTCAGGCACCGGGGGTATCCAAAATTTTGTAGCCATTTTTATACAAGAGAAGTTTTTTTCTTTTTCGATATCCTGTATTGTTACAGATTTTATTCGCCACTGGATGTATTTCCTTCATCGTGTCATAACTGCTTCCGTAACTTTGACCACTCAGTATGAGGTAGTCTGAATATATGTATTCGGCAAGTGGTCTGATATTATTGAGGACAGTAATAACAAATTTACAGGAGTAAGCGTTCGGTGTATTGTCTGTATAAGTGCAGCGTAGGAAACATACGCACTCATCATAGTATTGCAGGATCGTTACGCAGGATCGCGCATTAAACACCAGCCTAGCAAGTTTAAATAGGAGAAACTTCCAATTACTTTCCATTACTTAATTTAAATTACAAAATTATATTACATAATTTCCAATGAAAAATTATCTATGGGAATCCCTTTTAAGTAGTTCGCCAAATCGGTAATTATTCACTTTAGAGGTAAATACGAAATATCTGAATAGGGTTTCCTATTTTTGATGACATTCTCCATGTGTTACGTTATTATTAGGAATGAAATTGTCACAATTGATTGCGGTGTGTTGAACCGGTGAAATTATCGCTCTTGACGTGTCGACCATGCTTACAAAGTTGGAAATATTTTTCAACAAAGTCAATTTTTGTTATTTGGTAGTCTTTACGAGATTTTAAACACCAACTTTTATCTGCCCGTCTCTGTGGCCCTCAAGGCAGCCACCCAGCCGAAAGGTAAAAAAAAATCCTCAGACGAGAGGTTTACGTTGGTAAATAATATTTTAACCACCGAATAAGGTGCCGTCTTTCACACTTGCCAACATTGTGGGCAAAAAATAAATATAAGGCATATGTGTGGCGTAATATCAATATATACACCGTACTGGGCCGTCTTTCGTTTCGTGGAAATGATGTATGTGCTAGATGTTTGCCATATCGAATAAAGGTTTGCTTTGAAAACAATCTTGCATTACGGCAAAACAGATGAGACGAACCATGTTGAAGAATGCTGAGCGATCTACCTACATTATATACAAAGCCGCGTTTAGAGCGTTCGAAAAAGCGGGCGACAGCCGCCGTGGTTCGTCTTTGGTCATGGCACTGTGCAGGGTATTTCAACTCAAAAATTCAACATGAGCTCCTGCCTCAGCCTACTAGTTGTGGCGACATCCTCAGGTCGATTCATAGGAAGGTCACAATAGATGGTTCGCCAACAATGTAATGTCGGAACATTGAATTTACTTCAGCACACCTGCGCCGTGTTTATCGGGAGAGGAGCGAACGGGAGCGGAAGAACGTGAGAGGTGGTTGAGGGAGAGGGGGGAGGCATTTCCGTAGAATTGTCGCCACAACACCATCGCCTTCCCACGACACTGTCATTTTATTTCATTTATTGTTGCCTCAGGGCTTTACAGCATTGCAGTGGGCAGCGGGAACTGACGAACAAAGTACAAGATACAAAAACACACAAATGAGGCACCGCAACATTTTCAAACAAGAGGCAACTAACATCAAAACAAAACTGTTCACAGTATCATAATTCAATAAAAAGCAAGTAGCAAAAGTCAGCCTGTTACACTCTCACTAAAAATAGATTATCAAGCGCTCTTTTAAAACTGCAAGGATCGGCAAAAAGTGACTGCCGGAGGTAATTCCATCCCTGACACGTGTTACGCAAGAACACGGAGCAAGAATGTGATAGGAGAGGAGCAAGAATGTGATAGGAGGCGACACTAGGCTTCTTGTGCGGCCAGGTAATTTTACAAGCGCTCGTCATACGTTAAGCTAGTGGCATCTCCCGCGGGTGAAGAAACTGTGTGGCTGCCGCAATCGGCATTTCGCTGCTCAGCCGCGGAATAAGTGCGGCCGCTACCACTTCGTCTAACAGGTGCCGCTACCCTCTCCTTCGCCGTCGCAGCTACGAAGCTTTTCAGTCCACCTTGGTTTCGATTGTGACATTATTTGGTCCCTCGTCCGCGCATGCCGCAATGGGCCATTTCGCCTCTTATATATTTTTGCTTCGTGGGCGAGAATGAATAAAAATATGGTGACGTCCGGCGGCGAGGTACCGCAGCTTTCTGCGCATGGTTAGTACGATTTCAAACATAATATGGTGGGGTCATCAAAAGTGAACGCAGAAGGGAGTTCTTGTGATAAATTTTGTGGGAAAGTACCAGGCGCGACATCTTACCGCGAGTAGCGAGGAGTGGAATGACAAGAAACGATTTCATGTTTGTAAGGCTAGCGGCTCCGCGATAATCAGAGAGAGTTTTAGCTGACCGTTTCTAACGGTTCGCTCCGCTCCGATAGCAAGCGGGAGTGCCATTGCGCATGCGTGGCACGCTAGTGCGCTACCGGCGATACCAGAGCGGGGCCCCGCTCCGCTAACCGGGGCCTCTTTGCGGACCGTCGCGGCAGCTTACGCCACCGTATCAACATGGCTGCCCCTGCGATGCGAGCGCGCTACGGCGAACTTCGTTTCTTCAGTTGTAACATGAGCGACGAATCCGCGAAAGTGGTTCCAAATAGGCAATGGTGCCACACACCTCAAATATCTTTAGAACGGAAGCGAAAAACGTGGACCGAAGCGCGGGGCTGCTTCTATGCAGCGCCGAGAAAGACAGCCTTGGCTTGTCTATTCCAAAGTTTATCTGGTCGCTTATTGATATTTAGAAAAATTATACCATGTCAGTGACTACAATATACAAAAAAAGGTTATTGAGGCCAAGAAACACGGTATTTTGCTTTGTTTGGGCGACCAAATACAAATTCTTATGTTTCCTTTATGATTAAGTTTCGGTTTACACGCGCGCGAGAAACGACCAGTCATGGGAATCATTCCCCGTCGAGGGAGATACGGTTATCGCTTAGCTAAAAGCCATTCGGCTTCTGACGCTCCGGTTGTCCTGAGCGGCACGTCGGGAGCATAGCGCACGTCAAAAAAGGTCAGCTAAAACTCTCTAATATAAACTTTACGGCCCGATTTTGGATCCTCTCGAGTTCGCAAAATAGGGTGCTATTGCCAGAGTCCCATATAGATGACGCATATTTCAGATATGGACGAACGTACGTAGTATAAAGCAGCTTTTTTTAAATCCACAGTGGAATCCCAAGACTCTGTTTGCCTTATATGTAACAGACGTGATGTGATGTTTCGAAGATAGGTTGTTAGATATGTGGACACCAAGGTGCTTGTCGGAAGGGACGGAATCGAGGGTGGTTGCGTCAAGGAGATCACTTGGACAAGCGGCGGTATTACAAGATATGCGCATAGACTTACACTTAGAGACATTTAATTCCATTTGCCATAATTTACATTAGCTATATACTTTGGTTAGATCATCTTCGAGAATAGCGACATCATCATAATTGTGTATTTGGAGCTAAATTACACAATCATCCGCGAATACGCACATTTTTGATGAGATACTGTTAGGTAAGTCGTAAATATAAATTAGGAACAGTATAGGCCCCAGGACAGACCCTTGTGGGACACCGGAAAGTAGGGGTGAAGTAGAAGAATGGAAACTATTGGCTCATACAAATTGAGAACGGTGAGTAAGAATGCCACGAATCCAAGCAAGCACATATGAGTCACTGTTTAATAGGCTGCGTTTGTGTAAGAGCAAGGAATGAGCTACTTTATCAAAGGCTTTGCTGAAATCATGGAAGGCGCAGTCATTTATTGTTCCGCAGTCCAGAGATATGGGCAAGGATAGATCTGCCTTTCGAATCTCCCTCGCTAATCTGCCTTGCAGCGGACTAGGAAGATTTGCGGGCAGTTTTTCTCTATCCTCCCGCTCACTCGCACCAAAATAAACTATCTTCCACAGATATTGGATCAATACTATATTCGAATTTCAGTCGCCGACCATTACTCGCCTTTTTTACATAGTGAAACTATTGTAGTGAAATATTTGTTGAAGCTGTAGTTGATTTTTCACGTTGAATAATATACTCCGAGTGTATAATTTGTACATTTCCAGTTTGTTATTGTGTAATGTTTCTTGCTCTTTCTTGTAGGCTGCTAGTTTTTTAGCACGTCATTTTAACCACAAATATTTTCTCGCGTATTTTTGGGAAAAACCATAAGTGTTTGTATTTCTGGTTTCTGGTTCTACAAGCACACGTATTTTGTGTTATGTCTTGCCGCTCTGTTCCCTCTTTTATTTATCCCAAACACCCCTCTCCTCTTGCAATGCTTAAGCCATCGATGGTACCTCTACAGAATTAATTCAAGTATCATAGTCCATCTGTAAAGAGTGACGGGAAATATTGGTTACTAAACGTTCGAGGGACGCAGCGCGGACGTATTATTGTCTGTCCTGTGAGTTTCTAGCTTTGCGGCAACATTGCCTTCTGTCGATAAGTGCCTTAAACAAAACGTTCCGCCTGCGATATCATTCGAATATAAAGAGAAGATTTCAAGTTGTCGGTGATTATGTCCGTGCGCGAAAACGCACTGCACGAAAGCAAGCTTTACACAACCCCAGAACGCACCATCCAGCAACTGGTCCTACCACCTGGCAGTGGTCGTAGGAAAGGCGAGGATGTGCGCAGTTTTCTCGTGGAGCCATCTATCAGTGGTCGTGAAAGATACACAGGTGTGCGCAGTTCAGTTATCTGGAGAGAAGGAACGTGTCCCACTGCGATACATTACCCTTTGCTTGCTCGCTCGTTTGCCTTTTCGCCGCACTTAAAAAGCGCTCAAAACAATTGCCAGGGATGCGGTGCGAGATAGTAAGCAAATGCGACCACTGCGTGCGCGGCGTGCAGGAGCACTTGCCGGCGTCGCATAGCCGACACACCTTTGCATGCGTGGTGCAGGACTCGGGCAAAGATGATGGCCACCCGGGTCACGCCTGAAGCAATGTTCAGCAAAGGCAGCTCCGAATATTCCAGTGTGGTTCTGTTGAGTTGTCGTTTCGTTTTGATTTCATTTCTGCTTACATTACGACTGAGAATATGGACTTTTCATTTTAACTGAGTTTTCGACAGAAACTTTAACCCATTTTTTAATTTGGTTTTAAATCCGGGAGTGCTTCGCGTTCCCTTTTGTTCTTCGTGCACAGAGAGGTTGTTATGTCGTTTTAAAGCGAAGCTTTGTACCTTCCCCAGTCAAGAGTTCTGTCGCAACCAACTGTTGGTGTGAACAGCAAACTCCGGCGGACAAATAAAATAAATTACTGCACCATCAGGAATAGAACCTGGACCGATTATCGAAATGGAGCGAGAGCCCGTTGTCCTACAAGTTTAGCCAGGAGCGCACGCTACGACGGGGGAGAAACACGGTGTACACACCGAGCACAGCTGCTGATTTAGCCTCTGCCTTCTCGCTGAATTTCACATTCTGGCGTCACGCGACATCTCGCGCTACTTTGCGCTCCAGCAATGACACGTCTCATGGCTGCGTGCGCGCCAGTGCTTCGTCCATTTCGTCCTCGAAGAATTTTGACCCGTTTGCAATACCGGTGCCAAAGCACCGACTACAATGCCGTAAAACGTGCATTGATTTGACGTTGACAAAATATATTACTCGGGGAAAAATTAACATCTGAGTGTGTACCCCACTGATATTAAGAAAGTTCTGAACGTCGTTCTGAAGTGAAATTATAAAGAACGTGTTACGGGCACAGGTAACGTGTGATTAACGCAAGCGGTCCGTATTCACCCGTGTTAGGTGGTGTAAAAAACTTCGCTTCCCAAACATCCCCACAGCTTGGATTGGGCCGCACTTTTTTTCTCGTTTCGACATTGAGGGACCTTTCACGGTTGCATCGATGTTCAGGCATTGTGTGGGAGTACAAGACACCTCGAATCATGCGTCCGTGTTTGCGCGGTCGAGCGCTTCCTCTCTTCTCTTGTCAGCGTGACGAGTAATCCACGGAGTGGCTGTTTTCGTTAGTTGTAGTAAAATATAGCAATGTGTGTACAAGGCTGGCGACGCAGTCAATCTTTTAAAAAGAAGAAACATGGACTGCTGCTCAGAAGCCCAAGTTTTCTCAATGATTTGTTTAGCATCGAGAAGCTGTGCTTTGCCTGTCAACATATACACAGAACCAATACTTGCATTTTGAGCCAGAGGATAAGCAAGGGTGGGCGCAAGGCACTAAGCGCAGGAAAAGGAAGCACAGACCATGTAGTGTGCAAGGACGACAGAAACAGGGTCATAGCAGCATGCGACGGGCACGGTTTCTCTTAAGGCTCCATTCAAAAAAAATTCTGTGTTGTTCTCAACAGTTTTATCTTTTTAACTTCATAACAAAGTCACTGCATGCGCCGCCATTTCTCTGAAGGTTGAAAATACAGCACAGTGGTTATGCAACAACAACAAAACAGCAAGAGAAACGTGAGGCGAGGCGCACTCCCACATCTCGATCGCATACAATTTCCCGACTTCTGGTTCTCCCGACGGGCAATCGCACGCCGACTTGCACGATCACCAGAAGGGGCTTTTAAATTGTTGATCAACCATTCTGGCTTCTCCTATTTCTTGGTATCCTTCTACAACGCTGCTCCATCTTCGTTCGCCGACTTCAGATTTTGTCTTTTTTGCCCGTCGATTTCATTTTCCGTCAAAATTTTGTAATTCATGTTTCATCCAGGAGCACGAGCTAGGGAAATGTGAATTCTGTTTCAAAAGGCATTCAGAACCTGTTTATTTTGTTTTCAAATTTTAGTTGTGGGGAAATTACGCTCCTGTGCTCATACCAATCATGGACGGGTAATTTCGCCGTTTATTCAGCGCACCTGCCTCTGCGCGCAGTTCTGAGCAAAAAATAACTGGAATTTCGAAGAGAAAATAACACGCTTGCCAACATTCAAACCATGTGTTAATAATTCTATCTTGGCAGCGTGAAGACCGTTCAAGGAACCCGCTTAGCATACAAAACACCGAATGCGTGTAGGAGTGGCTGCGTTGCATTTTGGGCTTTCAACTGCAGCTCCAACTTCAAATAAACGCGAGTAGGTCCGTCAGCACCACAATCATAACTGCTTTGTTATTTCAGTCTGGGGCCACTGTACACCAAAGAATAAAAACTTAGATCTCCTCATTTCGAGCCTATTAGGCATTATAAACTTCTATCTTCATGCTCGCGGGTATTGCACCATTTCACCTACCTATGGATAGACGAATTTAATCACTGAAGCATGCAGACGTCAGATTGAACTCTGGGTCACCGCCCCTCTTCAAGTAGGAAAGCCTAATTTCAATATTTACATAGGGTCAAGCCGCATAGGTTGCTTTTGGGTGTGCATAGATTGCCTAACCATACTTATTTAGCCAAGGCTTCCGCCACGATATGGCTCTGTCACTCTGGACGTTATAACGCATATTCGATCTTTCTAAGATCGATTTAAGCGCTTCAGGGTCATCAGAAATACCCTCGGCAATGTTACCATTCGAACATCTGAGCAAACTTTGGTTATACAATCTTTTTGTTATCTGTAATAAAAGCCGTGCACTGCAGTCAGGTCTGAAAGTGTCCACTAAGGGCACCGGGTTTACCTTTTCCGCAGCATACCATCGACCGAGATACTCATGCCGAAAACGGAGGGTGGGAATTAATACTGTCGTGTATTGAACGGATAGATTTGTGGAAGTGGTGCTGACTTTCGCATGGTGAATCAATGCTGCTAACGCGGTTTTGCAAGCAATGCCCTGCCGTCCCTCACGTTTGTAGAATATCATCATTGCTTAGGGCACTAAATGTACTAGAATCAAGCTCAGAATTTTGAGCACATGTAGATTTGAGTAAGGTATACCCGCGACATGCCTGTGAGCTACAGCTGCGTTGATATGGTGGTAGGCGAGGCAGATAGCAAGATTGAGTGCGACAGGCTGTGCTGAAGAACAGTAGAAGCCGGAAGCGACGCAGTTGCTGTTTTTTCTCGAGTGCCGCGAGTGTGAGCCACGAAAGGCTACTAAGAATGTAAATACTACAATGAGTACCTGGATACTGCACCTAAGTGCAGTATATGAGGATGGTTGTTCTACATGAGATAGGTCAACAAGCTGCCAACCCGCTCCCCCTCATTGTCTGTGCCCGGTGACGCGTTTTGCAAATTTGTACGCTTCTCAACACGTATCATAACGTCAGCTTCACTTTGCGCACCGCGGTAGGTCGATGGGGCATCGGGAGCATACGTCGATACAGCATAACAAATTCGTAATTTCAGAAATCAATTCAAGGTAATTTAGCTGTCCATGCATTCCAATAGTGGAAATAGGCTAGGTTTGGTTATTCCGAGGAATGGAAGGTAATCGAATTGCGGAGAGTTCAAATTACACGGGATGCAATTAAAATGAAGCGCGAATGCTCGTCTCACAATATTATATCCCACAAAGGAATGAACTATTATACTTCGCAGAGCCGACCGCTTTCCTAAACCAACACCCATTACACCGCTTTTTAGTGTGTTTAATCGATTTGTTCGTCGTGCCTGCTGATAAGCCCACTTTGAACAGCGGTTGTCTCACGACAGATACCGGTGATCGCCTTCCTATACTCTCATTTATGTATTTAAACACAAAACTCATCTTCCAGCTGGTTTTCGGAACATTACCGTAGAATCGCTGAAACATGTCACTAACGAAATGGAAAAACACGGCTGGAATAGTGTTGTTTTTAAATCAAATGCAAACTCTTTGCATTATACCGTCATCTTCAACATAATAAGCAAATGTAACAAACATTTTTCAACCGTATTGGCAGTTAAACAAAACACCGCTAAATATATGATAACATACCCCTTTCCTTGAAAATTAAGCAAACAGCGAATGTAATGGGATTTCACCGGAACATCTAAAACTGCAAAGTTCCTTTTCTTTCCGTCGTACAAGAACAAACTAGGTCCGAATTCGTTATATTATGCCGTATTCTGGTGATGCGTTCTTTAACCCGTTAACGCAATCTCAAATAGGAACATATCATCTGGGTACTACAACAAAATGTGCAGCCAAACGCTTCCAGTATCAAACTCAACAGTTGCCATATTAGTGGTACCGATCCTTCTGAGTTGTTGAATCCGCATTGAGTATCAGTGTGGACGTAGCAACAACTGAACATCCGTCAATGACTCGTTAGATAAAAATAACGGCTTTATTTAAAGTATGGCGTTTTCCCCGTAATTGAAGCACAGGTGTTTAAGAAATTTTAGAGCCTCAAGTATTCACACTATCGAGATTTACCTCGACTCGTCGTAATGATTTTTCAAGGAGATTACTAGGTTCGGAATAGGGAACTGTGCATTGGCTTTTGCCTCGCGCAGGTGCAGAGCGAACTGTTGCTGGTCCGATAAGACATGGAAGTCGCAGCGAACTTCCCTAAAGTCATGCCGTACGCGTCGCTCGGTACACAGGCAATAGTTTTGGTAATCTGCGCCTGCTCCACAGCTGCAGACAGCCAGGGCGCGTCCAGTGCTTTCTGAGAGTGTTTATATCAAGTCATGTGTACTCCACGCTGACTTCTGAAGAGCCATGGGATCAGTGCCAAAGGTTTTTCAACCTATAGTTAACGCTACGTCCGTAACACGTACGCAGTAAACATTTATCCTCCTCCAAGAGTATTCTTTATTAATTCACGCCTAACCGTTGCAAAATCAGTTGAGGGGATATTTCAACTTTGGCTCACAGTAACGCTATACGTCGGTCTTTCCAGCCTAATGTGGCTGATAGCTTTAACGCTCAGGCTCAAAGGCTGACAAGGGAGGATTCCACCCAACTATGCTCTTTAGGTTCTGTGAGACACTGCTGAAGGGAATACGGTTCCGCAACCCTGTGTAAGAACGCAAAGGAAGGGCAAAATGGAAGCGAGCAGTCATCCCTTGTTGGTGGTGTTGCTCACCAAGAGAAAAAAAGTTGCAGGTTGAGCCGGAGGCCCAGTTGTATCAGTGCCCCCCAAAAATTCAGCGGGCTCTACAGCAGAGTGTACGGGGAAGGGAACACCATGAGGCCTTGTTCAAAGAAACACGAAAAGCCTTTCGTTTAATGCCAGATATGCGTTCTCTATGAAAATCTGATGCCGTGTAAAAAGTGCTATACAGGTCAAACATGGCGTTGTTTCAATGACAGGCTGCGTGAACGGGCAAACAGGTTGAAGAAAGAAGGCGGCAGCAATCTTGCCCTGTATTGCGCGAAGTGCAAGTGCACGCCCGAACTTAAGGAGACAGGTGTCCATAAAAAGTAGAAAGAAATGTGCGCAAGTCAGATTTTTGAAGCCCGCGGGATACGTAAGCAAGAGGATTCCTCCGTCGTCAGGCCAGTTTTCGGCTTGCTAAAAAAAGAGCATGGATATCTCGTTGGAAGCCCGCCATATTGGCCCAAGTTCCCTTTTTGTAGATATGAGTGATTTTTAAACGTCTATTCCCAGTTCCTCTTTTAGTGTTTTTTCCGGGGTAGATACTCCATCACAGCGACATAAAGTCGTTGCGGACCCTTCCAGTCGCTGTTTTGTAATATCACTATGTACGAACAAGGGCGCAGAAATGGGCTTTAACAGGATACCTTTTACAGTGACAGTACGCAGACTGCAGCCTTGTTTATGGCTGATTTCACCAATGCTTGATGTTTGGCTAGTTGGTGTAACCTGCTTTTGAAGGCAAGTTGCGCTTGTTGTGAGCACAGAGACGGACACGTAGAAAAGTGTACACTTTAATGAGAAGACGACGCTCTAACTGTTAGCGCCGCCTTCTCCTGAAAGTCTATGCTTTTTCCATTGTCCGCTTCTGTGTTCACAACAAGTGCAACTTGCCTTCAAAATCCGTATTTAAATTCTCAATCTGTTTTGAGAAAAGCCGCAACAAAGCATTATTGCCAATATGGCGCTGTCGGAGGGAACTTGGAAGATTTATTTGCTGCAACCGAACCCGGGCGCCATGGGTGCCCTCAAGAATATAAGCAACGGAAGCAGTGCACACAGCGCCGTATGGCTCACGAAAGAAGAAAAAACATCCCGGCTGTGTAAACGGAACAAACATTTCATAACGCACGCTGACGGTTGATCCTTGTTGGAAAGGCTTAGAGGGAATATACGTGAAAGTGTTAGAGACCTCAAAATATGTCGCTCAGATTTTTACTAGAATTTAAGCTGAATATGTATCAGGCGGTAAGAGAGAGAGAGAATAGTGTTTAATGATACGGATGAGGTTTGCCTGGCCAAGGAGCCTAGCTTGCTACACCAGATCTACGAAAAAATAATATCGATGAACAGATGATGATAACAGAAACAGGTCTACTGAGCACGCATTGCTTGACCAAAAGGAGTACGATCTGAAAATATTGAATCGCGGTTTCTTACCTTGGACATTTTCGTCGATTTCAGTAAAGTATTCGACTCTTTCAATCATGAGATCCTCTTAAAACCGGAGCACTATGGTGTTCATGGGCACGACCTCAAACTTATTACATCCTACCTCAGTTCTCGCTCCCAATACGTTGTAATAAACCACTGTCCCTATGAAAGCCTGAAGATTAGAAATCGTGTACCCCAGGGCAGCCTTCTAGGACTCCTTCTTTTTAATGTGTATATTAATGATATTGCCGCGAACCATGTATGTGTTTGCTTATTTATTCTTTGTTTTTACTGCCGTGCCACGCCCGACTGTTTTATCGCGTTCCAAGCAAAGCGCGTCTTCCATTCTTTATTTTTATGCCGCACGGGCTATCACATTCTGATAAGCAAACTGTTTCGCCCTAACGTCGCTAGCCCAGAATAATTGTCTGTGATCTACAATATTCTGGATGTCAATCGACGGTTCCAGAAACACTCGCACCGAAAGATAAAAATCCTGCAGAGCAGACGCCTCGGCATTCGATTCGACGACACTCGCCTGTGCAAGTGACTTTGTTGACCGCTGCTTCGGCGCCTCTGTATTCTTTTGAGTTGTTAGGGTAGCACAAGTTCGCTCCAATAAACGTGTTTTGATTGTGGGGTTTAACGCGCCGACGCAACGCAGGCGATGAGGCGCGCCGTAGTGGAGGGCTCCGGATTAATTTTGACCACCTGGGGATCTTTATCGTGCGCCGAAATCTCGTACACACGGGCGTTTTTGCTTTTCGCCTCCATCAGAAAAGCGGCCGCCCCTGCCGGGAATCGAACCCGCGACCTCGTGCTCAGCAGCGCAACGCCTTAGCCACTGAGCCACCGCGGCGGGTAATAAACGTGTTTCTCATTCAAGACAACTGCATCGTCCTTGTCTTCGTGACATCTGGTGGAGGTGCTGGGTACGCGCCCTTCATGCCCACTACAACCTCGGGAAGCCGCCAAGCCAGTCCAACAAGAGCCAGCCTCCGCCTGCAAGATTTACCACCCGAGTTCGGTCTACTACCGGAGAAAACGAAGAAGAAAGACGTCGCAACCAGCACCATGCTCAACCAAGCCAATCCTCCTGTGTTCTGCAGCAGCCACGGGAACCGCCATCATTCCGAGGAGCTCCCGCAGAAGACCCAGAAGAATGGCTGGAGAAACTGGATCGCGTCCGGAAATTCAACAGCTGGGACGACGCAGAAACGTTCCGACACGTTCTCTTTTACTTGGAAGATTCGGCTCGCACTTGGTTCGAGAACCACGAGAGCTCATTGACTAACTGGGCTCAGTTCAAAAGCGAGTTCACTAAGACCTTCACTACCGTGGTCAGAAAAGAACGCGCTGCGCTTTTACTTGAAACTCGAACGCAGCACCCCAACGAAGGGGTAGTGATCTTTGTTGAGGAGATGAAGAGGTTGTTTCGACGTGCGGATCCGGAGATGACAGAAGAAAAGAAACTAAGGTTTCTCATGCGAGGTGTAAAGTAGGAGCTTTTTGCTTGCCTTGTCCGGAATCCTCCCAAGACGGTGGCCGAATTTTCGTCTGAGGCGGCCGCGATGGAGAAGACGCTGGAAGTTCGAACGAGGCAGTACGATCGCCCGGTCAACGTGCTGGTTTCAGAGACGATCTGTGCCCTGGCTACAAGCTCCGAAACACTGCGTGAGACCATCCGAGCAGTGGTCAGGAAGGAGCTTCAGAAGCTTTTTCCGACGACGCCGCAACCTCAAGTGGCTTCCCTGACTGACGTCATCCGCGAAGAGGTCCAACACGCTTTGGGCACTTCTATGCCATCCGAGGCACCCCGCGAGCCACAGGCGATGACCTACTCCACGGCGGTTCGTCGACCCCGCCTTGCTCTAACCCGTCGTCAAGAGGCCCAGCCATACCGCCATCCAATGCCGCCCGCCCGACGACCTGTAGAGCAATACCAGACGCCAAGGAAGACCGACGTGTGGAGAGCGCCCCATAATCGCCCGCTGTGCTACCACTGCGGAGAGGCCGACCACAACTACCATCGCTGCCCTTACAAGAGGCTCGGTCTGCGAGGATTCTCCGTCGACGCACCACGCCCCCGACCCGACCAGCGCCCTACTGAGATCGACGAATACCTGTCCAACACGAACCGAGGACCTGCCCGCTTCAACCGTTCGCCACCGCCCTACCGGTACCAGTCGCCAAACCGCCATAACAACGCTGACTACTCACGTGGAAGGTCCCCCAGCCCACGCGGGAGAAACTAAAAGCAGCAACTTCTGGAGGTGAAGTTGCAGAACGGCGAAAAAACGGAAACCCTCCAACGACGCATGGCCGCACCGAACACCCTACCTGCAGCCCAACGACTCGATCTAACCCGGATTTGACTCTCGAACCCGACGGCGACACGACGCGACGCGTACCCGAAACGAGAGAGCCTGCCGCTGAGAAGATGACGAGAATTACGACGCATGGTGCCCGACCGTCAACACGCACAAGCCGAGATACAACGCCCCGACGCACCAGAAACTCGAGGAAAGCGGCGTCCGACGTCCAGTTGTCCATCGACGGCTTTGACGTAGTAGCCCTCATCGGCACGGGAGCCGACTACTCAATAATGAGCGGCTCATTCGCGTCGAAGCTGAAGAAAGTTACGACAACATGGGACGGTCCGCATATACGCACAGCAGGATGCCATCTCCTAACGCCAAGTGGAACGTGCACATCACGCGTCACCATAGGCAGCACCACGTACCCTGCTGAATTCGTTATTTTGCCTAACTGCTCCCGCGACGTGATTCTCGGAATGGACTTTTTGACGGACAACGGCGCAATAATTGATATGCAGACCAAGTCGATAACTTTTTCCTACGATCACTCCACGACGCCGCAAGCGAACCCCGATCACCGTCCTGCTGTCAGGATCGCCGACGATCACATCACCCTTCCACCCCACGCAAGCTTGATGATCGCCGTCTACTGTGAGGATGCTGCTTCTGACATCGACGCTATCGTAGAGAGTGATCGAAGGTTGCTTCTCGACCGCGGTGTCTCCGTCGCAAGAGGTATTGCGCACGTTAAGCAACGCCAATCTCACGTTTTGATCACTAATTTCACCGAAGAGTACCAGCATTTAAACCAGGGAGCTGCAATTGCGTTCCTAGAAGAAATGCAAGAAGCAAGTGACGTGATCGCGGTTGCCGACTTTGAACGCACACCCGATGACACCTTCAAGAGCTTCCGCAGCCCTTCGACGTGAATCCGGTGTTACTGCAAGAACAACGGAACAAATTATTGGCTTTGCTGTGTCGCTACAGCGAGTGTTTTTCGTCGAGTTCAAAATTACGTCAGACACCCCTAGCGAAGCACCGTATCATAACTGAAGATGGAGCCCGACCTATCCGACAATCACCATACCGCGTCTCTTCCCACGAACGGGAAGCCATCCGGACTCAAGTCGACGACATGCTCAGCGACGACATTATACAGCCATCGAAAAGCCCCTGGGTTGCGCCGGTCGTACTCGTAAAAAAAAAAGACGGCACATTAAGGTTCTGCGTTGACTACCGGCGACTAAACAAAATCACCAAAAAGGACGTGTATCCCCTGCCACGAATCGGTGACGCCCTTGACCACCTCTGCCATGCCAAGTACTTCTCATCGATGGATTTGGAGACCGGCTACAGGCAAATTGAAGTGGACTAGATAGATCGAGAGAAGACTGCGTTTATAACCCCGGATGGCCTATACGAGTTCAATGTGATGCCTTTTGGGCTGTGCACGGCGCCAGCAACGTTTCAAAGAGTCATGGACACTGTTCTAGCTGGCCTGAAATGGCACACTTGTCTCGTATACCTCGACGACGTTGTGACATTGGCCCGGAATTTCGACAAACACCTTGCAAGGTTGGAGTCTGTACTCGAGGCCATTCGTACAACGGGGTTAACGCTGAAGCCTGAAAAGTGTCGTTTCGCGTATGAGGAGCTGAAGTTCTTGGGTCACGTCGTCAACGCCGCGGGAGTCCTACCTGACCCGGCAAAAACTTCGGCCATTGCGAACTTCCCAAGACCGAAAGACAAGAAAGGCGTGCGAAGATTTCTCGGACTGTGCGCATACTACCGGCGCTTCGTCGCAAACATCGCCCGCATTGCAGATCCGCTCACATGGTTGACGAAAGATAGCACGCCTTTTTTGGGAAAACGACCAAGAAAAGGCATTCTGCGAGCTTCAAAAACGCCTGCAAAGCCCTCCCGTGCTCGCTCATTTCGACGAAAACGCCGAAACAGAAATGCACACCGACGCCAGCGATATAGGCTTGGGTGCCGTTCTCGCCAGCGAAGCGGTAGCGAAAAAGTAATCGCCTTTGCCAGCCGTGGTCTGTCGAAGGAGGAGAAAAATTTCTCAGCCTCTGAAAAAGAGTGCCTCGCAATTATATGGGCCATTTCAAAATTTGGCCCATACGTATATGGTAGACCATTCAAGGTTGTCACAGACCACCATGCGCTGTGTTCGCTCGCCAATTTGAAGGACCCCTCTGGCCGTCTTGGGCGGTGGAGCTTGCGCCTGCAAGAGTTCGACGTTACAATCGTCTACAAATCCGGCAGGAAACATTCCGACGCCGACTACCTGTCCCGCGCCCCCGTCGACCCACCACCCCTAGACTCCGATGAAGACAGCGCGTTCTTCGGAATAGTTACGGAGAGCGACCTAGCCGCCCAGCGGCGTGCCGACCCCGACATGCGCGTCATGATCGACTACCTCGGAAGACGAAATGTCGCCGTGCCTAGGGCGTTCAAGGGGAACTTGCCAGCATTCAGACTCAAAAACTCCGTCCTCGTGAAGAAGAATTTAAGCCCCGGATCGAGAACGCATTACCTACTTGTCATCCGTGCAGAGCTCCGTGAAGAAATTTTGGAAGCGTGCCACGACGACCCGTCTTCCGGACATCTCGGCACAGCTCGCACCATTGCAAAAATCAAGGCGAAGTACTCCTGGCCCCGCCTTAAATTCGACGTCACCCAGTACGTTCGGAGTTGCCGTGACTGCCAGCGACGAAAAACGCCGCCGACAAGACCCGCCGGTTTTCTTCAACTGATCGCCGTCCCGTCGAGGCCCTTTCAGCAGATTGGAATGGACCGTCTAGGCCCGTTCCCTACATCACAATCAAATAACAATTGGATTGTCGTAGCGACAGACTACATGACGCGCTACGCAGAGACCGCCGCTCTTCCGAGGGGTACTGCACAAGAAGTGGCGAAGTTCTTTATAAGCCAAGTTGGGGTGCGACATGGAGCCCCGGAAGTCGTAATCAGGGACCGCGGAACGGCCTTTACTGCGGAGCTGATGCAAGGAGTATTACGCTACAGCAACACGGATCACAGAAGAACGACGGCGTACCACCCCCAAACGAACGGACTAACAGAACGCCTGAACAAGACAATCGCAGATATGCTGTCAATGTACGTTGATGTTGAACATAAGACTTGGGACGAAGTGCTCCCGTATGTCTCGTTTGCGTACAACACGGCTATCCAGGAGACGACGCAGCTGACGCCGTTCGAGCTTGTCTACGGTAGAAGGCCAACTACGATGCTCGACGCCATGCTTCCGCACATAGAAGACGACGACCTCAACACCAACGTCCAAGGATACCTTCAGCGTGCGGAGGAGGCCCGCCAGCTGGCTAGAGTTCGTACAACGCGCCAGCAGCTCGTGGATCCCGGGCGCTATAACCTCCGATGCCGAGACGCCGAGTACCACCCAGGAGACCGTGTTTGGGTTTGCACTCCCATCCGACGACGGGGACTCAGTGAGAAGCTTCTGCGACGATATTTCGGACCCTACCAAATTCTACGACGTGTCGGCACACTTACCTAGGAGGTGATCCCCGATGGTGATTCTGGAATATCACGACGAGGCACGCGGCCCGAAGTCGTCCACGTGGTTCGCTTGAAACCTTACTATGCAAGATGAGGGACTTCTTTTGTTGTTGTTGTTGTTTGTTTGGTCTGTCTTTTATTTTAGCATCGGGTCGATGCACTCTTAGAGGGGGGTAATGCTGCGAACCATGTATGTGTTTGCTTATTTATTTTTTGGTTTTACTGCCGGGCCACGCCCGGCTGTGTTATCGCGTTCCAAGCAAAGCGCGTCTTCCATTCTTTACTTTTAAGCCGCACGGGCTATCACATTTAGATAAGCAAACTGTTTCGCCTTAACGTCGCTAGCCCAGAATAATCGTCTGTGATCTACAATGTTCTGGATGTCAATCGACGGTTCCAGCAACACTCGCGCCGAAAGATAAAAAGCCTGCACAGCAGACGTCTCGGCATTCGATTCGACTACACTCGCCTGTGCAAGTCACTTTGTTGACCGCTGCTTCGCTGCCTCTGTATTCTTTTGAGTTGTTAGGGGAGCACAAGTTCGCTCCAATAAACGTGTTTTTCATTCAAGATAACTGCATCATGCTTGTCTTCGTGACAATATTTGCAACGCTAGTTTGGCCGTGAAGTATGTAATTTATGCGGACGACACCAGCATATTCCTCTCTTCCCGTGATATTGTTGAACAAGTGCGGCCAATAGGGTATTGACATCATTAACAGAATGGTCTTTCCTTAATTTTTTAAAAATAAATACGGGAAAAACTAAGGCTGTAATATTTCAGCCAAACGCAAAACATGTTCTGAACCCGCCTTGTCTTTTTTAAGAGAATACTGGCATTGAATATGTTGACAATTTTACGTCACTTGGCGTAGTTTTTACTAATACTATGGCGTGGAACGCCCACGTAACCAAAATCTGTGTCGTACTTTCAAGGTTTAATGGGATAATTTGGCGCAACAAAGGTCTTCTACCTCCAAAAACTAAATTGGATCTCTATTATGCCTTTTGTTATGCCCATGTGAGTTACTGTTTCTTAGTATAGGGGAAAACCACGGTAAAAAATTGACCGCATGTTCGAATATAAATTGGATTTCTTCTATAAGAAAGCCGTCAGCCGGAATGACCCCTTCTTTTCGAGTTTCGTAACGCTCGCACATTATCACAATCCGTACACGACTCGCAAAAAAAAGTAAATTTGTCTTACCAGGGTGTAGAACAAATTATGGCTACAGTATGCTAGCGCACATTCTTCCAACCTATCTCAACACTCCAATGTATGAAGACGTGACCCGCATGTCATTTACTGCACTTCGCAATACCTTTGCAGCATAAGGTGCGAATACATTTTTGTATAAAATTGACTGGCATTGCTTCCTTAGAAAGTGCCCTACATTTTGTGAAGTCGGAAGCTGGTCGGTGAACAAAGCGTCGGTAGCGAAACTGAAGCGTCTTGTTTCTTGCTTTTAAAGTTTACAAACTCTTTAACTGCTTCTTTTAGCCAGTGTATCCGTTTTTACTTCTTGTATTTCGTGGTATGCTTGTACGAACAGATGATTCAGATGTGCACAATGATTCAGATGTTTCGAGTGTCTGCAATTAATCATGCTGTTTTTGTATCCTGTAAAGAATGACAATTTTTTTCTTGAAATTGCACAGTGTTGTTGCGTATGCTGACATGTAGGGGTGGTGAGGCTCGTCGAGCAGTCGTTAATGACTGCTTTTGTCTTGCCATGCTCAGTTTTTTTGCCTGTAAAAAACTGGAATAATGTGATTGATTGATTAATTGATTGATTGATTGATTGATTGATTGATTGATTGATTGATTGATTGATTGATTGATTGATTGATTGATTGATTGATTGATTGATTGATTGATTGATTGATTGATTGATTGGAATCATGCCTCGCTGAGTTGGACACAACAGTTTGCGGGAGCGGTTTAAAAAAATGTACCAATACTGCATACAAAATTCTGTTCCAACCAAGCGAAAGAGAATCTATAAGAACACGCCCCGAATAACACGTAAGATATTCCACAGTAAGCGAAGAATTCAGCCCTTGAATAAAAGGCATGCGGAATAACATGTTATCGAAAAAACCAAACGCAGCTTGCTTCGTTAAGTTCACTGTTCCAAGACATTTTAAAACATTTTTGCATGGTTTTGCTAAAACTATCCTAAGAAATTTTGTATATACGCTACTAACAAAACGAATCCGTTGACGAAAATAGAAGCAGATGGTTGTGAAGTTTTAGGTCCGCATTTGAAACGGTATTTCCAAAGTGTCTTCTCTGCTTCTTGCTAATATGCGCTCACTTCCGCAGTGTATCGCCCTACTGACGTTAACAATTATTCTTACTGGGGTGTGTTGACTATGACTGTACACCGTACTATGAATAATCCTGTGGCCCCGGTAGCGTTCCAAACTGATTTCCTTGTTGCCAAAATTTTGGCAAGATTTGTTGTCGTATTATTTCGTACCTTTTCATTTTATGGGAAACTTCCGTCCCTGTGGAAGATAGCTCTGGTTGTACTCATTGTAAAAAAGCTTTACCGCTTGTCTTTTCAAAAGTACCCTCTGATATCACTGACATATTATTGCTGCAAGTTTGATGAACACAATTTTCCTACTCGCAGTCTTGAATACTTTTGCAGCCGTAGCATTCCTGCAAGTTTCTAACCGGCTTTCGGACAGGGATTCCTGCCGTCCCAAAGTTAGTTGCAGTATTTCATTTGTTTCACACGCTCTGCACCATACCGGTCAAAATCGATGCAATATTCCGGGCCTTTAGTAAAGCCTTCGCGAAAATACGACATGACAAACAAACTGTACAGATGCACTATTTTGGCCTCCTCGACATTTGGATCACATGTGTGTCGAAATATTTAGCAAACAGTAAACTGGTCAGAAAGGATAAGGTAGGATCCGACTATCTTGGTTTTGTGCTGCAACCATTGGTATTTATTTTGTACATTAAAGATATTGTAAGAGTAATTACACCTGGGATATAATTTAGGTGATTCGCGAATGAAGCAGTGTTGTTTCGAGGTATTTGATACTACGCTGTTCAGTCTAAAATAAATACCAATATTACTCTGATACTTGAATAGTGCAACACGTGGGAAATAGTATTAAACCCCGAGAAACACTGTATCTTCACATAACACGAAATTTCCGTAGAAATGTAAACAGCCAGTAGGAACATGACCGTAGAATCACGTGCGCGGTGGTGAATACCTCGGCGTGATATAAACCAGTAATCTCTCGTGGCATTTACACATTTACAATATCTGCTTCTCCGCATTCGGTAAACTATGCTTCTGGAGACACAAACGGGGAAGTTCCCCCGAAAGCGTGCAACTTCTCGGCTACTTTACGTATGTTCTGCCAAAGCTGCAATTGTTTGGGGCCTTGTGTAATTTGCGACCCTCTACTCATCACGGCATCCGTCAACTTGAAAGCATTCAAAGGAAAGGTGTACATTTATTTATTCTAAACGCTCACGCACCCGCACTTCCTCATCGTAATGCTGACTCCCAATATCTCAAGGCCTAAAATCAAGGAGAAAGTGCTTTCGCCTTGAACTTCTTTATTCGCTCAGAAAAGGTGAACTGTCGACAGACCCATCTTCACTTTTCTACCCGTTGTAAAGAAGAAATACTAGACACCACAAACAAAATGCTTCCGCCCCATATTTTCATGCTACTGACCTCTTGATTTATTCCTTTTCCCTCGTACGATAGCAGAGTGGGATGAATTACCCACTGTGTAAGTGCCTTGTATGTTTCAATCTCTTGTATTTTCCCTTCCGTCTTACATTTTGGGCCCCCATTGTGGTGCTAAGTGCAAGAACGCGTTGTAGATCGTCAAGTGGGAAAAATTACTCCGGAGCCCTCCACTCCTCCCCAAACAGTCGACTGAATCGATCGACCTGTTGTGCCCCCTTCTCCTGCTTAAACCTAATCATTGTCTGCAGTATGTGTAAAATAAATAAATAAATAAATAAATAAATAAATAAATAAATAAATAAATAAATAAACACTAAACAAAACATTATAAATAAATAAATAAATTGATGTTAACGAGAATTCGTGGCTGGAGAAAGACCAGCGAGAAGGCATTCCGTGACGCTTAGCTGCCATGGTTGCCAAGCTGCCAAGAAAGAGTAACATTTCCTTTAAAGGCAAGGTGTTTGAAGCGCGACGCACTGTAAAAAGAACAAACAGGTCAGTGTCCGCGGGTATCATCATGCGGTCATCACGAAGGTAACACAGCATGTAAAAAACTGACTTCGACTTCATAACTTTGATGCGTATTTGTAGTAAATTGGTTTGGCGTATGCAGCAATTTTAGCGCTGTAAAATATTCACACTAGAAGGTTTCCCGCTCTGAGGCCCACTTCGAAATGCCTAGGTTCGCACTACCCTGGCCTTGGCGGTGTTCCAAACACTGTGCGGCTTGTCTGCACCAGCTGCACCAACGCGCTGCCGTTGTAGAGAAAATTAATTTAGCACAAATAATTTGTTACACACTTAACTCTAGCGAAGCAACTTGACCAATCGCTATTTGTAGTTTCAGTTTTATTTAAGTCATATTTTCTGTAAAAGAGACCAAATAAAGTACTTAGAAATTGCGGAACAACTTATTTACAGCCAATTTGTCATTATGCCAACTAATTTAAAACTCAACAAGCGCGTTTTAGGAGACTCAATTGTAAACTAGTACAGAAATGCATCTTGTGATTCCTAATAAAACACAAGGCTATACAATGTAAAGGCTATACAATGTAAACGTAACACACCCCCTTTTTTTTTCGCCCTCCTATTCGTAGTTTAACACATAACCTTTTTTTTACCCATTCGCACTCTGAACTTCCCCGAATATTTCTATCGCCGAATATTTCTACCGCTGTGTATGACGTATAATATGTATTGTAGATTGTGTTACGAGATATTTGAACAACTTCAATCGACAACCGGCGTTTGAACGAAATTACAAAAAATACGTCCATCCGCTATCTAGAATCGACGATGTGGTGAATGCCTCCAGTTAGGATCATAATTCTCGACCGTGAACATAAATTACGGTTGTGACGCAGGTTGTGTTTGTAAATGAGGAGGATAAAATTTACCGGGCGGACACGAGTAGATACGGTTTGACTACGGACAAGGACCAAATTATATTGACGGACAAATTACAAAATAACGTGCACAAATGAACATCCAGCTAATCCAATGACAAAAGCCCTATGATAACAAAGTCCCCTGTGAGAAGTCCCACTTCAAATTGTTCGCGCTCAGGTGTTCGTCTTTGTCGGTGAGCTGGCCCGGTGCGCAGGACTCGGTGCGCTGCTACGGTGGTCTTGTTGAGGTCGGTGCTCCGGCCTGTGGAAGACACGTCGGCTTCGGTTGAAAGTTGCCTGGTAGTCAACGGGGAAGGTGCGGCTCGAAGCGGAGTTCCCCCGAACGTTAGCGCCCGGCAGGTCGCTCCCCGAACCTCGTTCTTCCTGCTCGTTCGTGCCACCACCGTCTTCTTCTTCACTTTCAAATGATGACACGGCGCTGTTGCCCGTGCGCTCGCAGTTACCGGAAGAAGGCTGGTGTGAGGCCACCACAGAGACGGCGTTGTCAGTCCACAAGGCCAGGAGGGAAATGTGGCTCGGCTCTGAGCCTCCTGGGCGTTCGAGTCCAGCAGAGAACTCGCCGAGAGCCGCGTTCCTCCTGTCTTCAACTTGCTACCTCCGTTCCACCTGCTCTTCCTCTTCTTTCTCCTCCTTCCCGGCGTGCTTTTTTTTTCTTTCCGCCCCAGCACGAGCGCTTCGGTGTCTTCACTTCTTACTCCGGACCTTGGCTCTTAAACACGCCTCCTCAAAACGGTTTTTGGCGGATACCGGTGGACCCAAAGCATCCAGAAAAAACCGAATTTGTTATTTCGGATGGTTTGTTCGTATTGAACGTCATGCCTTTCGGCCTCTGCAACGCTCCAGCGACATTTTTACGATTCATGCACACGATTCTGCGAGGCGTAAAGTGGGAAATTTGTCCTTTTTATCTGGATGACGTTGAGATATTTGGGCGAACATTTGATGAGCATAATACACGCATACCGGACGCTCTCCAAGGACTACAAAGCGCTGGCATTGGGCCTATATCAAAGCAATGCAATTTCGGAGGACGTCAGACGCTAGTTCCGGGACTCCTTGTCGACAAGGATGGCGTCAGACCGGACCCTCTCAAAATTGAAGGTATCAGGAGCTTTACGCAAATCCAATCTGTGCGATACCTACGTATTTTCGTGGGACTTTCATCCACCGATTTGTTCCTAATTTGTCTGAACTGGCGTTTCCTGTGACTGGCGTATTGCACAACAACGTCCCCTCTACATGGACGCTCCAAAGCGAGGCCGCGTTCTTTCAGTTGAAACGTCTTTTGACGTCGGGACCCATTTTTCGCCACTATGATCCCTGAGGTTCCATCGAAATACATGCATACGCTAGCCACATTGGAATTGGTGCCGTACTAATACAGAGGCACGACGATGCAAAGCCCGTCATCGCTTACGCCAGCCGCTCTTTAAGCAAGAGGGGCCGTAATTACACAGTAACCGAGCAAGAATGCTTGGCTGTCCTTTCTGCAGCAAAAATTTTGCTCCTCCATATATGTCTACCATTTTCAAATAGGCACCGACGACTACTCGCTCTGCCGGCTGCATGGCCTCCCTGACCCGAACCGTGGAGTCGTAAAATGGGCGATTAGACTTCAAGAGAAAGATTTTGTCATAACTTACAAAAGTAGCCGTCGGCACGCGGATACTGATTCCCTTTCCAGTCTTCCTGACGCGCAAAGTGACTGTGAGGCAGACAATTTTGACGAATGTTTAGCAGCTGTAGACCCGACGTTCCCGACCCTAAGACATTCCAAACGGAGCTGCAAAACGATCCGAGAATTCAGCCCTTTTCGCTGCTGCTCATTCTCTGGAGCGGCTCTTCGCTGCTACTTCTTTTACGACGGGCTTCTTTATAAGAAAAAGTACAACTCTTGGGGCGCACGATAGCTTCTGGCTGTACCAACGGGTCTAAGCGAATCAGTTTCACGCAGTATGCATGATGAGCGTACTTCGAGAAACATGCGTGTAACTTCTCGAGCATTTGGTTCACAATCGTCTCGCCCATTACATAGAGGACAATACCTGCTTTCCAACCACCATGTATGGATTTCGGCCCCATCTCTCTACCCAAGACATCCTGCTACAGCTTAAAGAAGACATACTATTGAAACTCTCAAACAATCACAAATATTTCATTGTCGAACTTGATATAAAAGGGGTATTCTACAATGTCACACACCAAGCCATCCTACAAGGGCTATCTACTACCAACTACGGGCCCAGACTTTACAACTACGTCGTGGCATTTCTTACGAACCGAACCCCCACCTTCTTCATCGGCCATCCGTGATGTGACAATTGTTCAGCAATTCCCAAAGTAACTCCTGAAGGCTGGGTTTTCGCCCCTAATCTTCAACCTTGCCATTAAGGGCCTCCCACACCTGCTCCAAGATATTACGCATCTCCGAAAGGCTTCCTATGCGGACGACCTCACGCTATGGACACCCACTGGATGAATCGGACATGAGGAAGAGGCACATCAAATGGCAAATGACACCACCCAACAATATCTTCAATGCAGCGGACCGGAGTGCGCCCCCCAAAAGTCTGATTTACTTACGCTCAGCAAGAGATCTACACGCAAGACGGCACAAACAATACCAGAGCCAGAATTATTTATAAATACCTACCCTGTCACTAGTGTCGCCCACTTTCGGATATTGGGCCTCAATATGCCTAGAGACGGATCTGGCTTACAAGCCCTACCACACCTATAGCGTACACTCAATAAGATCGTGCACATCATCCGTCGCGTCTCCAATCGTCGCTTCGGACGTCGCGAACACGACACCCTACGCATGGTCCAGCCATTCTCACCTGCATGCCAAACGGCATGCCAAACGTGGCTCTCAAACCAGAAGAAGTACAGAAACTCGACGCCGCCAAACGCCAGGCCTACAAGACCGCTATTGGGCTCCTAATCATCCCAGCAACCAAGAAACTGTTGCAGCTAGGGGTCCACAACACCTGGAAGGAAATACAAGCGGCCCACCACGCCTCTCACATAAGCCGACTACAGATCACTCCCACGGGAAGAGCAAGACTTCTCCGTCTACACTACAATGTTCCACCACGAGAAGATGAGAAAATTCGAACCCCAGGGGACTTTCGGCAACACATCCGCGTAGCCCCCCTACCCCGAAATATGCACCCACTTTTCAACAAACAACGGCGCATTGCACGAGCTCGCTTGATTCATAAGGAAAATCCATATTTACCATGCACTCGATACAAAGATGCATCGCCCTACCCTCATCACAGAGCACATGCAGCCTGTGTCGTTAGCACGCAAGGCACAGAACTGGCAGCAGCGACCGTTCTCACCACCTACATCGAGTCTGCTGAGGAGTGTGCAATCGGGCTCGCTGCAACAACAGGCAAGGAATTTCTTACAGTTGTAACCGATTCACAAACCGCCTGAAGAAATTTTCTAATTGGCCGCATCTCTCAAAAAACACTGTACCTTTTTCGCCAACTAAAAAGACTATCAGAAGTTAACATCATCTCGTCACCCGGCCACCACTCCCTCGTAGGGAACGAGGCGCCACACGCCGCTGCCCGTGCTCACACACACTGGGCCGTTACCTCAGAGGGAGAAAACAACGACCGAACCGCCGCAAAGCTAGTACCACTCCGTACATACACCGAAATGTTAACTACAAAAACTACCGCCGTCAATTCCCGCACCTCAATCACAATTAACACGCGACGAAGAAACCACTTTCCGGTGCCTACAAACCACTTCGTATCCCCAAAACACTCTACTAAACGCTATGTACCACACCCAATATCCTTCCACGAGTAACTTCTGCCCTGTTGCTGGCACCCTAAACCACGTGGTTTGGGAGTGCCAACGGACTCCCACTCTAACTCCAAATACAAACCGTACCTATGACCAGTGGGTGGAGCAGCTGACCAGGTCCGAAATCTCGGACGAGCGCCGACTGGTGGAATGGGCCCGCACGGCCAGCCAGCTCCAAGGCATCTTGGAATAATCATGACTCTCACTGGGTGGAGGCGCTAAGAACATCATCCTGCTCATTACTGGAATACGCTCTCTCTCTCACCAACTCTGCACCGCACCCAAGAGCGATTCGTCTAGCAAAGATGCGTCGCGAAGTCCAGCGTGCGTGTGCAGCTGTCCTCAGTGCCAGCGCTACAAGCGTCCTACGAGCAATCCACCTGGCCTGCTGCATCCGATAACACCTACAAGATTTCCTTTGGAGCAAGTTGGCATTGATCTTATCAGTCCATTTCCGTGCTCCTCGACTGGCCGTCGCTATGTCATCGTCTGCGTCGGCCACCTCACGCGCCACGCAGAAATGGCGTCTGTAGCAGCATCCGCAGGAGTGAATATTTTGTTGTTCTTGCTTTACTGTGAAGTCCTCAGGCATGGTGCTTCCGCCGTCATTATTAGTGACTACTGTCACCAATTCTTCACAGATGTGCTTGAACGCTTGCTCCGCCTTTGTTCGCCCCACTTTTGTGATCCGACGCCGTATCATCCTCAGACAAATGGCTTGAGAGAGCGTACTAACAGGTCTTTTGCAAACATGGTCTCAATGTAGGTCGACTCTCACCACAAGAACTGGGATGAGATTTTACCCTTTATCACGTACGCACGCAACACGGCACAGCACGAGACCAGAGCCAGCAGCCCGTTCTTTCTGCTTCATACGCGTACACATTTTAGCTTCTTGGACACGATTTTGTCCTTCCCTTTCGGTAACGACCCTAATGTTGCCCGTACGCTGTGTCTTGCCGAAGAGGCACGTCGTGTTGCTTGCCTACGGAACCTGCCTTCCCAGCGCCGCTCTAAACGGCTCTACGACAATCGAGAACCATGTACTCTCATACGCCAAAAGCGGCTTGGTTTTGTTGTGGCCTCCGGCACGCAAACAAGGCCAGTACAGCAAGTTTCTTTCCCATTACACGGGCTCACCTTTTGTCTGACGACATCTAGCCGCAGGCCCACCGAAACTAAACTCGCTCACGCCGCCGGGTTGAAGGCATTCTGCACATGCCCTTGACTGTGCCTCGACCGAGTGGCTTTGTCTGCGACCGGCTCAAACGTCATAAATCGTATCCTACCGTGGGAAATGTCACGTCGAGGAGTAGTGGAACACTTAAGAGAAATAATCCCCTTGAAGGGGTATGTGTCAAAGGGTGCTCGATAGCCGATGGTGAGACAGCAGTCGGTGCTCGCTCGTACTGCGGGAGCGTCCAGTGGCCGCCTCCGTTAACTTACTCGTTCCGGTCTCTTCTTGCAAATAAAGCCTTCTGACCGTAGCAATACATATAGTTACCCGTCGGTGTTGCTCAGCGACCAAGACGAAGACAAAGGACGTTTTTGGCCTCTTATAGGAAGAAGAGGACGGTATCTGATTGCGGCCTTCCTTGCACTCTCCTGTAAATACGGAGAATACCTAGTGTTCTCTCTTTTTATCCCCGAAACATTTTTGGCGCAGTTTGCGACTCCATTTCCCTCCTGCGCTCCAGCTCTGCATCGTCTTTCCATGTATGCACTCGCGCAGTTAGGGTGCGAAGATTTAGCAACCTTTACGCAACAACGCCGCGGGCGCACCTATTCTGTGACGACGATGCAGCGAGGCACTCAAACACCCCGGCAGGTGGCTGTTCCTCCTGTCTTCATCTCCCAGCCCCGTGACCCAGGTATGTTCTGTGACACAGATACCGTCGACTTTGATTACTGGCTGAACAAGTATGAACGCGTCAGCCTCCACAACAGTGGGGACCATATCATCATGTTACCGAATGTGATGCGCTATTTAAAAGATTGTGTACTTGCCTGGTATATGACAAACAAGGTCACTATTGCCTTGGCTTTCGCCGCAACCTCGCGGCTCTCCTTCTGCCGTCTATAAACGCCGCCCATCGCCGGAAAACTATGTCGTCGCACGCCGAGAGGTAGTGCTGCATGAACGAGCACGCCCTCAAATCCTCTGTCCCCAGAACCTGCCCGGCACAGTGTTATAAAAGTCCACGGCGTCCAGGTTCAAGCATTAGTCGACGCAGGCGCGCATATCTCTGTCATGAGTGCTAGACTTCGCCACGACCTTAAAAACGTTCTGACGCCATCTGCACGTCGTGTGGTGCGTGTCGCCGATTGAAGAGCCGTTACTATACTTGACATGCCCACTTCTCGCTTCACAATAGACGATCGTGCCATTTCAGTTTTGTTCCATGTGCTGCCCCAATATCCCAATTACTTTATACTGGGCCTTGAGTTCTGGAAGAACACGCTACCCCCATTGACTGTTCCTCAGGTTTCATGCGCCTTGAACTTCCGTAAGAACCTAGGACGGTCGCTGACGTGCTCTGCCGGCTCCGCTCCATGAAATTCGTCACGTTATCGCCAAGACCTGCAACATAGTACTCTTGTCACCATGTCACCATACCAGCGAGTTGCAGACGGGGATTACGTTCTTTCTCCAATTACAGGCCGTTTGCTTCCGCTTGATGTGAAGATTCCTCTGATCGTCGTGACAGTTCACAACAACAAGTTTGCATCCCGGTTTTCAATTTCGTCCGAATTTTCAAAATCCTCGCATTCGAATGTCTCTTGCAAATCTTTCGACCTTAGAACCTTCAAATATCTTCATTTTGTCTCCTTCCACATCCCCATCATCTTCCCATGGTCCCCATCCTTCTGGTTCTCCTGAAGACGCGTTTGACCAGATGATCAGCGCAGATCCTACGCCTACAGAAGTGGAAGACCTTCCCGTCGAGTGTTCATCAGTCGTCACTTTTTCGATCTCAGCAACCATCCCTCAGGCGAGGCTACCCTAGTGAGATACCATATTAACACCTGCTAAACACCTGCTACATGGGCATCTCCCGTCGTCTGAGTGGGCAAAAGGTTAGCACATGGACATTCTCTGTGGATTATCGGCACCTAAATAAGGTAACCAAAAAGACGAATACCTTTTACAACGCATCGATGGGGCCCTCTATCCCCTTCACGGCGCTCAATATTTCTCATCCATCGACTTGCGCTCATGTTATTGGCAAATTACTGTGGACGACATGGACCGCGACAAAACCGCTTTTATTGCCCCTGATGGACTTTAACAATTTAAAATCATGCCGTTTGAGTTTCGCAATGCGCCAGAAACATTCGAACGCATGATGCACTTACTCCTTCATGGTCTTAAGTGGCACAAGCGTTTATGATATTTTGGCGATGTTATCCTTTTCCCCTCAACAGTCGAAGGCTACCTTCACCGCCTCTCCACAGTTCTCGAGATTTTCCATTACGACGGCCTTCAAATTAACGCTTTAAAGTACATTTCGGACGTCGCCAAATTACCATCCTTGTATATATATTGTAGTGCAGAACATGAACACCGCAACAAGGACACTTTCCCAGTAGGTATGTCCTACTATGCATTAGTAGTTAGTGGACACTCTTCCCAGAAGGGTATGTGCCATGCAGTACTTTCGGAAGAAGACGAAGTGTGTGCTCGCACAGCTCAGACCTCAGCCCCAGTTTGCACCGCTCACTCGGTCTCTCGCCTATCTAGACGACGTGACCGTCTGCGGGAAGACCTGTCAATAAACGTCCCCACACTTTTGTTGAAGACTGTAGGATAGCGATCCCCTAAAGGCCTGACAGCCTGGAATTTCGAATAAGAAGTCTCTTGGTCAGCGACGAAATGGCGCCTACACCCCAGCAGCCCATCACCATCATCGGTTCGGTACGCTGCGGCCAGGAGACCCGCCCTTAAGTGGCATCGATGAGATCGATGCGGAAGACTGGCTTTCAACCGTCGAATGGGTGGGTGCTTAAAATAAATGCGACGACACGTAGCGAGGTTAATGAAGAGACGTGACAGGCCATCAAGACATCTGGGTATGCGCCTCACCAGTATAGACCATGAAGGATTAGGTCCTATCCACACACGGGGATATTCGCCAAACAGTTGTCAGGGACTATACGATGAACCTCAAAAGGTGCAGGCGCCAAAAACTGATCTTGGTTATCTAAACGCTCGGACCAGCGTTCTCATCGAGTTCTCCCTGCGAATAAACTACCTCAACCGGCTACCTGTCCGTTGGCGGTCTTCTTGACAAGTGGTAGGTGCGACGTAGTCGGTTCAGCTGGTTTATATAGTTTATATATTGTTTATATATATTTATATATAAGATATATATTGCAATTAAGAACGAAGCTTCAGGTAGAAGGGTTCAGGCTGAGGCAAACAGTCTAGCAGAACCCCGGCAATCCCCACGCAGGAAGCGCGCAGCACGACTAGCGCAATTATCAACAGTTTTAGCTCTGCCGCTACTTCAGGTGCTTAAGCAAGAACCGCCTTCGGTGCTGGATCGTGTTGGCCCCTTCGCATTATAAAATAACTATTTTTAATGTGGTGGAGTGTGCAGAGTACATGCTCAACAGCCCACATCCCGGAACTCCGAAATCGGAGGCTTCCAACACCATGCATTCTCGGGTTCGATGGGTTTTAGCTTCAGCCTGAGTCCTTTGACAGGAAGCTTTCTTTATTAAGAATGTATATTGAGACATTGTTGCCTGCAGTAAAAAACGCCCTAGAAAAGGGTGAAAATCTGGTTTCCCTTTTATTTTGCATGAAACAAATATTTTCTTCAATATTTGTAAACACATGGAGAAAACATGCTGCCAAGGACGTCCAAAATACAGGTCTGGTGGCCCACCAACTACGCTATCAGGGAGTCTGTGCTCCCATCATCATTCTTGGGTATTTGTGTAATCGTTTGCTCCGCTAGAGACTGATAGTCAGCGCCACTCGGACCACTCAGGAAGACGGGGATCCTGTTGTTAATACCCGGGCCTTTCCTCGAGCTTCTAGTACGCATCGGAAGTGCTGTGGCAGCACCCTACCCAATTCTGCTACCTACGATACCACCGACATTGCCCGAACCGAGGCTGTCGCCGTGACAGGAGAGAATTATAATAGGTGATGATGATTATAACTTTTTTTTGCCCAAAACTGGATCAAAGGAGGAAGGGGAACTGAGAGCCTTCCTGAATTCCTCTCCCTCAAATGGCGGCCTGCTGCCCTTGGACGATTTTTACCTGTATTCCAGGGTCAGAGCAAGCAAACAGGTCTCCCGCTGCTCCGCACTGGTAATTCGTAAGCATGCGCGTATAGGTCGTGGCTGAGCATCGCAAGCCTAAATGATGTTAGTGGGTGTAGCTCGATGGGTGCGCCACTTGCATTGGTCATTATAAAGGTCGGGATAAATGCGGCTCAGTACTACATGCTTGGGAAATGCATTAGCCTGCAGCTGACGCCAGGCTACAGATTGACGTCGGTTGAGCGGTGGAGGCGCTGCGGGATATTTCTGGAGCTCCATGCGATAGTTTTGAGTGATGTCCTGGTAGGTCACCAGGCTGGTCCTCGCCCCCTTGTCCGAGCCACCAGCAACGTCAGGGCATTCCCGGCAGGTGAAACCTCTGCCGCCTCGTGTGCTGTCTTGTTGCCTGTGAGCGATGCATGGGCCGGTGTCCGGATTATTTTTTTGTTGCGCATACGAGCGGCTGAGACGGTGCGTAAGATGTGGTGGGCGTTATTACCGGTCCTGCCAGTATCGTAATTATAATTGGTAATAAGGGGCTAATTGAGGGAACGCAGAAATACCGGCCAGCAGTCAAAGACGCCAAGGAAAACAAAAGGGACAATGTGGGTCTTCATTTCTTTAAGGAGATGTAGTTTTGGAAAAATTTCAACGAAAGTGTAGAAGAACTTGTTCTGTGGGTAGAACCATAGTACACAGCATGCAGAACACCCTTGACATTTTTGCAGCGTCACTATTCTGAGTCAATTTAGTAGATCCAACCTCGGCGTTGCGCTCCCACGCAGTGCAAAGGTGCCTTTTTTCGGTCATCGTGCCTTTGCGCCGGCGCCAAGAACGTGCTATGCGGCAGCTGAAATTAAGATTGCTTCCAAGGCGCTTGAAAGGCGCAATCCTTCGGCTTCTCAAAGAGGAAGTTTTTAATGAAGAACCTAATGGCAGGCTCCCAATGAGGCTTCTTCAAAAACACAACAGACAAATACCAACTCTTGATCTGCTACTTCAGGCAGAAGGGTCGCAGGCTATCATTAATTCGTACGAGCTCAGGTACAGATAATACCGTCGGTTGGACTCATTCTATTGACCAGAAATGCCAGCGTTTTTGTAATTTCAGCCTTTTTTGAGCAGCGTAGGGAATAAACTATCAGCCTTCCTTCGAATCACCACGCAGTCACGTGTTGGTAACTAAATATGGTATATTCACATAGGGGGCAATTTTGTTTGTTCTGCATACTCTTATACTTTTATCGTTTTGGAGCCGACTACTTTTCGGATCACCTTTCTCCCATCTGTCGCTTACCGCTCGAACGCGCACCTGGTGTCATTGCAACTAGACCATTGTTGTATTTGTTTGTGATATACGCGCATGGTGTTGAGGTTACAGAACGAGTGATATTATTGAAGAAACACACATGTCTGAGCACCGTGTAAATGTATAAAAGCTTTTCAAACGAACGCAGCCAAAATATTCATTGACGAAAGCACCATCGGGTTAGGGTATAGTTAACGCAGTTAAATCAGCAGTGCTTAGGGATGTGGGCTCCCAGGCTATCAAACTGATTAAGCACCCTTGGCAAACTATGGGCGAGGAGAGAGAGAGAGAGAGAGAGAGAGAGAGAGGAAGCGATCTTTAATGAAGTCGGCGATGTTAGCTGGGCTAAAATGCCTAACTTGCTACGCCAGTTGATGACGTGATGAAGATGATGGCGATGATGTTCAAGAAGTTGATGCGTACATATACGGCGAGTTATTCACAGCGACTGGTCTAGACCGGTGTGTTCAGGTACTCTATCAGAGCTTTGGTAGCCCGTAAAGCACGTTTGGGACAAGCCCATGGTCCTAAAACATCCTTTAGCTGCATGTCCACGTCCTTTAGCTGCATGTGCACTGAATCGAGCACATTCACAGAGCAGGTGCTGCAGGGTTCTTCGCACATCACAGTGTGGGCAGAGTGGCGACGTAGCCTGTTTTATCTTGAAGAGGAAGTTGCGCGTGTATGCGAAATTCCATCGCATGCGATGTAGAATTGCTTGTAACCGCTTGGAGGATTTGCATGCCGCAAATAGTCACAGAACTGGGAACCTACTTTTTCTCTGCTTTCTAGTTTGGCGAGACAATTATTGTAACTTAAATTAGACTTTATATTTCATAAGGCATTGTTTCTTTTTGAAATACTTTTTGACAACCCTCAGGGTAACCAACTCAATCTCATAAATTTTAACTTCCGAAACAGTTGGGCGGGAAGCTCTGCTGATGACTTCTTTTCCAATCAGTCTGAGGACGCTGTTTTTTTATATTTAGCTGCGTTATGAGGTTTCTTTTGGCCGTGGCTACTAAATTGTAGTAAATATTTTAGTTAAGAAGCACACAGGACATTATAACCAAAATTTTCACCATCGGAGCTTGCTCTGTTTTCTTCTATTTGTCACCTCTTTGAATAGGCTTTATTTCGAGTTTGTTGACATTTTTATATCGAGACATGTATCTCTTTTTTATACTTCATCATTCGTCGTTGTTATCCTTACCAGATGCCTAAATTAGGATTGTCATATTCTCTCGTTGTACTGCCAAGCAACGGGTACGCGTCGACTGACGTCTTCAATCCTATATCTGCATGGGGATGAGCTAAAGAAAATATCACTACCTTGCTGAGATCGACTGCTATGAAGAAACAACTCATTATTGCTTTATAACACAGAAAACCCATCAGGATGGTACCTTCTTTTTCTGTGGTCCATCAATAGACAGAATCCATTAATAAAAACAGCGCAAAGGACGGGACACGAGTGAAAACAGCCAGGGAGAGCTTCACACTCTCGTTCTGAATGGATAGAAAATGGGTTCATCTTTCAACGGGACTTTTGTAATTCGGTACAAGATATTTATGCACATTTGTTGTTCATTACCTTAGTTTTTAATTGAATATGCATTTGCGTGCCCTAGAAGTGGCCTTTATTCCAAATGAGTTAAATACATACCGGCGAACCCGAAGCGTTGTAAATGGTAGACGAATACTTATAACGTTTAACCTTAGCACATATATATTCAACATTTATCTCCTACTTTAAGAGCATTTTCATGCATCCCTAGCTTCCCCTGCCAGAAAACGATCTGACCGAATTTCGCCATGCCTAGGAAAGGGGACTGTAGTTCTTTTTTATACTTCAGGTATGTCTGTTGCTTCTACAGAGGTTTCCGCTACCTTTACCATGAACCCTTCAAGGAGATATTATATGTGCAACTGTTCTGCTTAGAGGAAGAAACTCAAGATTTGGCACCTTCGACAACAGCGCACCTTCAAAATATTATGAACTGAACACTAAAAAACAAGTCAACTGCAATAAACGAGCTTACCTTTGATTGCTCACCTCTTGCAAAGCAATAATAAAGAAGAAAACACGACGGGCTGAATACCAATATCTCTGCTTTGTCCAATTTTTAAGCGTCTCAAAATACCCCAAGTTTCGAGGTTTCGGCATCAAACGTGGAGAAGTCGCGTGTTTGGTGATCTGGTCTTTGTTGCGTGCTGGCCAGTATTTATTTGGTATGTTTATTATTTCATGATTGGCACAAATTTTTAAGCAATCTTTCGACAAAGAAGTATTCAAAAGAACGCATCGAGATGAAAGTTGTAAATTTTAACGCCTGCGTTTCGCGAAAAAAACATTCCTGAGGGTAGTTTTGTACTTGTGACCATCGCTTGGGTTCTTTTTTCTATACGTAATGGTTTGGAAACACGGGAAAGCAGACCAATCTATTTCAACAGCGCAAAATAAAAGCATGATGCAAACGAACAAGGCAGCAAAAAGAGCGCCTACTTCCAGATAATTTTCACTGTTGAATTTAGAAGTCACCGCTGTTGTCCCGTTCTTGTGGTTTGTGCTTGTTGTTCTGCGCTGTATATTGTTGTCTTGTATGCAAGACAAGCGCAACAAAACCCCTCCCCGCGCCAAAATCTGATTAACTATTTTTTTCTTTTTCCGCTGCTAATTCCGCAGCGCGGTGTATTCCAAATAACCAAAAAATAAAAATATCAAAAATACCGAACCAAGAAGAATACCCTTGCTGTCATTATCCTGTGATTGTTCTTTTATTTTTAGGTATTTTTATTTATTTTTGTTTTGTATTTCTTCTTACTTTCACTACGATTTTTTGTGCCTCCTACATGCTTCTGAATTTATTTTATCGTTTCGAGAAAACACCCTCATCATGAATGTTTTTTTTTTCAGACATAAATTAAGTGCTTGTAGAAGGGTTTGGGTTCCGGCTAGTTGCTACTCCATCTGTCGCAGCTTCAGGGCATGTAAAAAAAGCACGAACAACGAAGACAAAGACAAGTGCTTATTGTTGCGCCACTTCTGGTGTTCCCAAAATGGCTGCTAGAGGATATGAGGAATGACCGAATCTTCTGCCCCCTCTCCAACCATGATTTTCATAGAAACTTTTCAAAACCTCTGCCCATTCCTGCGCCATTCTTTCTCTGTCGCTGAGTCACTCGTCACACTTTTATACGAAACCTCTTCTGAGATTCGTTGTTTCTCGCAAACGCCTTCTTGTTGACTCCCTTTCCCTCCTACAGGACGTACCTCTAACAAGGTTTAGCAAGGATGAGGGTGTTCGCCCTGGCGAAGACAACCCTATTGAAAATGTGGAGTTGATGGAATCCATCAAACATCAACATGGTGGATTATGGTAATGGCATTGTTGATGGCATGACGGCAGATGACTGCATGCTGGCAGGGTGATGGATGACGGCAGATGACTGCATTCTGGCAGGATGATGGATGACGGCATGCTGGTAGACGTCGGTACGGCGGTAGCTTACGGCATGCATCGGTAGCTGACGGCAATGGTAGCGTCGATGCTGGCAAGTTAAGTGACGGTATGACGGCAGATATGCGAAACTGCACAAAAATGATGACGACACGAAAAAGAAAGGTGCTATGCAATGCTAATTAAAAACTGGTTTCATTTCTTGCGAATAAATTTATAAAATAACATTTGCAGCAAATAAGTAAGCTTGCGTTGCGTTTTGCTCTGTCCATTCATGACGTGATCATTTTTCTGCTATCCGGCTACAATTATCTGAAAACTTATTAACCATTTTATGAGAGCTTAGATGTGTGTGCTGGGGTGCTTAAAAATATTACACAAAACAAACTTGGTTTTAACGTTGAATATATTATCATTAAATATCAAATATGGTGACTATCTTCGAACAGGTGGGCAGCTGAAAAAAACTGAGTTACACACTAAAGCTTATACAATCCAGATCAACACAAAACAAATGTATATTCACATTTCACATACCTCCTTAAACATTATGAGATGGTCACTCCGATGTGGTCCCTTGCTTCTGCCGTTCCTCTTTGCCATAAAAATCGAAAGCCTGCAGAATAAGAACATTTTCACCAAATTAAGTGGAAACCACCCTGCTAGGACTCCCTTTAGGTAATGCAAGGGTGCTCTTGACCGGCACTGCTCTAAAAGCCACCGCATGGTGGCAATGCCTTTCCCGGGAAAGGATGCAAGCGTGCATGCAAGCGTGCATGCAAGCGTGCATGCATTCAAGCGAGAATTTCAAGGGAACAAGCTTTAGCAGCAGGTAGGAAAGAAGCAAAACACCCTCGTCTAGAAGAATTCTACGCTCCAAGTGCAGCCAGCGAATACCAGGCGCAAGAAAATGTAGCTTCAGGCGAGTGTGTTGAAGGTTAGGAACACGTTAAATTGAAAGGTGAAGAATGCCAGATGACAATTAACCTGGCTGGATGCATTGAAGTGACAAAAAGAAACGCACACAGTCTTGAGATGAAAGTGCAGACTAAACGAACGCTTGCAAAAACTTCAGCAAACTTGTGATGAATTTAGAGAAAGTTCAATACTATGAGGAACACCGAGCTGTGCAAGCACTAAAGACCTTTTCGGATGCCGCACAAGGAGAACGTGTGTGCCAAATTTGCCATGGAACAGATTATCAATAGTGATCAGGCGCGCTGACTAGGCAGGAACCCAGGTTGCAGAGAAGTGTTGTGGAAGGCGACTTCTTGTAAAGGATACGAGCATGTGAGGGGCAAAAAACTGCTGAAGCTGCCGTGTCAAAGCACACTAAAAATCTTGTCGGACCTTCTGCAAGAGACTCGAGTAACAAACCTAACAAAGGAACGGCTTCAAGTGAAGAGACAAAGCTTGCGGTCACTACAAGAACCATAATGCAGCCTGATTACTGACGAAATGTCAATACAGGAAAAAGTAATTTATGGCTGCCAAGTTGAAAAATTTTCGGCCTTGATTTAGGCTGTGAACCTTGAACCGGCGGTGCCACTGAAATAGCCTGCAGGCTCCTTTGGTTTGTCCTGCGGGGGCTTTCCACGGCTGACGTTATCGCCTTAGGGTATTTTTTTAACGGGAACATGAAGCATGACCGGCTCCGTAACCTGAATTTTAGTGTGCTCAACTCGGTGTAAGAGGTGGGGTTCTTCATTATCCGTATTGTCACAGACAGCCACCAGACAAACAGCGCCATGTTTCTAGGCTTGTCGGTTGACAACAAACTACAGCATGTTTTGCTACATCCAGCGCGACAAAATGACCCATCGTTCCTTTTATTTGACCAAACCACCTCATTAGGAACCTTAGAACAAATTTTCTAGAGAGAGAGAGAGGGATGTTTGATGGAATGCAGAAGGTTAGGGAATGTTTTGCTCTGAAGGCCCTCTTTAGGATCCAACAAAAGATGTCAATTGTGAACCCAGTTTGGCTCCTAAGCTGATCGCACATTGAGTCGAACCTGCAAAAAATTAAGCTGCCCCATGGCACCTTGATATTTTCGCGTGTCGTCATCAGCATCCCAAAGTTCCTTCAGAAAAAGCCCAAAGGTCACGAACACGCTACAGAATCGAAAATTCCAGTAAAACAAGCTGAACAGTGCAATGCCATGTTAAGGACCATGCATCTACTCAACGTAAATATGTGATAGCAAGGTGTCTCAAGTGAAGCATGGCAAAGCGCAATAACACTATAGCCGAACCAAGAACTGCTAGCGCGGATGGCTGATTGTGTAGCTGCTTTCCGAATTGACGCCACCGCATCACCGATAGCGTGCACCACAGGCTACGCGGCGGAGGGAAAGAGAGCTATCGTTCTCACAGGCGGAGAGGAGCATTCGGCGGGCTGCACCGAAAGGGGGATATCAAGCGGCTGTGTCACTTCTAAATGTTGCCTTATGTGCATCCTAGTTCTCTTTATTACTAAGAACTCTCACCTTCGTGCTTGTGTTTCAGCAGTCCAGTGTACAATGGCAGCAAAGGTTCATGTTAAACAATACATAAAGACGTTAAACACAATACATCCTAATTCACTGATTCCAAACTCAAAGAGCAATGAATTGCTGAAATGAAGAAGCCGACATGCATATATATACAGTGCTATTGGAAGACCAAAGCACTGCACTTTCGGTCAAATTAGGCAAGTTCTGGTAACTTAATTTCACAGTGCACGTCATAGCAGTGCACTACAATTGTATAGAACAAGGTGCTAACCTATTGTAACCAATCTGTAAAACAGCCAGTGACATCTGATGAGAGGTCCATCCAGATCACCACGTAGGGCATGCCAGCTGATCTCCACTGCAAGGTGTAACAGTCAGTAGCCTGTAAGATAGAAGTGAGTGGCAAACAACAAGCAAGTTGCATTAGCTTTAATGCTTCAAAGTTCTAAATGCGATATTAAGGTGTCGAGCAAGGTGTTCTTCACACTCCAAGCGAGAATATAAGAACGTTCAAATAGCACATTAACTGGATGTAAGGATGGCCGAAGTGACTATCACAGCGTAGTGACAATGTCAACGATCAAGTTTTTAACTCAATTCTGTCTTTGGAAGAAGATGCCGTTCATTATGACCAGTTCATGTATGCGTAAAAAGGTGCCGAGATGAGCTCTCTCATTGCTACTACAGCAAATTGCCTCCACGATTTTCTGACAAAGCGACGGCCTAAATGATGATAACGTTGCCTTAACAATTATGGAGTGCCTAGCGTTCCGTCCAGATGGAATGCTAAAAACTGCTAAAGTTCCGTGCAGACTGAACGCCAAATCAAAAACAGCCGATTAGCCGCCATTTCTCATTCTAGGATTTGGTGTAGTGGTTCCGCGGCTGAATACGGACGTTGTAGCCCCTGGTTCGATTCTCGCACCGTTTTTTGTGTGTGTGTGTGTGGCCGTGGTTTGCATTTTGTAATAGCAAAACTTCACGCCCGCTTTACAATTCACGCGATGAGAGCAGTCGGCCTTGGTTTTTTGCTCAAGCGGCCCAGCCGCTCCCGCTTGCTGGAGCCAAGGCCGACGTAGCCATCGCCAGTTACGCCCGATCTCCTCTAATTATCACCAGTGATTAATAATTAACAGTGACTCTGGCTAGTCAGTGAGCGGAAGCGGTTTGGCCGGTTAGGTGAAAATCAATACCGACTTCTCTCGCTGAAACATTGTGAAGCGGGCGTCGGGTGGCAGCTTGCAGATCCGTCCAGATTGAGCTAGAGTTCGTCCAATTATCTGCAATTATTAATAATTATCAGTGATTCTGGCCAGTCAGTGAGCGGTAGCGGTTTGGCCGGATGGGTAAAAATCAAGAGAGACTGCTCTCAACGCCAGTTGTGTTTCCTCTGGACGGAACTTTAGTGACAGTTGCCGTTCCGTCTCGACGGAAACGCTAGACACAGACTAACAATGCTGCCAAAGGAGGCTGGAAAGGCTGTGATGAACTGCTGAACAAAAATACAAGTGAAGCAATTTCTTTGTTTCTGAAGTCTCTTCTAGGTGATTGCAGCTTAAATCAGGTTCAATTCTCCTTCCCACGCAGTGCTCGAAGCCCACATGATGTGTCGGTGCATGTTTTCAACTGGTACCGTCAATAACATGGCAACAATTTTTTTCTTCAAAACATGAATCTAATTAGTTCTTAATAATGGCTGCGATGCATAGGGAATGAATTTAAGGTTGTGCTCACATTGACATCAAAGCCATTGAAACGATTTTCAAAAATTTGAAACATGACAATAATGCATTACTGCCAGTAATGACAATAGCCAGTGCTTAAAAAATTATTGCGACGAGAAAGAGGTTATCCTCTTCTGAAAAATTAAAAAAAAAACTTTCAGGGCGTTATAACCATCTAGAAAAGGCTGTTCTCCCATCCATTCTCTAGCGGTATATTTTCTAGAACTATATTTATTTACATCAAGTCAAGTGTTTTTAACAAAGAGTGTATTCTTTGCTGTGCAATTATGTACACAAGCTACTAGAAAGAGACCTTCGTCCTTAACCAGTCCAGAGAAGACCCACTTTTTTTAAGCATTTGCTCTTGTGCGGGGTGCACTCATCCACAGAATGAGAGCCCAATACAAAATCTAACTGAGCAACACGCGTGGCCGCGAATTATTCGGAGACGCTAGTGAATGTTGCAGTGCTTAAACGCTCCCCATGCGCGGCCAGCATTGCTTATGCCTCTGCACCAGAGGCACGATACGCATGTAGTTTCGACGTAGTAGCAAATTCGGGTTGAATAAACGTTTTTGGTGCTACTGATACACATGCAAAAACATATATGCGATTATCGAACGATTGGAACACTCAAACATTCACTGCACATGCGGGGCTTGCGAGTGTGACGCCAATTTCAGCCATGGTACCCTCAATCTGAACGCCGAGAGCCTTGTTTGTACTAGTGCACTTTACTGAGTGACCGCATTGAAAAATGACAATCCCTGCAGTGTAGTGTAGACTGCTATGTGCCTCGGCTAAAAGTTACCTAAAGCGTACCACTCCAGTCGAGGTACGAAAAATGATGCGAAGAAGTACAATATTGCAATTCCTTAAAAAGAACTACCCACAAAAAAAAATTGCGAACTCAACCTGGAGCGGTCGACCGCGCGTATTGGCGATCGGTTGTTGCGAGCAAGAAAACGTTTAGCCAACGTAGCAGTATGACCCTACTTCGCTCAACAAAAAGCCTACAAATGGCACAAACATAGGGCTCTTCGATTTAAAGACTCTAATTCCCCGCGGATATTCCGCGGGAGTCCGAGGATTCCGCGAAGCCATAAGGATACGCAAGAAATTCGAATGCCTGACTGCTTTCAGGGAATCGGCGGTGAGTCCGGGACTGTAAATCGAACAGCCCTACTGTGGCTACTCCCGCACGCAATATCCGAGGTCGAAAGGCAGATCTACGTAACGACGTAACCCACAAAATCAGTCGCTGTCAAAAAACATTAGGGCTAACCGACGACGCAGACGTCTAACACGGAACGGAAGAGCCCTGCCCTGTTAAATACACAAGTAAAGTGCAAAAAGTTGTCTAGTAACTTACCTTAAATCACAGGCGACATATCTTCGTCCAAACAATAATCCAATGTCTTCAAAACAACCACAACAAAGCCACTCGACAAGCGCGTACAACTCCACCGACTCGGCGGCCAGGAAGAAGGGAATGCGACGGCGTGATGGCGTGGCGATGTTGCTGGATGGAGCAGTGGAGTACCGAGGCCGGGGTTTCGGTTTCGGCTGTGCCTTTGTTTTTTCGTAACGCAGTTCATACAAGGCGCGAAGTAAACAAAATGCGTCGAAACAAATTCTGGCTTGAACATCGACACATAAAGCAATGTAAATAGAAAGATCAGGTTGCCATACCCAGCAAAAAGTTGAGTTTGTTGGGCTATCCTGTATATAAGCAAGTTGTGGAATAAACCTCCGACATAACTTGGGGGGAAATCACTTTTGGTTAAAAAATACCAAGAATAGGCACATTTTCTCTTTAAAAAAATCACATCGTGCTGTCGGCGAAAAAAAAAACAGACCGACGGAGGATCGAACCACCAACCTTTGCAACGAAAAGCGAGCGCGTTACCACTGCACCACCGCCACAAACGGAAGGGGCGACCCAACAAGCGGCATTTATTTGGTTTCTCAAACTGAATCGCCAATGAATGCACAAATATTGTGAGTTATGTTTACTGCTTCTCGTATATAACCCATTCCGGCAGTCATACCGCTTCTTGGGCACGCTCCGGTCTCCAACACGAGGCTCACCGTGAGCCGTGTGGCCAGCAATCTCAACCTAAAAGAGATATCGCACATCCCCGTTCTCCCCGACGATTGCCAACGTAGCTATGAGTGAAATGGCATGCGCGCCCGGAATGAAAATTATGTTGTGTAATAATACAGTGGTTAGATCTGTCTCAAAGCAGCTGATTACAACTCAGGCGGATCGGCGAAGCGCTAGACCCGTAGTCTGCCGCGTACAATTTAAGCCATGCCACGGACGGTTCTGTCCGCGGGCTCAGCACAGCGAAAATGAACACCTACGGTTTGACCCCGTCGCAGCGAAAAAAAGCTGCCCATGTTTTCAACGTAAGGGTCGGGACTGCCCCCCTTACACCGAAAACGGCGAATAAAGGGCATACAGTTTCATACCAGCCCTTCAAGTTCTGGCTTAAAAACAAGAAGCACTAATCAAAGTAGCTTTTCTCTAATATGCCAAGTTTTCAGCAGCACCTTATCAAAAAGGCAGTTATTGTTTTTTTTCTCGCTATTCTCAATGCCACCGCTATGTTTTTGTTATTATACCAGTCCTTCGCTATCGAATGAAGTTCGGCTTGCTGCCAGCATTCGTTCGGCAAATGCTTTTCCATCATATACAGCAGTCAAGCTTGCCGTCACGCCAGCATCTGCCGTCATTGCGCAGCGCGCCTATTAAGTTTTCTGCGACACCTTTTCAAAAAGGCAGCTTTTGTAATTTACTCGAAACCGTCAATGCCACCGCTATGTTTCTGTTATTACAAGCGCTTCACTCTGGTATAAATTTTGGCTTTCTGCCGTCATTCATTCAGAAAATGCATTTCCATCATCAATTCAGCAGTCAAGCTTGCCGTCACGCCAACATCTGCTGTCATTGCGCCGAAAGCATGGAGGGAGGTGGTGGAAGACGATGGAAGGTGCTGGCAGGCAAGCCACCATGCCTGCCAGCACCTTCCAGCGTCCCTTTCCAGCAGCTTCCTTTACAGTTTCTTACGTACATCACGCTTTTCAAGGCGACCATCAAACGCAATCAACCTTTACAGCAATGACTCTTGATGGTTGGTTGATGGAATTTTCAACAGGGAAGTCGGGTGTTTTTTTTTTCGTTATGAGCCAGATCGAGAAACCGAAACTAATTCGGATAAAACTGCAATGACACAAAAAACTCGGCACCTTTCCCCCAAAAAAGGAGTGGCAAGAAAATGGCTGAGATAACACCGTGAAAATACGCACGCAGATCATAGTTGATGTCGAAAATGAGCGAGATCCAGCTGTTTCACGGATCACAATAACCCAAATCCATTTGTCCAATGTATGTTACCTTTGTCTTGACTGTTCAGACTGTTTCGTGGGTGTTTTTGGAAGTTTTCTTTTTGTTTATCGGAGCAGCCCTATTATGAATTTAGGCGGAAATTAGGAGATCAGCGAAAAATCTGTCCCCAGACGTCAACGAAGAAGTGAACGGAAACAGAAGTGAATGGAATACATCTGGGAGATGTGAAACAATGGTTTATTTTTGTATCACCCTACCCTATAAAATAACTCTGGTTTTATTTATTTTTTGCTCCCATATTTACCCTTTTAGTTCTTAACTAAATAGCCGCCGCTTACAAACCTTGGGCAATCTCCCCCGCACCTGGCAGCCCTCTGGGAGTGCGAACCAATTCATAAAAAAATGAAGAAGACATGAGCAGCCTTCTATTGAAGCGTTTTGGAAGTTCATGGCGAAGCAATGAAGCGCTCGATTACTTCGAGAGTGCCTTTAGGCATGCACCAGAAAATTATCCTTGTGAAGAAATCGAAAAGAGCAGCTAATGGTGCCAAGAGGACTCAGCTGCCCTTCGTGTATTGTTCTATTGCTTTTGAAGCGCTTTTGCGTATGTTAATGGCTTTATACTAAAACTCAACCGCACCGTGAATAAAAGTAGATTGAAAAAACGCTTTCAGGAGAATGCCGCATCATATTGAGTGTTTCAATTCAACATGATCCGAGAGCCAAATCCAAACTTATAACCCCAATAATGCTCATAATCAAGCATAATTTTTAATTTCTTGCAACAATACACTTGCAATCGTTGACATGTAAAATATAGAATATAATAGCTTTCACGGCGTTGCATTTAGGTCTGCTAACAAGCTTCCGCTTATTTCTCGATTTCGCGTTTGGTGGATCTGGCATATTTCGAAAAAAACGCTACAAGTACTCTTGTTAGAATGTTCGCAATGCACTGATGCGGCTACCTGTAGCAAAGAGTTTTCTTGTCTTTCACCACTATCTTCAAACCAAAGTTTCATTGCGCTTTATATATGTACAGATATGCATATGTGCGTGCGTGTGTCCTGGTATGCGCGAGTGTGTATGTGCGCAATTCTGTGCATGCGAGTGTACGTCTGTGTGTAAATGTGTATGTTCACAATTTCGCGTATGCGTAAGTGCGTGCGTCAGTGTGTGTGTGTATCACCACGGGCCTCAGACTCTCACCTCAAAGAGAGATAGCGAAAGATCTATGGCACAGGAAACAGCCCACAAAAAAAGGAAGAGGCATATCGCTGCAGCCAAAGCCCGCTCCTGCTGCTACCATTGGTGCTATGTGCTCTTGTGAATCTAAGACGTATTAGTGACGCTAGTGGGCTTCTCATGAGGTGACGAATCAGGTGGTTTCCGGTGTGTCGGCTCTTCGAACGCCACCAAAGTCACACACGTTGAAAACTGATGGACTTTTGTTTTATAGGTCTCAGCGAACCTCTATTTTATACGCCTTCCCACTTTAAATGCATGTCATGTAGTTTCTGCTCACAGCTTGTCCGTGCGTACTGCCAGACCCACGGCAACACTTTTTAAGTTCACATCAACAGCTTTGAGGAACGAATGGTGGTCTGCACGCAGTAAGATGCGAAACTCACTACAAACGGACAATCTTCCGCACATATATTTCACTAAGAATATCATTAAAGCCAACAGGGGAGCTCTTTTGTATGACACAAAACAGGACCAGGAAGCAAACTGCAAGTTTGTTTCTGTGAAGAACGGCAGAATTTACATCACTAAAAAGTTGGGTGACCGGTCGGTTCGTGTAGCAACCACTTCTGATCTGGCTTTTATAAATTATTAAACTGCCCTCTGTTATTTTCCTTTTTCCTTCTTCCCGTCAACCGTTTTCAACATTATGTTTAGAGCTTTCTTTTCTTGCGCAACAGTTTGGTTACAACCGCGAATTCCTTCACTATTTTTCATGTTATTATGAGGATTATTCGTCAACACTTGGAGAAGCTTTTTCAGATGTGACTGTAATTCCCGAATTAGCTGATGCTCTTTTGCTGAGTGAAACAAACAATCCTGGTGATGTTATTGTGAAACTTTTTTCGACATAACATTTTTCCACTCGCAAGGATAGACGATTAAACACAATACATCCAAATTCACTGATTCCAAACTCAAAGAGCAATGAATTGCTGAAATGAAGAAGCCGACGTGCATAAAACTCATAAACGCGGCTGGATTTTATCCGTGGTCTACATTGGTTTCAAAACTGCGGCATCATTGGCAATTCGCATCTGCAACCAATAATTTCAGGTCCCCCTGTTTGCTTTTTACGGGCCTCCGCACCTAAAGGGTGAACGTTCTGTGAAAGATCCGCGCATGGTTTCGTTTTTGTTTTTTGCGTGCGCCTATATGCGTTATAGGTGACTCAATTACCGACCTAACAAAAAGTTGCAAATACGTCAACGTTCGAATCTTTAAATGTAAGCCGCAATAGCGATACTTTACTTCCATCGCCACGGAGCGTTTGATTACGTAGTTGGTGTATTACCGATATATGCTTCATAAGCACTAAAGGTGATTGAATATTCGAGAAGGAATAGTTGTTCTAAGAAAATGGGGTATGGAGATGGCAAGGAGCTGAAAGGTGGAACCGAAGTCTACGGCACCAGATACACCAGCTCCTTGTCTTGCCCTCTAAATCGGGTTGTGATGATCTTGAGGTTACGAGCTGGTCGAAGCTGCCTCTCATGTCTGGAATAAGTGGAATATGTTATTTTTTGAGTTGTTCTACACATAACGTTGCACATGGCTAGGTTGCGTGCGAGAGGGTGGATGTTTCTCCTACTTTAGCAGAGTTTTGAGTTACGTCTGGTGTTCTCACCGAACACCTTAACGCACATCGAGTTTCAGATCCTTGTGTTGGTTTTTCGTCCACATTGTTCGTGATTCTTCGGCATTGAGACCTCGTTGTACAAGGGGAAATATTGTGCTCCCGAGGCATGGGAAGAGGATTCGTTCCTAAAGTTTTATTAAGATGGCAGTGTGGTAGTCGTAGTAAGAAGAAGCATGGTATGTGAGTTCCTGTGCCTCTTGCATACTGTGTCGTTTTCGTCCAGACAATTCGATAAGGGTGTCCGAGTGACGTTGTTAACTTTCTGCATTATGGATTGAACATCATACCCAAGCGCCTAGGTGTTCACTGGCAGAAAACAGTGCAATTTCTTTTGAGAGTCTGTATTATGTTTTGCTTCTATTTGTTACTTTCACTATTCGAATTGCCACAAGGATGGCTCCAACCTCCACGTGTTCGTTCTTGTATTTTCGAGTGTCATTCAGTCACAAAGATTGTCGGAATAGTCAACTAATAGAATGGGGCCTCGAAATTTTCTTCATTCTAGAGCCGGTGTATACTGTGGTCTCATTATAATGGAACTTTCCCCGAATTAACTTGATCCTGCCAATCGTCTCTTCTTGTATATGATTGGATCCATAGTATAGGTGGAGGAGAGTATTTATGCAGGCTCGCTGGATCGGTGCCAAGTCTGTGCTGCCGTGCAGTTGATATATTTTGCAAGGAACGGGTGTGACAGTGGGGTGTGGCAGTGTGACAGTACGATGGCCTCTCCTGAATTTGTTTTCCATCCGTTTTCTTGGTGCTAGGAGAGTTGTTTCTTGGCTTTCTTGAAATGCGTTAGAAATGACATATTCATCTTTCTTGAAATGCGTTAGTTAGAACATATTCATCGTCATTATAGCCAACATCATATTCAGGACGACTGCTGGGGGAATGACTCTCCCATTGACATTCACCCACTCTTGTCCTGCGCGTCCCGGGTCTATTCCTTGCTTCGAATATTGTCATTTTATACCTGCATCAAGAGTATGACCATCCCCTTCTTCTAGACCCGTCTATGTGTTTCCATTCTGTTACCTTGGTGGTCCACCCTTTGTTAGTTAGCCACACGGTCGCAATCGCAAAGTTGAGAACTGCCTTTAAAGCTGTCCTGATGATGGGGGTCCTTGCACTTCCTTCTTTTATATATGGGGTACAGTAGGCGCTGCAATATTCGGCTCATCAGTGGTTGCATGAGTCTTATCATCTCTTTTCTTGCTCTGCTCTTGGTTGATTGTTTTTCTTGTTGGAAATTGATTGAAGTTTTCTTTTTGGCGATTGTCAGTTTGGTAATACCATTTGTCTCCAGAGCAACGCCGCGCCTTCTTACGCGACTTCTCTCTTTGAGGACACCCGTAGCTACTTTAAAGGGACCCTGCAACACTTACCATCGACAATTCGGAATGTGTTTTGGGGTAATCCCAGCAATCTCCTCCCGCAAGAATGATGAAAATTTGTTCACTATCACCGAAACTACGCGCGATGAAAAATCGTGCATAAATGTTCCCTCTCAACTCAACCGCGGCCAACGCGACGAAAGCGGCGCGCTCTCTCCCGGAGAGGGGGGTGGCGTGCGGCGTTCTGTTCGGCGGCCTTCGATATGGCACAGTCCGGGGGGTTTCGTCCTTTTCCCCGCAACGTGGACGGGTCTATTTCCGGTCTGGTGCCACAAAAAAGCAGGCAAGGTGGCCTGCTCGCAAGCAAGCGCTCAGGCTGGTAGGGCGTTTTTGGAGCAATAAACGTTCGTTGTCGAGTGGGCTTGTTGAAAGTGGAATATTTAGTTCGTCACTCAAAGTCTGCGCGCACTCAAAACAAGAGAGAGAGAGAGGAATTTTATTGAAATGAAATAAACACAGAAAGGTCGGCCTGACGGTAGTATATCTGGCCAGCTATTCTGTGTGTGGGAAGGGAAAGTGGAGGAAAGATTGTGGATAGAGGACGAGAGAGATGAAGATGGCGGAGAAATAAATGAAGGGCTATGTATAGAAGATGCCTATACCGATACGGTGTATGTGTTAAAGTTAAGTCGGACGGGCCTCAACTACAATATCTCTGAGAGGCCGCTGCTGCGCAGAAATGTCAGCACAGCTTTAAATGCACTGTAAGAACGCTTCGCGTCTGGCCAAGGTCCCAGCAGCACTTCCTCCGACACCACTCGACAGTCCAAACGGGCCAATGTTCTCACTAATTGTTCTCGAGGTTGCGCATAGCGTGGACAGTGGCAGAGAACATGCGAAATAGTCTCTGGTACATGGCATGTCTCACAGTCGGGGTCACTCGTAAAGCCAATGAAGTGCTTGTAGCGACGGGTAAAGGCTACGCCAAGCCGTAGTCGGTGAAACAGCGTGGCGTAGTTTCGCTGAATACCAGGAGGTAACCGAAACTTGCAGTCGGGGTCCAGGCGGTGTAATCTTCTATGACGATTGTCAGGATGGGACCAGTGATTCGCCGAGGCGTGGCGGAGAATGGTAAACAGAAGGGCGGTCGTGTCCGTCCTTGCGAAGGGCAGACGTACAACATCTGCATTTGCAGTAACCTTCTTCGCCTCCTGGTCAGCCCAGTCGTTACCAGCTAGCCCGCAGTGGCCTGGTACCCACTGAATGGTGAGGACATGTCCTTGTTGCAGTGCCAAGGAGCATAATTCAAACAAATAAACACTAAAACCATGCGGACAGGTTCAGACATAGAAGAGGTTCATACACAGCGCCGACGACGGCTGATCGTCACAGGAAATGCCAGAATTTAGCCGCGAAGTTGACCAGCGACAGCGAAGAAAGCCATGGCCCGATTGACGTCGCAGAGGCCATTCCAGGGGTGCATAATGAGGAGAATTGAAGAGAGCGCGGTTGGTTTTTCCTCGTCTTTCACGGCGATTTGCGCGCTTACCGCTTCACGTGCACGTGTAATATTTCGCTCGGGTGTTCCTGGAAGTCTACTCTAAACGTCGCGCAGGTTTAGTTGAACTGCACAAAGAGTGTTGCATGGTCCCTTTAAGAGTAATTTTTAGTTGGCCGCGTGGCGCTATCGGTCGTTTGCTAAACCGAGCTTGGAGGGGAGAGGGAACCGTAGAAATATTGAAACGGGTTTTGAAAACCTATGTGATAACGCTATATTGTTGGCTTTGTTTTAGTCAATCCGCAGCTTTCTGGACCAAAATTCTGACTTCTTAGGAACCCAGCAAAGCCTCTTCAGGAAAGTGACATTTGTCATAAAGGAAGAAGTCAACAGGGAGATGAAAACTCTTGAACTTTCTAGAACTACGAATATTTTTCGGCAATTCCTTGTCAAATATTACTCCCCATGCTTTTCTAAGGGATATACTCCGTGGCTGTTGAACTCACTCACGCAACGTGCTAGACTTGAAACTCTGTACAAAGCAAGCTTTCACCCCCAATAATACTTGCGCGAAATAACTTTCCGTTTCACTAAATAACTACAAAGTAATCACTGTTGAAAGAACTGCCACGAGCGGGAAAGCTGCACATGTCTTTTGGCCTATAATATATGCCTGTCTGCATTTCAGGAAGACCGGTGTTATTCTTTTGCCTCCTGCTTTAGTGAGGTCACGTGATGTTAGTGCCGGCATAGGTCCCGCTGGGAAACCCACCGAGGTGGCTCAGTTGGCAAGGCGTTGAACTACTGATCATAGGGACGCGGGTTAAATTCCGACCCACGGCGGGCGTTTTCCTGATGGAAGCAGAAAACAAAACCCCGAGTGCGTTCGAGATTTCGGCGCACGTTCAAGACACTAAATTTGTCTAAACTATTCTGCAGACAATTCGCTACGGCATGCCTCGTAGCCAACCTGTACCTTCGGTGAATAAAGTAACAGAGATTTATATTTTTTGCAGGTGTAAACGACTTTTTGTGTGATGGCGGAAGTTGCGGACACAGCTGGCGACCGTGTCGGTCGGGCAATCTAACGCCTAGTGGGCATTAAACAAACTTCACCGCGCATGCGTGGCACCTGCTGAAAACGCGTTACCGTCCCTTTGTATCCGACGTTGTATCAGTGTCCTCCTTTCCAAACTTCTGTTACCGTTGCTGCACATTACGTATTCAAAGGAGCCGTCGAATTTTGCTTTCTCAGTCGGTACTTCCGGGTGGCAGTGGTGACGTACTTCCGTGGACGTATGATGAGCACGGCTGATGGTGGATAGCTCGAAGCCACGGAAAAATAAAAAAAATCAGCCTAAAAACGCTATCGATTTAAAACCCAAAGCCCGTTATTGCGAAATATTTAAATACGGTTCTGGACCCTGGCATCGCGGTCATGAGGAGTTGTCCGAGACGTGTAGAGTGTCCGGAGCATCTTTAGCGTCATCGTGCTTCGATCATGTAAATGTTCGTGTTGGAAACAAATGACGTCATCCCTTTCGTTGTAGACCCCAATTCTCCGATCAGCTCTTCATAGGGTGTCATTTTATTTCACATTTACCGCAATCAGTGCAGCCAACCTGGGCAGGAACAGAAAATAAAATCATTGTCAATCAGAAGCTTCACTGTTGCTCAAATAATTTGGCTGGGAAGCGTTTCTTTCAGAAGTTTCTGAATTCCGGGATTATGATTCATTCGTAACGATCTATGGGGAAAAGCTGAACTCGTACAAAAAGCTGTACTATTTAAACGGAGAAAAGATTACTGTCATCGCATAAATCGCTGCACTCTTTTTGCTATTCACGAAAAAGAGTTGGCTTGGGTATTGTATCGATGCTCGCTAACAATGACAAATGGCGTGTCGATGACAAAATTGCCCGAAATAGGTATGCTGCTTTTATTAGATAATAAAATGGTCCGCAATTTTACCGCAGGTTTCCAGAAGCCCGGCATAACCCCCAAAAATTGTGTCATGACAAATCAGCTTACACCCTGCATATAACAAAAACGCATGAAGCCATCAGTACAAATTTTTTTGCGCCGTCCATACCGTTGAATACTAATTTCGCCTGGGCTGCCAGCAAGTCCTCCCAGGTGGCCTCTTTCCATTGAAACTCCGTTCAGTGATTACTCCGTGCTTGTGCAGGAGTGTACAGAAAAGATTGATTGATTGTGGAATTTAACGCGACGATACAACGCAGGCGATGAGGCGCGCCCTAGTGGAGGGCTGCGGGTTAACTTGACGACGTGGGGATTTTTAACGTGCGCCGAAATCTCGTGCACGCGGGCCTTTTTGCTCTTAGCCTCCATCAGAAAAGCTCCCGCCATGGCCGGGAATCGAATCCGCAACTTTGGGCTCAGCAGCGCAACGCCTTAGCCACTCTGCCACCACGGCGGGTGTACAAAAGAGGACATTCGCTACATTTTGTTTAGTTTTAAACGATGCAAATGCGCCGGTATGGATGCCATAAGTATTCTTGTCCTCTGCCGGAATTCATATACTTTGAAATACGTTTTAGCAGTCATTGTCAACAACATCAATGTTACGGATTGATTTCCGCCAAAGCCTGAACAAGCTGTTGCATTTCCGCTCTAAAGGGTTGGGGAACTCAACTGAGTATCAAACTATCGATCTATTTCCATACTTTCATGCATTGCCTTGGTAATTGAAAACCATGTTTACTCAGCTTCCTCGAGCACCATAATGTGTTATCAGCAGCATGGTATTTTTATCACAGGGCGCGGCTCGCGGTTGGTTTTGTAGGATCTACCCGATTAGTTGACAGCCACAACTTATAGCTACAAGCTTTCCTGCGGTTTATTTTAAGACGTTTTGAAAGAGTTCAATTTTATCAGCTATGTAGTTTTCCTTTGTATATTGTTGGAAATGGAATGTGCAGCTTATTCATATCGTTTTTCAGAAAATACTTTTGTGACTGAACCGAGATCATCGCAATAGGCAGCAATAAAAGCAAAAACGATAAACGTCTGATTGGTGTCCCGCGCGGTTATACTTTGTCGCCGTTAAATGGCCGCTCTCATTCCGTCCAACCCAGTCGCGTGTTTTAGTATGCAGAAGGTCCGCTATTATTTTAGTGTCATGGTAACAATTCTCGGACGGTTGCTATGTCGAGGACTGATAATAATAATGCAATGAAGTGGTTTTGCCGCAACTTGATTTCGGTTAACAAAGCAAAAATAAATACTAGTATGCTTCCACAGAACCGTTTAAAGTTTTTTTCGGTTTTATCTGCATTCTCCTCAGTGTTGTGGTACGTGTACCAGCATGGCTTTTTACTACCAGGGAAATATTAAGTATTTAGGTTTTCTATTTGACTCTTACATGTCCTGAAAGAGGCGCAGGGTCTACATTTGTAGGCACTTCTCTTTGCTTTGTTTACTCAAGCTTCCTTCCTTTAATGGGCTTGCTTTATTCACTAAAGGTTCGGTGTTCAATCATTATTAGAAAATTATTTCCGCATGTACTGACATACAGTGTAGTCTGTTACGACATATATGTGTTATGTTTGTGCTGCTTGCTGGCGTAAAATATTTATGGTATGCATAAAGGAATCATTCTATAAATTATCAATTATCCACGGTACGTCAATGAACTAAAACCCGTGTGTATCTGCCTGTTCGCAGAGGCACACTTTCGATATATTTTTAAGGTGAGTGTTTCGAAGTATCTGTACACGCGGGAATTCTCTCACACAGACATTTCTGCTTGTGACCTGCGCCCAGTTATTTGCTCTTTTTAAACATTGTGTTCGCGCTCATTTCGGCTTACATGCTCGTTTCTGCCATGTGCCGCGCACTGTGAACGAGCTGCCTTATGTGTTTGTGTCTGACATTACCCGCAAGAAACTAGGTAACGGCTTCCCGAAATACTTGGTGAATTCTACCTTTCCCTGTCTTCCTCTCTATCCTTTTTCCGTGTGCATGTTACCTCCTTTTGTTCCCTGGATGTTTCCAAAGTGCTGGGCTCTGCTCCACATTCAAAATTCATGGCTAAGGCAGGCCAGTGTTATACATTGGATATGAACAATAAATTTATTATCATCATCACCGTCGTCGCCGTCGTCGTCGATGTCGTTGTCGTCACTTATCATTTTCAATATTACTGTAATCAAAGCAAAGGTTCTTGCGTGGTTGAATTCAAGAACGACAGCCTTAAATGCTCAATAAGAAGAAAATATCCTTGTAATTTCCACCTTTATGTTTCAGTCACGTGTATGGCATGGACTCAAAGGCTTCGCTGGTCCTTCACTTTCCCAGTGTAGCAATGGCGAACCAATCTTCTTTGACGAGGACACGGACCCATGTTAGTTTTCCCACGCTCTCTACATTCATTAGATCTCGAAGTGCACCCGCAATGCCCTTATAAATTCGACACCATCTTCGCCCTCTGTTAGACAATCGCTATCACATTAATACTTTCCCCTTGAATCGAAATAACCGGCCCCTAAGCGTGAAACGGCAAATGCTTATGGAGAGACGTCATGTGCCACTAGCCACGCTTTGATTACTCAGTTTTGGCAGATGAACTCGCCTTTCGTGGTTGTCGTCGTCTAACGTCAGAAAAATTGTCCGACGTAACAAGTGAGTATAACATCTCGGCATTCACTGTACGCTCACTCGTTTGCAGTAGCTTCCTCTGGAAAGCTTGCGGAAATACTCGCAAAGCGGCCTGTCTCCTTTGCGTGCTTGCAATGGTGAATTCTTGAACAACTCACTCGGGTCACAAAGAGAATCACATTTCTTTCGTATGCGTCCGAATGTGTTGCATAGAATTAAACTTGAGTGTTTGACACTTGACACTTGCGACTTTTCTCGGAGTTTCCCGGAGTGCGTACTCGTTTCTTTCGTTCAAGTAGCATACACTCGGATTGTGCAACGCAAGATCATTATTTACCACGCTTGTTTTCTTCAGTTTGCTTTACGGGGCTTGGTGCGTGCAGACCAATTAGATGTCAAGAGGTAAGGTGAGGTGAGCTTTTTTCTTCTCTTCTCCGACAGACGAGCTTTATTGTGGCGTTTTTTTCTTTGATTGCACTTCATTATTGCACCCAGAGTTTTTGAAAAATACCCTAGGACGTTGGGTGTAGCAGATTCTCTTCTGAATGTTACCAAAGTATACTTGCTTCAACTTTTCTCCCTGTCGACAATATCGAAAGGTTGGGCTACCTAATATCGTTTCTCAGGCCAGAGTGCTGGCTTTCGAAAGTCTGGCAGGCGCGGCAATATTTTTGTTTGTATTTCGGAAAGTGTATGAGCGGCCACAAATATGAAAGCAACCGATGTTAGATTAAAAAAAAACAATTTGAAAGGAAACATACGGAGAAGGCCTCATTATTGGACCTTTCTTCAACTGGGAAAACGCGAAATCCCTCAAACTTTGCTCTTCCGGCCCTCGGGGAACAGCCTTCGAAGATAAAGGAAGAAAAGCGGTCTAGTTTCAAACCTCCAAAATTGGAGCCACAAGGAGCCGAGCTCACTTCCTGGTTTACCTCAGGAGGTGGGAGACAATTGTGACGACGCTAAAAGTTGGGAGTGCTACACCAGGGAAGCAAAGGAGATTTTCCTCCCAAACTCTTTCCAGCGGTGTTGGAGACACGGAGCGACCTGCGAATCCTCGGCGGAAGACTCATGACCCGACGCTCTGTGGTAATAGATTTGGGATTACGCGGAAGAAGGGTGGCGTGTCTCACACCTTCGGTTCGGTATTCTTCTGGCTCGCCTGTTTTAGTCGATTTTCTTTTTTTCAACAGGTTTCTCTTGGAGTCCTGGCACCCTGACAGCCAGCTTCTGGTATTAATAACCTGTCACGACTCTGCTTCTGCACAAGCAAAGTTAGAACTATCTAAGCCTTTTGCAAAAGACGAGAACGTCTCTAATAATGAAGCTGCTTGAGGGAGATCCATTATATAAAATTTCAGACATTTTTGAGAAGCGACTTCGAGCAGAATTAAAGCACTTCGAAGAAGTAGAGACTGGCTCCATAAAATAAAGCTGCTTTATGGGGACTTCTTATACAAAATTGCAGACATCCTTGTGAAGCGACTCCTCGGTATAATGATTAGAAAAAATGCAGAAAAACACATATATCAATTAATCTTATTTCGAAGAAACCATTTACATTCTAGATTGAAATCTCGTAGTTACTAATTCAGGTTCTTGTATTTTCTTGTACATTTGACATAGGTTATAAAAATGTAGATCTGGTTAAAAGTTCTTTTTACTTGAAACAAAAGAAAGAGCGTACATTCTTGGAGTGGTTTCGAAAGTTTGTAGTGAGCTACGGAAGGCATTCCACGGTCAGTATTGAACACTAAGCGTGAGCTTCTCCTATGTTCTCTTTTAAACTTCGTCAACTGTTGCACTCGAATGTTATTGTTCGCGCGGACCCCGTTTTGAAAATTCAGTAGACGGGTCGGCTTTCCTTAAATTCTCTTAGAGCTGCCACCCTCCAGGTTCCCGATATATACCCAGAAGAAAATATATAGTGCGTGTATTATGCACATATCTTGCATTAGGAATCGGCCACCGGCTTCTTGCATCCTCTACGTGCAATATTTCTTTTTGTTTATTCTGCATGGCCAGAGCGTGCCCGCCCGACACGTAACTTGCAACCTCGGCCACCTCAGTTTCTTCGCATTGGTCTTGTTTTTCATACATTCCCGTACTAAATAGGTCATTTTCTGAAAAACACTATTAGAAAGATAATGCAGCCACAACCGGGCTCCTTACAACTTGTTAAAAATTGTCGTGGCTTAGTCATTAGCGCGGTGTGTGACGTCAAAATCACTACCAATTAAGGAGATTTAAACTCCAATTTAACTACGCTATCCGTTAACCCAAACAAGACATGCTAAACATGTTGGCACATAAAATACAGCATATAATGAAACAGGCGCTGCGACACTGTATTTGCAATCCTGCCTGTTTCCTGTCAATGGTTCTTTTATTTATATTCAATATTTCATAGGATTGGGCGAATTGGTATTGCACACTGTACTTCACTGGCGCAAAAAAGCGAGGAAGACTGACGATGAATGACGCTACACCCAGCGCTGTGCATGGTCTTGTCTCTCTTAAGTCTTTGTCTTTTTATTTGCGCAAGAGAATTACGTTAGCGCAATTATTCGTCAGGTATTGAATCTCTAATTTACCTGCGCTCTAAATGTTTTAATTTAACTTAAGAAATCTCTATCCACGCCTCTGGTGGCTACATGTAACACAAAGCGTTTATCTGTGACGCTGCAGAGGTCCAAAAAAGCCGTTCCTGCCTTTTACCACTCAATATTTGTATTGATGACCTGGCAGCTATTCCTAGCGCTACTAGCGTTTATGGACGCAGGATCCTGGTATGTCCACATCAGAAAAGCATAGTAATTATTTAGATAACCGTTTCAAGTTGCGCAGTATATTCAACCTGGCAGCAGCGGCGAATAGCGACAAGTTAAATAACGTCTGCATCCTGCACACAGGATTCCGAAGCTGAGACGTGGCTACTCCAACTGCGGTAGCATCAACGAAGGGACTGTGATTCGGCGCAGAAGGGACATCACTGGTGACCTGGTCTGCCCGTCAGCGCCTCGACTGACCGCACGTGGCGCATCGCATCGGCTGCTGACGCAGCTGATTTGTGACGTCACTGGCTGATTTTTCGATTGGCTGCTGGACACCCCGCTGCCTACAAAAGCCCGTTCACCGGTTGCCTGGGATTCATTTGGCAGCAGCGGCGAATAGCGACAAGTTAAATAACGTCTGCATCTTGCAGACAGGTTAGTGTTGGTGCCTGCACCAGTTCTTTTTTTTTTGTCGCCGTTGCTGCCAAAAAGAAAGTGTGCACTGGTGTTTCCGAGATGTCGTCTGAAATAGCTAAGTTGTTGAAAGATTTCAAGCAAGAAATGCGCGAAATGCGGACAGCGCTTGAAAAAGAGTTCAGGAAGGAGTACAAAGAACTAAAAAGTTCAATTGACTTCTTCAGTACGCAGTTCTACTCAATGGCTACGCGTTGTGCAAAGATTGAAAAAGAAACCGCGGCATTAAAGAAAGACAATGCTGCCCTCCTAGCTGAGTGCCAAAGTTTCAAGGAGCTAGTAACCACTTCTGAGCAACGACTTACTGACCTGGAGCAGTACTCGCTAAACAAAAATTTGGAGATAAAGGGCATTCCAGCTGCTGTAGAAGAAAGCCTCCCAGCCATGTTGCAGCAGCTTGGTAATGCAATTGCTGAACCAATAACTGAGGCTGATGTTGACATCTGTCACCGCGTGCCAAAGAAAGACGGTGGTTGCCCAAACATCCTGGGGCAATTCAAGTCGAGAGCGAAGCGAGACGCGGTAATAGACAAGTCACGTAAGAAGCGACTGAATGCTTCAACTTTCAAGCTGGAAGGAAACTCGCATGTTTTTGTAGATGACCATTTATGCCCAGTACTGAAGAAACTGCTCGGCGAAGTCATTGCTTGAAAAAATGAGAAAAAGTGGAAATACACGTGGACCAAGGGAGGCAAAATATACGCAATAAAGACCGACGAGTCGCGTACTCTCCGTGTGACCTCTCTGAATGACATTGAAAAAATACAATGAACATTTCGCGAAATTTGTAGGCCACCAGCCATGTCTCATTGATCAATGACGGCCATCAATGTTCTAAGACCATCTGATGTATCTCAGCTTTAAAAAAACAAGAAGAAATGCACAACTTTCTTTCATTTCAACACTCGGTCAGCTCAGCGAAAACATAACGAGCTGCATGGCTTGTTATCTTGCTATGAGTTTTGCTTTGATGTCGTTATGCTCTGTGAGACATGGTAGCGGGGAGAGGATGAAGTATTTAAAATGGCTGGATACACTACTCGTCATATAAACCACTGTCACAAAAAAGGGGGAGGCTTACTACTGATGACTAAGAACAACTTAAACTGTGAAATAATACATTAATTTACTCAGATAACTGATGATTTCGAAGCCCTGACCCTGAAATGTCATCAAAATATCTTCTCTGTAATTTATCGACCACCTAGCGGTAACGTTTCTAACTTCTTCGCATATCTGGATACTTTTTTTGGCTGGATTAATCAACACAATTTCCATCTGGTTTTGGGCGGTGATGTAAATAGCAACCTGCTAAAGGAATCAACAGCCCAAGGCGACCTTTTAAGGCTACTAAATTCAAATGCGCTTGTTAACCCCACCAATACACCCACTCGTATTCAAAATCAGCCTTCAACGCTAATCGATGTATTCATCACGAACATTCAAATTTCAGAAACAGTTTCAGGCGTCATCGCAGCTGATATTAGTGATCATTTGCCTTTGTTCCTAATAACAGATCAGAATGTTGTTCGTAAAACTTTTAACCAGGCGCACAGTATAACATTCCAAGATATAAACTCTTCGACGTTAGAAAAGTTCCGGAACAGACTTTCGCAAGTAAACTGGAAAGAAGTGTATGCTCAAAGTTGCCCAGACAAGGGCCTATGACGCATTCTTGTCAATATGTACATGGGCCTACCAGGACCGCTTCCCCTGCAAGACATTCAAACCCAAAAATTCGCGCCAATCCTGGATTACGCCTGAATCTTTAAAATTAATAAAAAAGAAAAATGCTCTTTTGAAACATTACTTAAACACTAGAGATAAGGCCGACCTACACGCGTTTAAGGTGTTTCGAAATAAAGTAACTGGGATCCTAAGACAAACCAAAAAGAACTATTTACATAATTTATTCAATGCAGAAACCATACGACGAAGCGACATTGTATGGCAAAGACTGAACTCTGTACTTGGCCGAGGACTGCAGCACACGCAAGATAAGCAGGAGCTTAACTTGAATGGAACATTGAAATCTGGCGCGCCGCTTGCCAACGCCTTTGAAAATTTTTTTGCGTCCCTCGATAAAAGTGCTCATGACTTGCATGCCTTAGACTACATGCCGGCCCGAAACTGCGGCAGCGCATTTTTGGCCCCGACAAACAATGACGAAGTCTATCGCACCTTTTTCAGTTTTCGGAAGAGCAGGGCCCGTGATGCAGATGACCTACAGATACGTACAGATACAGACCAGTCAAATACACACTAGATATAATTTGCCCTATGCTTGTGTATGTATTTAACCTTAGCTTCTCACAGGTCGTATTTCCAAAAAAACATGCAACTAGCGAAAGTAAGTGTCATCTTCAAGAGCGGCGATTGGAACTGCTTATCTAACTATACGCCAATGTCGATACTTCCCGTTTTTTTAAAAGGCCTTGAAAAGCTAATAGTTTACCGAATGACTTCGTTTTGCGGGAAGCATAACCTAATAACAGCATCACACTTTGGTTTTAGAAAGGGTCTTTCCACGGATTGCGCGCTTTTAACACACAAATAAATTATCCTCCAGGCTATTGAAAACAACCTGCTAACACTCGGCGTTTTTGTGGATTATAGCAAAGCGTTTGACCGCCTAAATCACATCACTCTCTTAAAGAAGCTTGAACATTATGGTTTCAGGGGGATATTTTTAGATCTATTGAGTAGCTATCTGAATTTCCGTTGCCAAAAGGTAATTATAAATGTCCAAATGTCTGACGTGATGAGTATGCGATGTGGTGTACCGCAGGGAAGCATTCTCGGTCCCCTCCTATTTAATATGTATATAAATGACCTAGTCGGAATTGACCATTCTACCAAATATGTAATCTATGTGGATGACACTACATTACTCTTCTGTTAGAACGACGCTACTAGTCTTATTGTTCATGCTAACGATGTATTAAATAAGATAAACAAGTGGAGCACGTTGAACTCCCTAACAATTAACACTAATAAAACCAAGGCGGTACTCTTCAAACCAAAAAACCAGACTGTGAGTGTTAACGTTCGCCTCACGATTGGAACGTCTGAAATAAAAATCGTCGCCACATTTCGAAGTCTTGGCGTGATCTTTGACGGACACTTATTGTGGAATAAGCACGTCGATTCTCTCGCTAACACATTATCGCGAACTGTCGGTGCACTCACCAAGTTGCGTTTTCTACCACCCACCAATATAAAGCTACTTATCTACAATTCTCTTTTTCTTTCGCACCTGAACTACTGCTTGCTGGTCTGGGGAAATACTACTGCGTCAAATATAAATAAAATACACTTATTACAAAAGAAAGCCATTCGCGCTATCTGCGATTCATCATATGATGCTCACACAAAGCCGCTTTTCCAGAAGCTGGGTATTCGCGCTGCTCCGGATTTATATACCTACATAATTACGAAAAGATATAATCTTAGAATAAAATATAACAACGCGTTCATTATGAAACTATATAATCTAACTCGAAATCATCCCCTTATGAGACACGCCATAATGAAACTTGGTATATACCGCACGCACGTACTAACTATGGCACCCACATGTTGAGCTATGCCTTACCATTGTTACTGAATTCGCTATAACTTTGAACGTAAAACTTCATAGTTATCTGTATAAACTTCACCTGTATTTCTGATCATGAAATTTTTCGATGTGTTATAGTGTATTATAATTTCATATTTCGCCTGACTAGCACTATGTACAATACAAAATGTGTTCAAACAATTTTGCAATGCTCCAGTTGTGCATTGCCCCATTCTCTTATTTTAAACGTTGTATAATAACCAGATTGACACAATTGTTGTTGCCATTCGCTTTACTTTTATTTGTTTTTTTCTCTATGTCCTATTTTATCTCTGTTTCCTCTCTCTCTTTTCCACCACTCTTTTTTTTTCCATCTCTCTCTTTCTATTTTGCTACATGAGGCAGCAATGTATTACTATTAAGGGGGCGCAGACCTTTGTCAAGCCGCGTAACGCAGGCTTTTTGTCTGCTCCCTGGCACCTGTATACATTTGCAGTTGTCAAATAAAAATTGATTGATCGACTGATTGAAAGCCGTATAACCGGACAAATCAAAACAAAACAAGACACCGGAGCTTGCAGACACCAAAGCTTCAACCAAAAATTGTTGACGAAAACCTATTCAACCTATGTGTAAAGCGTTCGATTCTATCATATATGTAGTTCTCCTTTGTAAATTGTCTGAATATGGAATGTGCAACCCTTTCACAGCGTTTTAAAAAATAATTTTGTGACTGAACCCAGGTCGTTGCAATAGGCAGCATTAACAGCAAAAACGCTGAACTTTTGAGTGGTGTCCCGCACCGTTCTATTTTGGCGCCGTTTAATGACGTCTTATTCCGTCCAGCGCAGTCGCAAGCCGTATCCAGTCGCAAGTTCATCCAGGAGTTTGATGAACTTAGGCCTGCTTAAGTGCTTTGTAGACAAACATTATGGCGTCGTTTAGAATTACTCATCACAGACTTCCACTGTCTCATCACGGTTGAGAATCTCTTTTCTCTGGGGTTTTATCGACTGTTGGCGGGTATACCTCCGAAAAGACGTCGGGCGACAACTCATGTGCGATGGTAAGCCGATATCTTAGCTCATATACGTACAGAACGTTATGCACGAGCTGCCCACAAGGACCCAGTCCTCACCGATACTAGATGGAGGTCTCTAGTTCGAGACCCAAGGGGCGTTGGCCCTACCAAACTTGTTACGCCTGCAGTTCAGAGCAGCAAAACAGGCTTACCTCCCAATCCAATCGTGTTTAGTTGGTGCGAGGGGGGACAGCGGGATTAGAGATGCAGGCCCACACCCCCTTTGCCGATGTCCGAAGGCAGCGACCCACAGTGCGGGCACTTGCCGAAGAAGGCCACATCGAAGTTTATTAGCGTTACGGAGAGCAGCAATGTATTGACATAGGGGCGGAGCAAGAGCAGCCTTTGAACGGCATTTTAATGGGCCGGAGTAAAGTTTGTGTGTCAGCCTTTATGAATCAAATTTAATGAATGCGGAGTTAACGCGTCCAACCAGTTGCCGTACCATTCTTCCGTAGCCCTGCAGGACGTCAGCGCCGCACGTGCTAGGCTAAGCGTTTTATCACCGTGCACAACGCGATTATGTAGCGCGTTAGTAGCACACTCTGCTCCTTCTACAGAACCCCGCCACGGTGGCGCAGTGGTTAAGGCGTTGTGTCGCTCACCCCAAGGGTTCGGGTTGGGGTCCCGGCCGCGGCGGCCGCGTTTCTGATGGAGGCGAAAAGCGAAAATGCCGGTGTGTTCTAGATTTTGGAGTAAGTTAAAGATCCCCAGGTGGTGGAAAATAATCCGGAGCCCTCGACTACAGGGCGCTTCATCGCACGTGGGCAGTCAGTGCGTGAAACCTATGTTCAATCAATGAATCATTGAATCAATGAATCAATGAATGAATGAATCAATCAATCAATCAATCAATCAATCAATCAATCAATCAATCAATCAATCAATCAATCAATCAATCAATCAATCAATCAATCAATCTTTCTATGGCGAGTAGGGTCTATTGCCACGTAAGCCTAAAAAGCTTTTTTTTTCACTGTTTCTAGCTGTGCAAACTTTGCTCCGCGAAGCATCAACGGCAACAACGCCAGTTCTTAGAAAAATGAAGCTGTTAGAGCTTTTTTTAAAAGCTCGCACTTGTGGGCATTTGGCAGTAGTCCTAGTAACGTTTTTGTGCCCTAAAGTTTCCGAAAATTAGAAAAAGGTGATCATTTACTTATTTGGTAAACCACGGGGAAAGAAGCAGTAAACATCAGTCAGCTCCAAGGCACCAATGTGATTTCTCCTGCACAGTATACCAAATATCTTATTTCAAACAGGTGAGCAACTTTCATGCAAATTCGTTTCGCTCAGGAAACGTAGAAAAGCTTTTGCCGCCTTCTTTGAACTGGATGGTGAAGACCGATGACCTAGGATAGTCTCTACTTTAAGTGGTCGATTGTCCAATCGGCTGAGCATGGTTGAAAGCATGCACCTCTGCGGAGAGCATTCGGGGAAGCAGCACAGCAAATGCTCTATATATTCTTTTGCCCCACAGGCGCCACATTTGGCGCTCTTTTCCATCCCGATGAAGAAAGAGTAGGCATTCGTGAAGGCCACTTCCAACCACAGTCTACAAAGTACAGTCGACTGGGAAAGAGACCACCCATACGGAAGACGGCGTTGGAGAAGGGAACCTAGTATATAGAGAGTGTGATTTGAAAAGTCCCGTTTGTTCTATTACTTCATAGTGATTCTACAAGCTAAGAAGCGAAGCGTCTTCACGGCATCGGTCGTTGAAAGCGGAAGCAGGACTACAGAGTGCGCTTTCCCACTCTTTCCTCTTCATCTTCTCCCGCCCTCTCTTTTATCCCCTGAACCCTATTCCCCCAGTGCAGAATAGCAAAGCTGGCTCTACACCTGGTTAACCTCTCAGCCTTTCCGTCCTTTCTTTCTCCTCCTAACCAACTTCTACACTCACGTTTACTGAGATATCAAGCGTAACTGAAGAAAAAAATAACGAAGCAAAGTGTACTTCGTCTTGATTATGAATGTCATGTGGGTGTAACGTCTTATAAGCAGACGCAAAAGCGTTTCACTTCGAAAAGTATGGAATGGCACCGTCTATATGCGAGGCATCCTCAATTTAGTCGATCTCATGAAGCTGTAAGGTTTCACAAAGAGCATTGGAGTTCTTTGTATCAGTTTCGTTAAAGAATGCGTTGCGGAGAATAGCAGCTAGCCATGTTGTAATTTCAAACGACTTTCTAACTTGTTTTCTCTTACTAGTAGGTGAAACCTTATTATTACTTATATCGTACTATTATTACTTATATATTACTTATATACCGGGAAGCTATGAGGACGGCCCACTATTCTTCACATAAAAGTGACTTAAAAACCATTTCACATTTGTGAAAAAACCGCAACTTTGAGAAGCTACGAAACGGAAATTATCCGTGCCATTTCGCGCAATCGGTTTCAGGAGATGTGGGACAGAGAAGCTTTGAGCCGGTACATGGATTTGGAGCTCCAAACAGTTCGCCACTGTATAGTACTGCGTAGCGTTCTCAGTGGGCCATTTACCTGTACGAAAACGTGTTCGACCGACATTACGGTGAAGCTGACCGTTCATTTACGTAAGCAGGAGACACCCGCTATTACCAGAAATCACTATAATATGCTTTGGTAAGACCATTCCCGGTGAAGTGCGCGTAACACACCCGCCACTCAGCGGAAATTCTCTACTGAGCGCCATTACTGTAAAAAAACATATCTACTGTGGAATGTTTCGTCACCAAACGCTTTTTCCACATTCTTTCAGAATTAGCGTAACAGAACCTTTAATTTCTACTGACTATGGACATCAAAACAGTAGCACAAGCAAAAAAAGTGCACCTGCTTTACATTTTGAAGAGATGTTCGGACCACATAAAAAAGTTATATAATCGAAACCAAGGCTGACGTCTTGCCGCAATATTGCAGGTTCCCAAACACCACCTCCCGAAAACCACCAAAGACGCAATTTTGAGGTTGGTGGCCTAAATGCTCGTTTCTAAACGGCAGCTACTCAGTAATGAGAACTGACTTGAAAAAATGAAAATAAAGCAAGAAAATCTAGTGGAGTAAAGAAGCAATCCAACGCCAATAGTTTTATCACAGTATGGGGAGCCACAGCAGCAGTGCGGGTGTTGATTGGTAGTTGAAGCTTTGCGCTGTTTTTCGTGCATCCCTTGTTTTCACGTACGTGTATACATTTTGTCCTTGAAAGATTCGCCGTGTGCGGTGAAGTTCCGTGGTCACGTTCAGCTGACGGAACGAATGCAGCACCGGATATGGTGAACGCCTGATCGAATTCACTGCAGTCGAAACTTGGAAGGAACTCGTTTTCTTATTGAGGTGAAAAAAGCAAGGAATTCTAAAATTACAACTGAGCTGCAATACAAGTCTCATAAAATCATATCTGAAGATCCTGTTATTTGAGGTTTCTTTCTTAGTGTCCTATATTCTTCTTGGATTTATTTTGTGTGTGTTGTGAACGTGTACTTCTAGAGTTGCATGACAGATTGTCGTCCATAGATCTCAGGTTTTCTTTACACTCCATGACCTGCGTCTAAATTGCTTGCGATTTTTGCTTGCGATTGTACTCGTAGGTCCAAAAAGTGTTTTCTACACCATTCATGTTTGATATAATAAAGGTTTTCATTAAAACTTTTTCTATTCAATGCAACAGGAAAAGCTTCCGTTGAATCTCACCTCTTCCCCAAAGAAAGTAACTGAAGTTGTAGTTTGTATTTACAGCTTCGTGATTCAACACGCACAAACAGTGAAGATTAGAATATGAGCTAATGTTTAACTGAATTTTATTGCGCGAAGAGAACGTACACACGAATAACAACCCGGCAGTCATGTGATGCACAAAAATGACAACGGTTACCAATAGAGACGTCTGTACAGCTCAAAGAAATAATTTATCATGGCCCAAGGACATTACAACATCATTTCATGGAGAAACCTTCAAAAATTGGAACACTTGGAAAAACGCGATACCAACGAAGGGGATACACGACGACTGCTTCCAGGCTCGTCCTGTCCAGCGCTCATCCAGTGCTCATACTGCGCGTTACAAGCGCTCGCCCTGTGGTCCGTTCGTTTGCGACGTGTTTTTTTCAAGTGATTTACTTTTTGAAGGTTTGGACATGCAATTTCACCAACTAGCCAAACTCGCCATTCTGCCGCATCATACCATGGGCTCGCTTATTACCAGCCAACAAATGTCGCATTCGGTATGCTCACGGATTTCCAACAATGCTTGTTTTGGTCGGCTTAATGGGCTGCCTTGGGTTTTCCTTCGTAGCGAGTAGAACCTTTATTTATAACTGAGAGGCGACCGTTCTCTTAATGAAATACTACGCCGGTTTCCCTCGGATGCTGATTTAAACCACTACGTTGGCTTTATAGGGCATATGGGGAAGGGGGCACGACATCGTGTTTTTATATCTTCGTAGACAGAATTTATGTTGCAGACTCGCTCATTAGTGTAAGTATATTGGCATCCTTCTTGCCATCTTTGCCGAGAACACTCTCCAATCTCAATCCTCCCATTTCGATTGCATTGTTTTCAAGGATTATTTTAGAGCGACAGCGTTGATTAATATGATTTCCCCAAAATTGGTTGTGCATAGCACAAAGACTGTCCGACGAATAGTACAAGAAATGGCCGATGGACGGCACACACAACTGTCGACGCCCACAGTCGTAAGAACATAATGAACAATCGCAATAACGTTACAGTTCTCACCGAAGGTCTTATAAGCACACTGAGGTAGGATTTATTAACTCGATATGACTATCGGTGGGATAAACATAGGGAATCCGGAGTCCGAGAGAAGATTCCGATGGGGCACGAGACAGCTTTGCGTCGAATGGTTCCGCCGCTCTTTAAATGTCACATGCTCGCTTGCTGAGTCGCTGACTTCACTGAAATGGCGGCGACGCTTGGTCACCACCCACACATGTTCTGGTGCCGATAGCAGCCACGCGCTACCCAGACCAACAAACGACCTCGCTACCCGTCACGAGCACGCAGACAACCACCGGCGCCAAGAACGTAACCTGGCAGCGCTTCTCATCGACGACGGGGTCAGTCGCGTGGGACGAGCACAACCTTCTTAACCGCCGAACCATATGCGAAAGTACGACGCGCGACAACCCTTTGCGGAGTATTTAACAGCGGTCCTGACATTTTAAATTGGTTACCTTAAGCATTGTAAACAATACAGTACAAAAGACTTTTTTCTTGTTGAAAGGTGAATGCGGTCCTTCCGTAGTCAGTCACTGCATATACATTTTCTCGAGTTCGGCGGAAGGGAGTCGTTTATCTTGAAACCTGGCGCCGCATTGAGCTGCGGACAGAGCGAACAGGAGGATTCTTTGTAGAGGTGAAAACAAGCGCGTCATATTTTGCCACGTTTCAGAGCATCCGAAAATCATGAGCACACACGGTGGAACAGAGCCTCAACGTTCACGTCGAGAGGTTAATGGAAAGCAGGTTTTGCGAAGTTTTCGAAGAAAGACAGTTTTAAGGAAGAAAATAGCAGTGGAAGGTGACCAGCCGAAGAATTAAACGCGGCCCGTCGTTCTCCAGTATATTGTTAACGTGGCACACGGGTTAAAAAAGACTGCTGGAGATATCAGTGACTACATTTTTTGTGTTAATACCTCAGCGCAATGGTGCCTACACCCGCCACGATGGTGATATCTTTGTGTTCTATGGGCTGCTAATTCGCCGCGGATTTGTCAGCTTTTGCGCTGCTTGAGGTAACATCGGGGGTTGATATAAGTAAGCGCTCTTTGTCTTTTAGAGAGCTCTGATTCTATTTTTTTCTTCTCTTTGTCCCCAACGTAAGGGGAGAGTCATCCCTCAGTTTGCGAATAGCGGCCAGATTGAACAGGACGATGTCTTTGGACGAAAGTAGGTTTTGTTTGTTTTTTGGAAGCAGGCATATGTCCCATTTTGTTACCAAATGGCAAGCTGAAATTGCTTCAGAATCTGGTCAAGAGTGTAACACTCGTGAACAACAATGATAACCTCCTGTCAAATGGCCTGATGAACGTTCTCAAATGACCTGATGAACGTTTAAAGGTCTTAAGAAGAAGAAGCAAAAGGAAAATCCTGTTCCTTGAGCTCTCTTGTTTTTTCGCATGTTTAACTCTCTTAACGACTGTGTAACCGACACGATATCTTCAAGGATGGGGGGGGGGGCGGTAAAGTTTCGCCACGTCCCTGCACAACGTCCCTGCACTAGACACTGCACAATGGTCCGTGCCGTCACCGCCGTCAGGAGCCGACAAATTGGAACCCGCTGGCTGCCATGAATCGTCGGAAGGGTCCATAGCTGGCGAAATGGACTCAGACAGTGAGTTCACCGCCGCCACACGGCATCGTCTTAAGAGGAAACTCTGCCGCAACTCTACGACAAGTGAAACTATGCGCGCCATGATCTCTGTTCAGATGGTCTTCACTGTTCGTTGTATACGCGTTAACGATACTGATAACGTAAATCTCTTGAACCGTCAGAAATTTACGGCGTACTTTCACCAAGTTGCGGTTAGCCAGGTTAAAGAAATCCGCACCAATGCCGGAATAAACGTGCTGACAGTTCATGTGACCACTGCCGGCACCATAGACACATTGAATGTCTTCACAGTCTGAGGAAACATCCAGGTGCGTTCTTTTTGGCTCACGGGAGAGCAAAAACGACTGGCGTCATCTCTGATGTAGACCTGTAGGTCAACGATAGTGACCTAGGGTAGCTTCTCTCATCAACGTTACGCATCCTGGACATTCATCTCATCGGTCCCTCGCAGTGCGTAAAAGTGGGGTTTCAGTACGATGCAGTGCCCGCGTTTGCGAAGGTAGGCTATGTGCGACATCGTGTGCGTCCGTATGCGCCACGGCCCCTGCGATGCCACAAGTGTCAGAATATAGGCCATGTGAGTGCTGCCCGCAAGAATGCCGTGGCATGCAAGCGATGTGGTGGTGCTCAGAACCATGCTAGCTGCAAGGGCACGCTGAAGTGCGCAAACTGTTCGGGCCTTCACGAGGAACCTTCTAATGAATGCCCAAAAATGATGCATCAGCGTCGAGTTCTATGTCCTATGGTCAGAGAAAACTCTATCCGCCGAGGGGATGCAGCGTCGGTTCGGTGTAGTCGTCGAAGCTCCCATCGGAGACGTCGACAGTCACGCAGTACATCCCGGCACCATGACTTGCAAACCATACCAGTGCCACGGTTACCACCGCCACCACCAACACCAGGTCTGACACATGAGGAATCCCGATCTACTCCTACTCCTCCGCGAGGGGCAAACACTGCATCTAAAACTGCATCTACAGAACCCTGGCCTGCCTTGCCGCAACTATCTACTGAACTGGACAAAATGACCAGTGAAACGAGACGATCGCATGCCCCGCATTGCGGCGAACCGCGGCTCACAAATGAGAAGGTTTTACGCAGCTTAAACAGATTGCAATACTATCCGAAGATTTATCTCTGGCCTGCAAAGCCTACCCGCCAGAATCATGCTGCAGGTCCTTTATCCATTGGAGCCGCTCATTGAGGTACTTCAGTGAGTTCTCATGACGCAACGAACATAGCACACAGTTATATCAGGAGAGACTTCGCAATTCTTTTGTGATGAAGTGAAACACAAGAAGATTAGGACGTGAGGTGTCTGATTTTTAGCAGCGTATGTTGAAATACTAATTACCTGTTTTCAAATGTAAGCCAAATATTTCTTCCTGGTTTCGTCTCTGCGATATGTTCAGCTGTTGTCGCAGATAGACGGCCTACCCATTAAGGTACTTATGTGCGTACGTCGGGACGTACCCTACGTGAGACATACGATTTCTGCGCATGCCTCCAAGGAATATATCTGTTTGTCTTTCACGCACAAGCGTCGGGTCATTTCGGTCATTGGCCCTTGCATCCCCCCGTGCACATATTGACTGCACGAACCCCGATTTTTTTGTGCACACCTCCCTTGTCCACGCATCATATTTGGCTATTTCAATACCCAACACTGCCAGTTTGGCAGTGGCAGAATTAACAAGAGATGAACTGGTCTGACGGACTTTTTACACAACAACAACTTAACTGTGATAAATAATTGTTCCTCTACCTTTCCCGTGGACTCTCATACAGCAGTTGTTAAGGCCTACAAGCTATATCAAAGAGTCTATCGCCATTTGTAAGTTGGTGCACCGATGTTGAATCACATGCAACTCCCCACACATCAACTTACGTGGAAATTCAATTGTTCCGCCTGTTTCATGCCCCTAGGGTCCGTTGTACTGACTGGCTTAACTTCACAATAAAAGTTCAGGAGTTATATGCAGATATTACGCGGAGTCATATGTTCAAGAAATTATATTGTCTGCAATTGGAGCCGGCACAAAGTATGTCAGCACTTCGAACCATCGAAAACCGTTCGATGCCTTGTACGAACAACAACAGGCCATTCGATGCCGAGCAGATGCGTAGTACAGAAGGACTCAAGCTGCAGCAGATCTATCAGAATATCGCCGCACCCAGCGTACAATACGACGTCATTTAGAAAAACGGGCAAAAGATCGTTAGCGGCGGTTTTTCTCGTCGTTAGATCTCTGCAAGCCTCTTTCAAGGATATGTCAAGTGGTGCGAAATATTCAGCATCACCCGAAACAAGTTTTCCTTTTTCGGTCTTTGGCTCTCCCTCTCGGCCAAAGTGAAGAGTATGTAGCAGAGGCATATTGTAAAATGCTTGTTGATGAATCCCATAAATGCACACGCCCCAGATAACGGATAACCACCTAGACGTCCCTTTTGCAATGCAGGAGCTTGATGCCACTCTTTCATCCTCCCGCCGTTCATCTGCTCAAGGGCCTGATTGGGTCCTGTACTGCGGTTTGGAAAGCCTTGACAGAGAAGGTAGGAAAGCCCTCTTGTCTTCGTTCGACACAACGTGGACCTGTGGCGGCGTTCGAGGCCACTGGAAATGCAGTCGTGTAGTTGCCTTTCTGAAGCCAGAAAAATCCCCCTAGAAGCTCTCTTACTACAGAGCGATTACATTGGCAAGCTGCATTGAAGAGGTGGTGGCGAGAATGGTGCTGGCCCGACTAGAATGGTTTCTGGAGAAAAATAACATTTATACAGATAATATGACAGGTTTCCGAAGGGGTAGATCCTCAATACACAGTGTCATTGAGCTGCTTTCATCCGCAGAGTACCAATGACACCGTCTCCGAATTGTGGGTCCACGGGTTTTCGACATCAAAGGCGCTTGGGACAATATTGCCCATGGTGCTACCACGAATGCTGTAGAAATCATGTGCGTGGGCAACTGACACTACACATGGATCTCGAGTTACCTCATTGACCACAAAATCTTCATGTCCGCGGCTTCTGGCGAGACAGGGCGCCACCAGATTAGTCGGTGAGCTCCGCAAGGTGGAATTCTGAGCCCTACCCTATTACACATTGCAATCAACGGCCTCGTGGTGGAGATGCCTCAAACTCTCAGAGTAAATATGTACGCTGACCACATGTGCTTCAGGGCTTCTGGTGTAACTCGACCACTATTGCGAGCGCGTCCACACTTCACTGCAACGGTAAAGTCTCGTTACTTGCGCCAGATGGAGTTTGTCTCCAGCAAAATGCGCTGTTGTTCCCTTCACCAGAAAGTCAATGGTGCAATACCCCATCACCATTGGTGGCACTTTCTTACCGAACGTTAAGCACCACAGATTTCTGGGCATTGTTGTGGACCATGGGCTGCCATAGACAAAACATCACGATGCTAAAGACGAAACTTGCAAGTTTTGTGCACCTCCCTTTCATAACAAGAATGAGATTGGGCTGATCCGAGAGCGCCCTTCTGCAGTTATACCGAACTCTTTTGTCGGTATCTTCTTTATAGCCTGCCAGTCATCCCTAGCTTTCCTGCTTCATCCCTACGCACAGTGCAAAGCATGCAAGCACCAGCTCCATGCATCGGTTTGGGTCTACCGCAATATACTCCTGCTCTTGGTGCACTTCTATCCGATGGGGGGACTCCTTTCATGTGAACCACTCCGTGCCTACCTCCGATGTCTGACCAGGCGTAAACGGCACCCATTCTCTGTTATTCTCACCACGTGCTCCAGAAGCAGTTTTGCAGCAGCAGTTTTCTGTACCCGACGCATAAAGTCCCTCTGGTTGCGCCCCAGTGGTGGTTTCACCGAACTCTCTATGGGTGCTCTCAAGTCCGTCAATTCGCCTTTCATTCCGGGGATTATGAAGAAGTCTTGTTTGCCCTCAGTGGCTCTCAAGCAGTTGATGTAGCGTTGTTGACAAGCACATATGTGAGAACTAGACATGTCTACACCGGTCGTTTTGAGACTGACTCCACGTCAACCACGGCTGTGGTGATTCCAAGCCTGGGAGTAACCCGACGTTTGACACTCGATAACAAGACAACCTCTACTGCTACAGAATTGGTAGCCATCCGGGAGGCGATTCATTTTGTCTCTTGTGAGCTACCTCAAGCCTGGATCCTGTTCTGTGACTCCAATCCAGCGCTCCAGGTGCTCAATGGTGTTATGAGGCAAGGACCGTATTAAACACTCACTGTAAACGTGGTAGAGCTATGCTGTTATGCCTTGGAGGAAGGCCATGTTTTGACGATTCAGTGGGTTTTCGGCCACTGTGGGTTGGCGGGCAATGAATGGGCTGACGCTGGAGGGGAAAGGCTTCAGAAGGCGCAGTAGTCATGCGTCTTCCCTTCGCAAGACCAGACACAAACGCACTTCTCATCGCTGTTCTCAGCGACGCCCCGATGAATTACTGGGCCAACCCTGACCTCCGCCACAGAAAGCTCCATCGACTGTACCCTGATTGCAAGTTTCGGATAGCCCCCAGGGAATCAGCGAAACTACTCGTCGCTGTTGCATCGACTGCGGCTCGGCGTAGCTGTCACTCATCGCTACCAACACATCAGCAGTTGTTCGAGTGACCATGACTGTGAATCGTGTCACATACCGGAGACTATTGAACATGTGCTGTGCAACTGCCCCTGCTACGCGCATTAGCGTGGAACGTTAGCCACGTCGTTGGCCTGGTTACACAAACGGGCATTATCCCAGGACATCCTGCTGCAACCCTGGCCAGACCTGCAGTATTCAAACAATGCCTTCAAGGCTGTGCTGGTACTCTCCAGCCACTTTGTGCAACTTGTGTCACAGGTGACTATTGACGAAGTCCAGAGCCTGGTCTCGTTCGACGTTGTGTCATTGTTCACTAGTGTTCCTGTAACTTTGGGTGTATCCGCAGCCCGAACTGCCCTCGAAAATGACCCAAGCATAAAAGAAAGGACACCGCTCGCTTCTGACGAGCTATGCCGCCTACTGGAGTGCTGCTTCGCCAACTCATATTTTTCGCACGATGGGAATTCTTTTTAACAGGAAGCTGGAACCGTAATGGGGGCCGCCTTTTCTCTAACAATGGCAAACTTGACGATGAATCACGCGGAAGGGAAAGCTTTGAGCTACTTGCTGCCGCAACCTTACCCTTTTATTCGGTATGTAGACGACTGTTTCTGCATAGTGAAGACCTCCGTAGTTGAGTGCCTGAAAAAACACCTAAATTTCGTGTACCCCGCCATCCACCTCACGGTTGAATGTGAACGAGACGGCACCATTCCCTTTATTGACGGAGAAGTGACAAGAGGATGCAAGAGCCTGGTGTTCTTCGTTCGCAGAAAGCCTGCGCACACCGGCCGCTACCTTCATTTCAACTCGGCCCACCCCGCTAACCACAAAGCCTCTTTTGTGTCCTGTTTATTTAACAGAGCTGGTGCCATTTGCACGTCCGAATCCGAACGTAAAAAATTAAGCTGCTTAATTGCGGACGTCCAGAAAACGGCTGCCCGAAAAAGTTCACTAACTCTGTAAACCGCCACAAATAGCAGAACAGGGTGACAAACTCTCCTAGGACATCGACTGTCGGAACTCTGAAACGCGTGCCGGTGGCTTACAACCCAGGAACGACCGAGGCATTGGCCCACATTTTCAGAGGACGAGGAGTGCACATCGTCCAGAAGCCTTCCACGACTATAGGCCGCCTAATCCCCCGCCTCAAAGACTGGCCGACAGTAGAGAAAGCGCTCGGGGTCGTTTACCGCCTTTCGTGCGCTCAGTGCAACGCGTCACACATCTGTGAAAGCAAAAACCTCCCGGAGAGAATTAGGCAACACAAAAACGACATAGGGAAAGAGAGTAGAGAACGCAGCCCAGCCGCCGAGCACTGTGAAGTGGCCGACCACAAAACTGACTTCTCCTGAACGGCCTTCCTCCGAAAAGAAACCAACTGGAGGAAGCGGCTTTTCCTTGAGTCGTGGAACATTCAACGAACCCCTGGGAACCTTAATCGTTCGCTTTGTACTCTCCCTTCGGTGTACACACACGGATTGCGTGCTGCAGCGAAGGTCCTTGCGTGTGGGTAGCAGCAGTGAAATATTATAAGACGCAGCTGCAGTGTGGCCCCAGTCACACCTGAAGAAGAATCCGAGCCGGCTCAAAACGTCGGGATTTGTCTATGTACGCTTGGTGGGGAATGAGGTAAATTTCTGTTAAGTAACTTCCCAACCAGACAAGTCTCACAAAATATTCACATTCAAAACTATTGAATATATACTGTACAGCCATGGACAATTCAAATATAAACCGCGGAGTCCACGGCCGAAGATGGCGTTGCCGTCACCTGGCAGCGGCCATGCAAAACGCCCGGACATGGGCAGTTCAGATGACAGGACCGAGGCTGCATGTCCCACTGCGATATGTTGCCCCCTCATCGCTGCCATGCTTGCCTTGTCGCCATGCCGTAAGAGAGCTGAAAACAATAATTAAGGATGCGGCGCAAGACAGTATCTACGGCCACTGTGTGCTCGGCTCACACGAGCGCCTGCTCCCCGTGAGTGCCTGCGTCACATTGCCGACATAGCTTTGCATGTGGAAGCAGTAGCTTAAACAAATAACGACGGACACCTGCGTCACACCCAAACCACTCTGAGCAATGCCCGCTCCACAGATTTCTACAAGCAGTAAGGTGCCTGCCAAAAAAAAACAGAAAAATGGGGCTACCAATTCTGTTGTGAAAGGGAAACTGCCTATAGAATGGTTGGACCTGCATATCTTCTTAATTTTTGTGAATATTAGAATTCTACCAGTAATTTTCCCACCCCACGCAATGCTTGCAGATAATGTATATGGTTAGAGACTAATTCTGGTGGTGTATCTCTTGTTTGCTACAAGCACCGAATCCGCCAAGTGACTCAGCCATGACTCCTTCGAACAAGGGCGAATTCTGGTTGGTGGCCAGCTTAGTGTTCTATTCCCGAGCCACTGCACCATGAACGCAAAACAATACAGTGCTATTAGACGTTAGGCGGCATGCATTTATTTTGCTTCCATTTCTGTGCGCTGGTTTTCTTCAAAAAAGCATAATCAGCTCAACGGTATGCCTTCCCAGAGCGTTGACGCATTTCCCAAGGAAGCACTGTTCACAGCTGCAGGCAATTACGCGCCGCATTGCTCTCAACACCACCAAAACTTCAGCTGCAGCGGCGGTAGCACTTTCAGGGCTTGCAGTGCTCTGGCGAAATGGCGACAAAGCAAGCATTCGAGCGAGGAGAGGGTGACATATCACAGTGGAGCACGCAGCCTCGCTCCCATTGTCTCAACTGCGCATGTCCGGGCGTTTTCTACGGCCTCTCCCTGGTGACGGCACCGGTATTTTTGGCCGTGGGCGGCGTGGTTCGTATTTGAATTGTCCATGACTGTACATAGCATAGGCATTTTGTATATACGTATACTATCACCTCTATGTCCATCATCATACCTGTCACCCTCTCTATCAATGCTCTTTTCTCCCGTCTCCCACCCTCCCAGAGAGAAGTAGGCCGGGGACTGTATGATCAGGCCGGCTTTCCTGTGTTTTCCTTTCATTCAATAAATCATCCTCTCTCCCTAAAGCTCTTAAGATAAAATTTTATCCAGTAAAAGCCGGCTAATTCTAACTTGGTTAACTAGAACGTGTAGATATTCCAAGTGGCGTAAAGGACCCGAGAAAACACTCCGTATTCTTGTAGAAGAAAACAGATAAGCCCTAAACGTCGGATTTTAAATTGCTCAACTTCAAACAGCAGCCCTTGGCTTGAACGGCTATTCTGAGTTAGAAGTCGGCTCATAATGAGCACAATGAACTGCAAAACTGTACCAAACGTACTATAGGCACAAAACAACTATAGATAACAACCGACACGCGTGCACGGGGAGCGGCGCGCACCTGACTGGTGAGCTAGCAAACACCAGCCCTTTGGTGCATCCTTAGCAGGTTTTTATTTTCCCAGCTTTCGACGCCAACGTTCAGGCTAATACAGGCTTTCGTAGTTGCTGATCGCTGGGCCTGTAGTCGGCTGAAATCTCAGAACCGGCACGAAGGACCTGACCGCTCATTCTAGCGACCACGCATAGTTCAAAGTGCCCTTAATACGGAGTATTGTCTGGCACCCATTGTGATCTAGGCAGCGGTCTTTTGCTATTAAACACGTTTTTGTTTGAAGCACTCCTACATTCTTAAATCAGTCTGCACTAAAGAGGAAAGTTCTTTACAAGACAAAACTGTTCCAATTATCTGAGGTTCCTTTTATTATGGTGATGGGGGCGAAGAGCAAAAACGCGCGTGTGTGCAAGATTTTGGTGCGTGTTTCGAAAAGGGGACTTCCCTTTTTTGACACGTCTCCTCCTCGAAACGTTGGCAGACGTTTGAGGCCGGTACCTTATATATATCTATATATATATATATATATATATATATATATATATATATATATATATATATATATATATATATATATATATATATATATATATATATATATAGGGAGCAGTTGAACTTTTGAAGATGGTAGAGAACACAAGAAAAGAAAGCTTTGAACAAGGTAAAAGCACGATTGTTGACAATGTTTAAGCAAAGAGAGAGAGAGAGAGAGAGAGATAATAGTGTAATGATACTGACGAGGTTTGTCCAGCAAACAGCCTGACTGCTACGTCAGGTGAAAAATGAAACGATTGAGAAAAGAAAAAAAAACAAGAAAAGAAAAATAAAAGCAAGAAGGGGAGATAGGAAGAAGGAAAAATCAGAAAAAGAAAAAGTATGGTGACAAATGGAGTCGCAAGCAAGTTCAGGAGTTTGGTAATAAAAGCAAATGTTGAAGTATACTCGAGGAAATGTTCGCTTCAACTGAAGCAAAACAGCGCGAAAAAACGAAGGACCAGGGAGAACACACAGACGAGCGCTGACAACAACTGAGCATGTTTATTGCAAACGCACATATATACGCTATACAAACAAAGATACAACAAACAAACACAAGATATGCAGACAGCGTGAGCATTTTTTCCCCCCGCGCCCGAACTAATCCCACCACTCTGGGTACTGCTTCATCCTTTCAAATATAGCATCTCTTTCGCAGTTAAGGTAACCGAAAGCTTGCTGACGCACTTATCCCCTCTCGCGGCGATTTAGAATGCTTAAACAATTTCCCGCGTGATTTGGACCTCGTGCTTCTTGATGAGGTCGCATCTTTCGAGAAGAGGTCAACAATTTTTGCAAGATGCGCAGTGGGTGGCAAGGTTGCTTCCTGTGCGATTTTTGACTGTATTCGCGTGTTCTCTTATTCGGTCGTTTACGCATCTTCCTGCCTGTACAATGTACGAGTGACCGCACGAGGTTTCCCATAGGCTAAAAAAGGTGGGAAACCGAGCTGATGTGAGAGTAGTTTTTTCGGCGAGGACCAAGTTGAACGGTTTGTGCCGCCGAGAGAATAGTGACGCGCCAAGGGCCCAACCTTGCACTAAGAAGCATGACAAGCGCTATCGGGAGTGCGACACCGCGGTGGTGTATGACATTCCACTTTCCTGCGGTCGCTCGTACATTGGACAGACAGGAAGATGCGTAAACGACCGATTAAGAGAACACGCGAATACAGTCAAAAATCGCACAGGAAGCAACCTTGCCACCCACTGCGCATCTTGCAAAAATTGTTGGCCTCTTCTCGAAAGATGCGACCTCATCAAGAAGCACAAGGAACAAATCACGCGGGAAATTGTTGAAGCATTCCAAATCGCCGCGAGAGGGGATAAGTGCGTCAGCAAGCCTTCGGTCACCTTAACTGCGAAAGAGATGCTATATTTGAAAGGATGAAGCAGTACCCATATTGGTGTGATTAGTTCGGGCGCGGGGGGAAAAATGCTTACGCTGTCTGCATATCTTGTGTTTGTTTTTTGTATCTTTGTTTGTATAGCGTATATATGTGCGTTTGCAATAAACATTCTCAGTTGTTGCAGCGCTCGTGTGTGTGTTCTCTCTCGTCCTTCGTTTTTTCGCGCTGTTTTGCTTCAGTTCATAATGAACCAATTGGTCCCACTTCAGACATTAGTTCGCTTCAACTTGACAGAGTTCTGAGATCACGGAGTAGTCTCACGGGAACGCGGCACATTCAGCGTTACCATCGCAGCCATGATGAAGACATACACACGCGAAATGTTCACTTTGACATTCCACAGAGGTTAACAGTTTTAAGATGAGGAACGTGGTTCTATATCACACGTATCACTGATGTTCACTACTGTAAAGAGTGTTGACGAGACCTGAACTACGGAGGAAGCTGAGAAAGGCTTTCGCCACACGTGAGGACATTTTAGCAGAATACCAGGGGCCAAGCACATCATGCAGCGTAAGACGTGATGTGGGTAGTTTGCCTAAAGTCACTGTCAAGGAGAGTCTGGGTGTATCGTATCGTCTACACAAACAGATGACATGGTGGACGTCCTCTGGACAATGGCAGTCTTCGCACAAGGGTGAGCTGGTCTGCTGAAGCTTAAAACGGAAAAGGCGTGTGTACGAGACGTTCAAACGTATTCGGTGTATTACAGCTGCGTCGTGCTTGTTGAGACCAGGCGGTAACTGGAAAGTACATTCTGGGTCAAGGGATAGAGTGGTGCATAGCGGCGTAATGGAGCAGCCCACATGGAAAGCTGTACCTGCCGCCCAAAATAAGACGCCAGTGCGGCCGCATCTTTCCTGGAGAACGGTACGGCCGCAATAGGAACCTCGTGATTGTGAGCCTGGGAAGCTGAAGCGTCTGCTGTTGAATTGCCTGATACACCGCAATGAGCCGGAATCCACTGTAGTTCCATGAGGTGGTGAGCACTGACGGCTTGGTTGTGTAAAACGCGAAGGTCCCAGTGTAGCTGTTGGTTAGGAAACGGCTGAAGGCATTGAAGGGCCGCGCGGAAATCTGTAAAAATTGCCCATTGATTGGCTGGCTGGCTGGTGATGTATTGAAGAGCAGCACGTATCGCGGCGAGCTCAGTTGCTGTAGATGATGTCCTGTGGCTGAGTTTTTTGGAGATCGTGGTTTGCGACGCCGGAATATAAAGAGCAGTTGTTGAGGAACCTTCGGTGACTGAGCCATCAGTATTTTTGTGGGTATGGCAGGCGTATTTGCTGTGTAGCAGTTGCAGAGTAAAAACTTAAGAGATGGAGAGGGAAAATCTGCTCTTCGCCTGATTACTGGCACGGTTGTGTGAATACTCATGGGCGGGAGCAACCATAGTGGGTAGGAAGGCAGAGATGGGGCCTGGTATTGTTGCGGCAAGAGGTGTTGCAGATATGGAGCATAGGTGTCAGCCAATGGGTGGTTTGGTTGTCTTGTCACAAACCGTAAACCCGCACGACACAGTTCCTGTTTACGCAATGCCACCGGCATCAAACGCCGACATTCAATGATAGTCCCCACAGTGGATGTCGTTTTTGGGACGCCAATACGCACACGCAGTATGCGCGCCTGCATGCTTTCTAAAGCCTTTAGATTTCCTGCTTAAAGGGGAAACAAGGCAGGCAGGCTCTAGCGTAGTAGACTTTCGCAGAGTGCGTCGTATAGACGAAGAAGCGAGTGTACTGTGCAGCCGCCAGAGTTGCTAGAAAGCATTTGGAATATGTTGAAAAATGATGTGAACTTTTCCTGCAAACTTCGAATGTGTGGTGTCCATGTCAATAATCTGTCACATGTAACGCCCAGAAATTTGTGATTTGCGACGTACGGTATTGGGATTCCCATTACAGTGAGCTCATACCATGTAACGTCTCGCTTCGTGAAAGCGATTGCCGCTGATTTTGTAGCGGAGATTTCGAAACCTCGCGCCGCAAGGAACGCTGAGATGGAATATATTCCCCGCTGAACCCTCGCACGGAGCACACGCCGATTGCGCCCGGAGCAACATAATCTGATGTCATCTGCTTATAGGGAAATCGCGACAGGTCGTGGCAAACACTTTTCGATTCCGAAGGGGGAGATATTAAAAAGTGCTGGACTCAATACCCCACCTTGCGGAACGCCACGAGTTACGCTGTGCTTCTGTGTGTCGCCGTCAGGGGTCATCATAAAGAGGGTTCTGTCGCCGAGATAATTCGACAACCAGTCATACATACGGCCTCCAATACCTAACAAATTCATTTGAAAGCGGATACCGTCATGCGTGACCGAGTGATATGCAGCCTTGACGTCCAAAAACCCTGCTATGACGGTGTTACGCTGTGCTTTTTCGCGCTTGACACAATTTGAAAGGGCGATAACATTATCAATACTGCTCCTGCCCGTTCGGAAGCCAGACATCTGTGTCGGGTAAACGTTTCTGTTGGTGAGGTCCCAATACAATCGAAGCAGCACCATTTTTTCCATGAGCTTGCCTGCACAGCTCAAAGGTGCAATAGGTCGGCACGACTGAAGGTCTGTTGGATCTTTGCCTGGTTTTAATATTGGCACAATGCGAGCAGTCTTCCAGGTGGGCTGAAGGCGACCAGTCATCCAGGATTGGTAGAAATGTCCAGGAGAAATCTCTTCCCTGCATCTCCTAGATGAGCGAGTGCAGTGTAGGTTACGCCATCTGAGCCAGGGGAAGAAGACTTGTTAACCCATGATAAAGCCATGACGAGTTCCGACAGGGTGAATGGGTCATCAATAAGAGGCTTTTTATCGGATTGGCGTCCAATATCAGGGAGCGTAAGTATCGTAGGTGACGTTGATGCAGCCGCAACTTTTGTACAGAACATCTCTGCCACTTCTAAGATTGTGAGGTTATTGCGCAGTGAAATCGAATTAAATGGGTGGAGACACGTCGGTGGTGAGCAAAGACTTTTGACGTGACTTCATATTCTGGTAAGCAGCTTCCTGGGGTCCAACGTTGAGCAGAAGGATGTCCACTCACGTTTAGCTAATTTACACATGTGGCGCTGAATGCGCTTCTGCAGGCGTCTGGAGGCTCGAATGTCCTCAGGTGCCAAAGTTTTGCGCGCTCTTCTTTCTGCTCGCCCGCGTATGGCACGAAGCCTTTCAAACATTGCGTCGGCGACATTGTATGACTTGGGTAATATGAAAGTCTTCGTGCTCGTTTTGCGCGCCCTAGCCATCGTGCTTACGAAGTCATCGTAGCACAACCCTGAACCAAGGCCCTCTTGGATTGCTGCGGCGAAAACATCCCATTTGGAGAATCGGACCTGATGTTTTGGATGACCACCTGGAACACCATGGAGTGTTATGTAAGTAGGCAGGTGGTCCTGCCATGGGATTCAATGTCCACAGACCAGCTTCTTCTGGAAAGCAGTACAGAGGAAGCTACAGTGATGTCGATAGCACTTGAAACTCCTTTGGGGAAAAAAGTTGGTTCCCCGGTAATAAGTACAGCCATACCGTGCTGGTAAGCAACATCTAATAAGCGCTGTGCTTTTATTGTTGTTTTACGGCTGCCCTATGACGGGTGATGCGCATTGAAATCACCAGTGAGTATATGCGGAGGTGGCGTGGCACGAAGGATACCCTCAAAACGGTCGCTATCTAACGCCTCTCGGGGTGGTATATAGGCGGAAATGACGGTGAAAGACAGGCCTTCGATTTGCACAGTGGCTGCTACGTATTCGTTTGCCTAACTTGACGTCACATTATGGTGTATCATTGTAAGGTCACTTCTCAGAGCTAGGAGTACTCTGGTTGACGGGAAATCAGTTTTGAAACGGAACACTGTGTATCCTGAAAGTCGTACGTCTTGAGATAGGCGTGATTCCGAGATTGCTATAACAGGGAAGCGATGCCTCTATACAAATCTGCGGAAATCTGGTAGACGTGAATGCAGGCCACCCGCGTTCCACTGAAGTTTCCCGTATGAAGTTTCTCAAACTTCGCGCAATCACGGACAGGTAAAGGTGGAAAATCCTTGTCCATATCAACGGAAGTGTATCCCTCGGGCTTTTCCATATTTCAATTTTGGAGTATGTTTTGCTATTGTGCTCCAGTAGTGTTGCACAATCGCCTTGGCTGACTTGCAATCAGTTTTATTGGCCATTTTCACCATTGTGATAGCATTTTCCTTACGGCGAACTGGACAGCTAAGAAACCTAGACTCGTGCTGCTTAGTACAATTGGCACACCGAGGATCATTAACGCCACAGGTGGAGCGATCATGATTTTCCGCACATCGGGCGCAGCGCATGGTACATGTGAATGCCGCAGCCACATGCCCGAAATGTTGACATTTGGTGCATTGTCTGGGCGTTTCACGGTATTCAAAGACGTGGTACCGTGTGCACCCTATAATAACGTGCTCCGAGGTAGACTCAGTAGCGAAAACAATAAGCGCGCTTTGTGATTTTTCTCGTAGTCGTAGGATGGAACGAATAGCAATCCTCTGACTCAAAGCGTCAGCGATGTCCCAGTCTGATAAATCTGTGACCCCACCAGTAATCACACCCATACCGCAGTGTCTGGGGTGGGGCTGATAAGCGTGAACTGGGATCTTTGCAATAGTAGTAATCTTTAACATATGCTCCGTGAAAACAGTATTGCGTGTATCAACAGCTAGTAGGTTCAATCTGTAGTTTGGTCGTACTTGAAGTACTCCAACACGAGCCACGATTCAAAGCGCTTTTGACAGCAAGAGTATTGAAACGGGTGATAATCTTTGAGGGGTCTTTGGGTTTTATAATCACAACGAGACCCCCTCTGGAAGGATGGGAAGTAACGTGATTTTCGGCGACTTTCTGACACTGTGAGGAGTCACGACGGCGATTATTAGGGAGTCGACAGAATGTGTCAGATTCTTCGGAGTCCGAGATCATTCCACTATCTACCGGTGGAAAAGCGGCACATGATGCTTCTGGTAGCGGCGGTTTTACAGCAGGTGACGTTTGATTCGAAGATGCAGAAGTCACTAGCGAGCTCACTGGACAAGGAGGTAATGATAGCCCACTGGATTCAGAAGTTCGGCTGATAGGTGCGCAAGCACCCGGCTGTACTGGAAGATGTAGTAGCAGTGAAGCCGCAGCCACTGCGGGCTGGTGGTCATCTCCAGCAGTGGGTGATTTATTGTGAGGCGGGCTAGGCAGCACACGTCCTGGCTGCACGCCTGCCGCGGGCTGCATAAGCGATGCTCACCGTGCCGTCGCAGCTGGTTTACATCTTGAAAGATAGCTTCGAGTCGTTAAATCAGAGATACAACAAAGGAGGCGGAAGCTTCTCTTCTTCTTCCTCGTCCATTGTTTCAGCAAAGAGACTTGGTTTCGTCAGGGCAATCTCTCGTCTGGCTGGAACGCTTTATATAAGGGTAGGTCCCCAGGTGGGAGGGGACCTACCCCTATATAAAGCGTGCCAGCGAGGCGAGAGATTGCCCTGACTAAAGCAAGTCTCTTTGCTGAAACGTTGGCAACAATCATGCTTTTACCTTGTTCAAAGTTTTCTTTTCATATATATATATATATATATATATATACAGTAGAGGGGGTGGACGTGCGTATGAAAACAATGGTGGAACTGACGTTTCAACGGGGCTGCGGTCTTCGTCAGAGTAACCTTCAGTAATTGAGCATGCCTAATATATAGGCGCAAAATGATAAAGACTGACGAATAGTCTTGCTACTTTGCAGATAGAAATTAGCACAAAGAAAAATAATAATAATAAAAATTCTGTACGTGCACTCACCCTCTCATGTATATATATATATATATATATATACATATATATATATATATATATATATATATATATATATATATATATATATATATACCAAATTATAATGCCACGGCACAGGACAATACCCGCGCCGGCATGGCCCACCACTAACGACGCTAAGGATGAAGAGGGCTGCGGTGCGCAGCGAGCCCGGGCTCGAAATGGCTGTTTGTAAATGGTCGTGTAAACACTAAGCTTTATCGCCTCATGGTTTGTGTCATCTGCCGCCACGTTACATTTGGTGGAGTGTGCGGGTTCGTCATCCCCATCTTGGTCCCAGCATCGCATCGCATCGGCGTAGTCGCAGCCGCCAAGGACAACGAAGCCATGCCGGGCCGCCCCAGCTCAGTCGAGGCCAGACCCAGACGATGTCCCCCGCCTCGTTTTCCCCAGCCCGAAAGACCCGCATGAAGACCAGGAGAAACGAGCCGTGCCGAGAAAAGAAGAAGATCTGTTCCCCCGCACTTCCTTCCGACGGGGCTCGAGGACATCTGGTGCTTCGCTGCAGTTGAAGCCATTGCTGTTGCTGGGCCAGGCATCATCAACACCGCCATCATCATCCTTGGTGGCAAGTGATTCGTCACTGCATTTTTCATCTCATCCCATTCAATCGCCAATTTGCCTCGTTGTCGACCGGGACGGTCCTCATTGAGTGGGGAGGAGATGTCACAGGATAGGACAATACCCGCACCGGCATAGCCCACCACTAATGACGACAAGGAAGAAGAGGGGTGCGGGGGGCAGCGAGCCCGGGCTCGGAATGGCTGCCAGTCGCGTAAATACGTCGCTTCATCGCCTCATGGTTCGTGTCATCTGCCGCCACGTTACAATATATATATATATATATATATATATATTGAGAGGCTCTGGGAGTCGCCCGGCGGGAGACTTTATTCGTGCGGTCACAGCGCCAGGAAGGCTCAGCAAGAAAGGCGATGTCGATGACACTGTTGCCACCGAGATGAAGATGATGCGATGATAATAGGATGCACACCCACGAAAGGGCGATTGTCCACATGCTAAAATATAACCTGTTCAGCTTCTCACACTTATCCTCCCCCCTCAGAAAAAGCGGTCACCTGGCCGCTGGGTAGGGCGTGTCGGAACGATGAACGTAAGGCTTCAGCCGAGAAACGTGAACAATTTCAGTCCCGCGGCAGCGACGATCGGTGACAGCGTTGTTCGGAGCCACGCGATAATTCACCGTGGACGTTTGCTGAATCACGGTATAAGGACCGATGAATCACGAAAGCAGCTTTTCTACACCCCAGGTTGGCGTACGGGTGTCCAGAGCAAAACTTGGTCCCCTGGCTGAAAGGAGACACTGCGGTGAGTCTCATCGTAGTGAGACTTGCGGAGATGCCGACTGGCTTCAGTATTCTCACGGGCCAATTGGCGGCAGTAAGCGACGCGGGCAACGAATTGTGCGGGGACATTCTCCGTGCAGTCAACAGGTGCACAAAAGAAAGTTGAATCGAGAACAGAAGGGGGTGGGCGCCCATAGACGAGACAATACGGCGAAAAACCAGTGGTGCGTTGAACTGCACAATTATACGCGTATGTCACAAAAGGCAGAATAGTGTCCCAATTGGTGTGATCTGGTCGGATGTAGGCAGAAAGCATATCAGAAATTGTGCGATGAAAGCGCTCAGTCAACCCGTTTGTTTGAGGGTGATAACTCGAGGTCGTTTTATGGACGGTATTGGAGGCACGAAGAACTTCCGCGAGGACTGCTGACAGAAATGTCTTCCCACGGTCGCTTAGAAGAGCGCGTGGTGGACCGTGGCGCAAAAATAGGGAGTGTAAGAAAAACTCGGCGACCTCTACGGCGCAACCGGTTTGGAGAGGGGCGGTTTCAGCATAGCGGGTAAGGTGGTCAACCGCAGTTACTACCCACCGATGACCAGATGGGGTAACGGGCAACGGGCCGTATACGTCGATGACCACAACATAGAATAGTGCTGACGGACAAGATAGTGGTTGCAGCGGTCCGGCAGGTGCTGTGGTTGGCCGTTTACGGTGCTGGCAGGGCGCGCAAGAAGCGACATACTTGGAAACAGTGGTAGAAAGCCCAGGCCAGAAGAAACGACATTTGATTCGGTGGTAGGTTTTGTGAAAGCCTAAATGTCCAGCCGTAGCGTCGTCGTGAAAAACGCGCAGTATCTGTTGTTGAAGAGCACGCGGAATGACGGGAACCCACTTGTCACCGGTAGGGTGGTAATTATAGCGATGCAGGATACCATTAAAGAGACGGAACTTCTGTAGCTGACGACGTAAGCGGCTGTTCGACGGCTCTGCCAAACCGTTCAGTTCGTCCATGAGTTTCCGACAATAATGGTCTGCCCGCTGGAGTGCAACGAAGTCTTCGGGACAGTCGAGCTTCACGACGTCTAAAGGCAGGGTGACTTGAGAAGCAGGAGCTGATGATTCACTTTGTGTCGAGACAGGGCAACGCGAAAGGGCGTGTGCATCCATATGCTTTTTGCCAGATTTGTAGGTCACAGTGAAATCATATTCTTGCAGCCGCAAGACCCAGCGGCCAAGCCGTCCGTTCGGGTTCTTGAGCGACGAGAGACAACATAAAGCATGGTGGTCAGTGACCACCGTAAAATGACGTCCGTACAGGTATGGGCGAAATTTGTGTACTGCCCAGACAACTGCGAGACACTCTTGTTCCGTGATTGTATGATTTCGTTCGGCAGGTGTGGGGGCACAACTTGCGTAGGCCACAAAGTTTTCTACTGAAGATGCGGTGCGCTGCAACAGCACGGCACCGAGGCGATGCCCACTGGTGTCTGTGTGTAGGATAGTCGCCGCCGTTTGATCCTAATGGTGGAGCACCAGCGCAGAAGTGAGAGCGTGCTTTAGATTTTCGAACGCTGCTTCGCAGTCATCAGACCATGTGTAAGAGGTGCCAGATGCGAGAAGTTTGTGGAGGGTCGAAGCAAGCGAAGCGAAGTTTCGTATGAAACTCCGGAAATAAGAAGCTAAGCCAAGGAAACTGCGGAGGTCTTTGAGGCGGGTCGGCCGGGGAAAGTGTTGTGCGGCGTTAATTTTGTCGGGGTCCGGGCGAATTCCGTCTTTGCTCACTACGTGTCCGAGCACCTTGATGGATTTGCTCGCGAATCGGCATTTCTTTGTGTTTAGTTGGAGCCCGGCGTTGGCAAGGCATGTAAGGACTTAATCTAGGCGGTGTAGGAGGTCAGCAAAAGTAGGGGAAAGAACAACAATGTCGTCTAGATAGCACAGGCAGGTTCTCCATTTAAGGCCGCGAAGGACGGTGTCAATCATTCGCTCAAATGTGGCCGGAGCGTTGCACAGCCCGAATGGCATCACGTTGAATTCGTAAAGACCATCGGGCGTGGCGAAAGCTGTTTTCTCTTTATCGGCTTCGTGCATGGGAACCTGCAGGTATCCAGAGCGAAGATCGAGGCTCGTAAAGTACTCGGCACCTTGCAAAGCGTCCAGGGCATCATCGATGCGGGGCATCGGGTAGACGTCTTTACGAGTTATTTTGTTCAGCGCCCGATACTCGACGCAAAAGCGTACGGAACCGTCCTTTTTTTGCACTAACACAACAGGCGAAGACCACGGAGTCGATGAAGGACGAATGATATTCCGCTTGAGCATGTCGTCGACGTTATCTTGTATAACCCTCCGCTCGGATGGAGAAACGTGGTATGGGCGGCGGTGAACAATAGACGATGCATCTGTATCGATGCGATGTTCTGCAGCAGATGTCTTTCCCAGAACAGACGAAAAAATGTCGAAGGAACGCTGGTGTTTCGATAGCAAGACTTGTAATGCTTGCTTCTGGTCTGGTGTAAGATCAGAACTTATTGCTGTGTCGAAAGCAGAGGCTGGGGTTGGCGACTTGGAGGCGTGTTGATCGGTCGAAAGTGTAGACAGTGGGAGCACAGACACTGCCTCATCGTCACAAACTGAAGCGACCGTGGCACCTTGCGGTAGCAAAATTGTTTTGGTAGACGTATTTACTGCAGCAAGAAGAGCTGAACCAGACGAAAACCGGACGAGGCAGGAAGGTATGACTACGCCTTTCTAAATAAAATTCCCAGCTGGTTCAATCAACACATCACCATCAGTGACTGTGGTCGAGGAGACGGACAAAACTGTTTTTTCTCCTGGGCACAAAATAGAATCGGTCCTCGCTACTAAGCGGTGTTGCTGCGGTCTTTCGGAAACACTGGCAATGGAGGTATCGGCGATATGAAGGGTGGGTTGGCGACAGGTGATGACCGCTGAAGCCGACGATAGAATATTCCAACCCAAAATGAGTTGATGTGCACATGAGGACAACACTGCGAACTGTATGTGATGACGTATGGAATCGATGAACACACGAGCTGTACAGAATCAGGAGGGTCGAATCATAACACAGTTGGCTCCACGAAGAGTCGGACCGTCATAGGGCGTTGTAACCTTGCGTAACCTACAGCACAAATCTGCCCGAATGACGGAAACACTGGCACCTGTATCGGCTAAAGCTTCGGCCCAAACTCCATCTATGAAAACAGTCAATGTATTGAATGGGGACTTAGGAGGACTTGAAGATTTTTCCCGTGGCGCAGTTTCCCCAAGAAAACTGCTGCTTTCAGTATTCCAAGAGACGGTCGGCAACGTGAGAGGCAGGGCGGAGAGGAGACGATGACCGGCGGTAAGGTGAAGATGACCGACGTCGGGGAGAATCTTGCGTGCGGGGCGGGTCATTGGAGTCAGGAGGGGGCGAATAGCGACGGATAGCTGGTGGAAACAAGGGTTGTCCAAAATGGCGTGGGCTGTTATCACGGCGTGCGTTCATAGCGTAACTGTATCGCTCGTCCTGCTGGCGCCGTCGACAAAAACGTGATATATGGCCCCGGATGCCACAGTAGTAACAAACTGGCCGTGAAGGGCGCCAGACGGAATAAGACTGCGGAGTAGAAGAGACCGTAGAAATGGGAGCCACGTGCTCCCAGGATTGCCCCACGTGTGTTAGCGGCGTCGACGTTTGCATGACCGGTGGCAGTGTGGAAGCAGAAGCCGCAGGACATGTGCAGGAGTGCTCAGCCTTCTACGGAGGATCGGACTTAACAGCGGCCAGCTCATCCCTGATGAGATCACGCGGGCCGGGAAGCAAGCTTTCTTGTAGAGCTGCGAGTACTGTAGTACTCGGAGGCTTGTGGCGGTTGTCTGGGAGATTGTGCGAGACGTGTCCTTCAAGCTCCTCGCGAATGATCAGCCGAATCGTGGCGCGCAAGTCGAAGTCCTTCGAGAAGCCTTCGCCCCACATGGCTGCCTGCACCCTCATAGATTGCAGGTCTTCGAGTCGTTTGCATGCGGCTATGACGTCCTGCACGCGTGAATGGTTCTGCAGGGCAAGTGTCTGAAAAGCAAACGGGGCAATTCCCTTCAGAATATGCCAAACCCGGTCTTCTTCCGACATGCTGCCGTCCACTTGTCGACACAGGGCCAAGACATCCTCGATGTAGGACGTATAGCTCTCCATGGGATGTTGCACGCGCTCATTGAGTTTTTTCTTGGCAGCTTCAGCGCGCGTGGAGGATGTGCCGAAAATTCGACGCAAGTCAGTGGTAAATTTGTCCCAATCGGTGAAATCTTCTCGAAGATTAAAAAACCAAGTTTTAGCCACCTTGGTCAGGCGGAAGGGCACCTCCGCTAGCTTGTAAGAGTCATCCCATCGATTGAAAGCACTCACGCGGTTGTAGGAGTCGAGCCACTCTTCGACGTCGTCACCGCGGAGGCCAGCGAAAGATGGAGGATCGCGCTCAGGGCTGGTGATAGTAAAGGTAGGCTGGATCGGGGCTGCAGCGTTGCTGCCCGAGCGGCTGCTCTCGTGCTGCATGGTGCTGGTGGGCAGTAGCAATCGACGACCTGGTCGTAGCTCCAGTGGTGCGGAAGCGAGAGGTACACTGCGGGATCAAAGCACCTTCCACCACTTGAGAGGATGTGGGAGTCGCCAGGCGGGAGACTTTATTCGCGCGGTCACAGCGCCAGGAAGGCTCAGCAAGAAAGGCGATGTCGATGACACTGTCGCCACCGAGATGAAGATGATGCGATGATAATAGGATGCCCACCCAGGAAAGGGCGATTGTCCACATGCTAAAATATAACCTGTTCAGCTTCTCACAATTATATATATATATATATATATATATATATATATATATATATATATATATATAGAGAGAGAGAGAGAGAGAGAGAGAGAGCGAGGAACAAGGAAGGAACCAGGATTGTTGCCAACGTTTCAGCAAAGAGACTTGCCTTCGTCAGGGCAAACCCTCGCCTGACTGCCACAGTTCATATAGATGTAGGTCCCCAGACAGGGGAGAAAAGGAGTGGAATTGAGAAAGCGGGTTGGTTTGGGAGTATGTAGGGGGAGATATTGAGGGAGAAATAAGGTTTTATAGTTTGAGCCGCGAAGTCGGTAAGAGGGAAGTCAGCCAGGGTTGATATTCCGGGAAATTCTTGTAGAGAAAGGATGAGAAGGTGTTTGCTGCCCCGCCGCGCGGCCTACAGAAAGGTTCTGAGAAAGGTTGGATGAAGTGCACGTAAAACTTGAATTAATCTTGGGAACATAATTACTGGCTGTGCTTTTTCGAATGCAGTCGGTCTGCAGTTGCCTGCAAGTGTTGCATCTGGGAAGGAAGCAGCTGGCTATGATTTGTGGCTTTGAAGGCCCAGTTTTAGCCTGCACTAAAATATCTTTTAGATTCCTATTTCTCCGGTAGGTAACCACTTGTGCTTCCGGAAACGCGTTTTTAAGTCTGTCGTTATTGGCTGAAACGGGATAGTATTTCCGCAGGATATTGTTTACGTTAGGGAGAGCGTTGGAAAATTTAGTTATCAGGGCGAACGGCCTGGCGCTTTCGTTTTTTCGCTGTTTGCTGAGCACATCATCCCTTTTGAGATTATATGCACGTTGGTACGCCTCATCGAGTGAGCTTTCGGGGCGGTTCCTGTTCATCATGAAGTGGATTATTATTTTTCCTTAATAATCGTTCGCAATTTGTTTCAGCCAATGATAATAACTCTTCACTCTGCCAGGTTTCCTCTGGGGTCCCCCAGGGATCTGTTGTAGGACTTCGTTTTTTTTCTTATTTACAATAACCATCTGCCTTCTCATATATCCCCTAATGTTCATTTGTTTTTCGGGAAAAAAACTACTGACGACTCCTACTCTCTCCAATAAAATCTAACTAGTGTAACTGGAGCAAAGAATGGGTCATGGAACCTAGTGTCACTAAATGTAAAGTAATGCGTGTATCGAGAAGTATTAGTTGTATGACCGTATATTTCCTGAATAATATACCAGTTGAAATCGTTTCCTCTTATAAGTACATAGGTGTTCATATTACTAACAACTCAACTTCGGCGCAACACATCGAATACATTATTAGCAAGGCAAACCGCATGCTAGGCTATTTGCATCGAAACGTTTCCTCAGCCCCGTCTTTAAAACTTAAGTTATACAAAACACTAATAACATCAAAACTAGAGTACGCCACCCAAGTATGGGATCGGTGTCATGACAATTTACTTACAGCCCTTGAACTTGTTCAGAATAATTCGGCCCGTTTCATTCCATCAAATTATAAAAGGACTGCAAGTGTAACGACAATGAAAAGTATTGACCTTCCATCTTTAGCACTACGACGTCACATTTTTCGCCCAATTTTGTTTTATAAGGTTTATTATTATTGTTCTCTCCTTGCTGAACTGCTTTCACAGATTCAGTACATATCACGTCGAATTGACCATAATCATAAAGTTGGAGTTCATTCATCTAATACAAAATATCTTGCTGAGTCTTTCATTGCCAAAACATCCTGAGAGTGGAACCACCTTCCCGCCGATATTCTTTCCATACGCGATAATCACATTTTCATCAAGCATTAGCTAACATCGTATAATCAGGATAAACAATGTTTTTGTATTTGATCATATGCACTTTTTTATGTTAGCACATATTCTTATACCCACTCCCTTCTTCAATGCCCATTGCCTTGGAGGTATAATGAATAAATAAATACGGGTGGACTTGAGTTCGTCTATATGCTTTACGTAGTCACTGTCATCACTGCAAACGCTTCTAGGTCTGTTGGCTTGTCCTTGTGGCTTGCTCTAAGTCTGGTGGCTTGTCCTGTAGTACGAGCCACCAGACTTACAAGAGTGTACAGTGATGACAGCACACTGATACCGGCAGTGACTCAAGATGTCATGCCGGCTTTGCTGCAGGTAAAACACCAGACAAGCATCGTCTGGGTGGGCCTCTGACTAGTAGTCATAGGTTGCCATGCCAGACGAACCAAGAACACGGTGATCCGCCTCAACGGTCCGAGGCACCTTTCGTCATTGAGAACGGGCGGTCTACACATCGTCCACCAGCCTCAGGTGGGCGATGAAGAGAGACATCCCCGAAGGGGGAGACACAGGCCACTGGACCGCCCAGAAAGGGGACAGATCCCTCCGGGCACCCCAACGTCCACACCTGCAGGTTACACTCTGCTAACCCATAAGTCGCACCGGTTTGAACAAGAAGGTCTGATCCCAAATTTTCCTGGACAGGTCCGAGGAAATCCACACCGACTTGCAAGGTTCGCTCGTGGAACGCAGGCGGGGTTGGAGGGGGGGGAGAGGAGGGGAGTGGGCAGCACCGACGCCCTTGTGCTCCAGCGACGGTGCCGATGACTTACCCACCAACCCTCTCACAGAGGTCCAATCAGTCTCCTCTCAGGGTGTGACGGAAAGACGGAAAACAAGAGGCCGCCTCTCCCGGCAGGGGGGTGCGCAGAACCGCGGTAAATTGCCCTGTCTGCTCAAGTAACGGTACTCAGATTTTCCTCCTGCGATTTCCGTCCAAATGGGCAGCCAGTGGGTGACCCGTATTAGCCTAGCTTCATCCCCTTTCGGAAGTTCCGCCGTTTCCAGCGGGAACTTCGTGGAGGTTGGGGTCACCCCGGAAGGCCAGTTCTACCATCCTCCATAACTCGACACTCGCGCTCCCTTGAAGCAGGGTTACAGTGGCATGCCATCACCCCCAGCGAAATGGACCAACGCCGGAAAAAAAGCAAAGACGCCTTTGCAGGGCACGTTCGCGTGTGGTGCGGTGCATTAGAACTTCGTCGGCTCTCCACTTATTTAATTTATATCATAGAATAACGATGGCTGTTCCTTCGCGCGGACGCTCGTTTTATTCCGATAAGCGTGACCGTGCCTTGCATGCACATTATTTTTGTCGCATAGGAAGGGCACGCGTAATAAGAGCGCGCGAGCAGATGATGTCGCGAAATTGGCTGAGCGGGTAGTCGGGCGGCTACCACCGGCGCACAAACGATCACCTGCGCTCCAGGCTCGCAGCAAACCACTGCTGCTGCGGGGAACCACAACCCAGCTTATTGGCAACCGGAAGCAGCAAGCCTACGGTTAAAACGCTAACATCCTCGTGGTACACTATAATGCAGCACGTAGCTTCCACGGGCGTCCACGGGCGCCGCTGCATGTACTGCAGGCCAAGCGCTCGCAGTGTCGCGTTTCAATCCGTGAGACTGTACATGTATAAGCGAGGCTTCCCGAGAATAGGTAGCATGCGCAGCATTTCAGACGATGGTCAAAATGAACTAGGATGTTATCTTTAAAGATTTCTAGGTAACTTAAAGATTATTGGTATGGTTGGAGAAATTCTGCCCTCCCCATTGTATCACGATTAAAAACTGGCGGTTCGTAGTGTATGATTAGCGCAATGGCACTTTGAATAGCAACAGAGCAAAAGTCGTTCAAATTTCGACAAACATGTTTTGTAAACCTAGCATAGGCATTTATTATTCTTTCCCGGCCCCTGTGGCCGCTTTACTGATCGAGGCAAAAAACAAAAACGGCTGTGTGTACAAGATTTCGGCGCACGTGAAAGAACCCCAGGTGGTCAAAATATTTCTGGTGCCCTTCACTACGGCGGGATTCATCGCCTGCGTTGCGTCGGCGCATTGCACCCTACAATAAATCAAATTATAATTCTTAGCATCTGGAAAAAATTTTTACTACCCTTGAGGAGCCTGAATGTTTAGCTGGGCGCTAAACGTTTGCATAAGGAATTAATTTCTGTGCTAGTTTTCCTAAATAGAAATGTATCCGAGGGGTTTGCGCGCTGCAACGATGTTTGTCGTCCCCTCCATTATTCTCGTACCATGCTCGTGTACAGTAAACCACTTGATTTATTTTAATCCAAAACTTGTTTGAAAACTGTCAATACGTTCGTTTATGCCCCTAGTAATAAGAATTCGGTGGTAGTGGCACTATATAAAAGCTGCACAAGCAGAACACAGTGACATTCGGAAGGACTTCTGAATGCTCCGATGACGTCACGGGAGCCCACACAAAAAACATGAAGTGAACCAAAGTCCGCGCTGACAGGAGCAGATAATGTCAGCGGCCCTGAAGAAACGAACACTATAACTGACGTCCGAAAGAATTGAAACACCAAACCGAGAGTCCCACAAATAGAAAAAGTGACTAGCGCTGCGTCAGCATCGAAGCTCACTACGCCCACCTGAACCAGGACGTCAGAGAGGTATATAGCAGTGTTTTATTATTTTATGAAGTTATTCCGGCAGCAGGACCTGTCATTCGCGCAATCGGTCTTGTCACCGCCGTTGAGGCCTGAACGAACTCGAGGGAAAGTAAGCGATAACGACAGCTCCTGTGGAGGAGCATCGCCTCTTGTTTTCTGCCCAGCGTATTCTTTCCTGAGCCATCCAGAATACACAGGGCTTCTCAGATAGAAGTATCGGTAATGGAGGAGTTTTCTTCATCTGTTGTGGCTTCACATGAAAGAATGACGTACTACCGAAATTTTTATCCGACGCAGTGGACCTGCTCCAACCGTCTACCTAAAACGTTTTCTTTTCACGAAGTCGTAATGTCACGACTTAGTGCATCTGATACATATTAGTTTCTTACGTGAAGCGACATGGAACTACATTTTAGCAACCTTAGTATCAAAAAGGCCTTTCTGGTTATTTCGATTCCAGTATCGTTTTTTCTGAGACTGAGCCAACATTCTATAAATTTCAGACGTTACAGCTTCGACTACCGCGAATATCGAGCATAAGCGGCATGCATTCCCACCAACAATTTTTTTCCCATAAACAACCGACAGTGCGAGCTTCTTGGTGCTTGAGTAACATTTGGCTAGGCTTCAAAGGGCACCCGGAGGGTTCAGAATCCCCGCACATATAGTCGCGGTTGACGGCCCCATTAATAATTAAGCTGTAAATGATTCATGCTCGAATAATATAATATTCGGTCAATTTGTTAAATGCTGGAACGTTTTAACTGACAGAAATGGCTGCTTTCATTACTTGTTTTGAAGAGCATTGTTCAAGAAGTGTGTGTAGACAGAGAGAAGCTCTTTATTAAAGGAGGAAAGGCAGAGAGGTTTGCCAACATGGGTACGTCGACATGCTACTCTGCAGGAAGGGGAACGGGGAAAAGACAGATGAGTAGTAAAAAGAAGAGTAGTAGGTGAAAGAGGGAAAAAAAAGAGAGGGTCATATAAAGGGACATGCGGCGTAGCATAGACTGACCGCTTAAGGGGGGCTATACAGTCTCGGTGACGCCAATATCTTCAAGATACCCAAATAGAGCATCCAGGACTTTCCGTTGAGATGACGGAGAATGCCATGGTCCAAGTAGCAGGCTCAGCGTAATTGGTCCAGGGTGAAGACATGTGATCCTTTGCTCTAACCGACTCCTTGCGTCAATGTAGGCGGAGCACTCTAGCAGGACATGCTCGACGGTTTCGGGGGCGCCACAGTTGTCGCAATGTGGGCTTGTACTTTGGCCTATGCGATGTAAGTAGGCATTAGTGAACGCCACATTAAGTCGCAGTCTATGAAACAGTGTTTCCCGCCGGCGAGGTAGTCGTTCTGGCAGCTTCAGTCTTATCTGTGGGTCAATTGAGTACAGAAAATCATGATGATGTTCCGGAGGGGTCCATAAGCGGTTTCTTTCTGCTAGAGCTGGGGCCTTGGTCATAGCTGAGGCATCATTTTTTGTAAAGAAAATCTTTCTTTTGTTTTTCATTTCTAGGCCCCTGCGTGCAGCCTCATCTGCTCTCTGATTTCCACTCGTATCATCTTTAGAAGAAGAACTAAATTCTGGCCATATCCCAACTGCAGTGTTTTTAGACATCAAGTCAGCATTTGACTCAGTGTAAAGAGCTTGCAAATGCACTTAACTTAAGCGTTTGTAGCGCACTTACCTGAGCACCAAAGATGTGCCCGACCACTACTCGGAACGTTCATTTCGGTAGTTGCAGCTACGACAACTTGACGGAAATACAGTCTGTAGGAAAAATGATATATTTCAATAAAACGTTGTGTGTGTGTGGGGGGGGGGGAGAGCAGGGAAAGAGAGAGAAAGATGGAGCGAAGGATAGAGAGACACAAAGAGAAATAAATAGCGTTCTGTTTCATGGAGTCAAAATTGGCGCCGCTTGCGTTAGTGGTGGAGGCCTGAAGAAAGAGCAGAGCTCGGGTCGACCTAAATTCTCTGTACGGCCAATTTCACCAGATCCCACGAAAAAGGGAGCAGCCCGACCCCAGCAGCGCAAAGCCGTTTTGGACTGCACTGTAAAGCAAAGAAAACTAAAACTTGTACTGAATTTTATTCAATAGAAATCGTCGTCATCCGTTTCGTCGTCTTCTTCCGACGGCACAACTGCGTAGGACAAATCTTTTTCTAGTGCGTCCTCGCCCAGCTGAACTTACACTTCTTCGTCAGCTGATCCGGTGGGCGGCGCCACGAGTGGAATATGAAAGGCTGGCTTGACCGATTCGTCGTCATCGTCTTCGACAGGTCATAGCCGTGGGGCGCCGGTCGCTACACAACTACCAAGAAGAAGGGGGAGGTCCTCATGTGCGTAAACCCACGGGCAAGCCAGGACGACACCGGGCGGTCGCCTCGCGGTACGTCCTCAAGTGCACCCAGACTTATCTGTTGATGTCGAACGTGTATTTGTCGCCCTAATTAGCGCTGCTATAAGGAAACTTTTATGCGGCTGGGTGTAGATGCAGAGAACTTCCGACTCTTTCTGCACCCTTAGTCCGCCAGGTGGGTTTGGTTCTGTCTAGTTCTCCGGTCATATGGAGAAGACGTAGCGGAATTCGACTGAGAAAAGTGCTCGATTCTCACAAATTTGCGTACAAGGCTATAAAAGCATACACTCAACGGACTAAGGCTCGGACGCCTTTCGTATTTTGGGAAACAGAATGATTCCCAATGGCACCCATTGGTCAGGATAATAATTAAACCCACTTGCGTTCAAATAACTACTAAGATTTGGCAGTAGCATTTGGAGATAACGAGTAATTTTTCCCGCCAGAAATAAGCGGCTCTTTTTACTAGCGAGTTGACGACCAGAGGTTGGTCAGTAATCACAATCATTTAAATCAGTTTACCGTGCAGTTTTTTGCTTACAGTGGCCGTCATGAGAAAATGAAATTCAAACACGAAAATTTGCCCCAAAACACGCAAAATTGAACTTTTCTATTGGTTGAGGCCCAATACCGTCACCCGATTTGTACATTTGAAAGCCACATTTCCAAACTATCTTTGCGTAACTACAGCACGCGTAATTGGCTTTGCATGGAAAGAAATCGCGCTATATGCGTGCGTGGTTCATATTTTCATGTTCGTGTTTCATTTTTTGCTTAACTGTACATGTTCATATGTTTCCTACGAAGCCCTCGGCAGAACTTTGAAATAGGATATAGCACTGGCGAGATGAGTGCGCTGTGGGCGCGGTTCTGGCGGCTTACAGGCCTATACATGAGTGTGTAGCCCTCTGAAGTCATGTTGTCAGTGGTGCCACAGTCAAGCCGGTGCAATAGCATAATTTCGGGGCCCGTGATGTTCACAGGCTCTCTAATGACTTCGTTGCGTGATGACGTGGGCTGAAGTAGAGGAATATTGCAGCCGCTGCGGTGCCCTGTACCCGGGTTTCTCAGCGACATATTTGCGGCAACTAGGTACTTCATACAACGGTGCAAGGGGGAAACTATGGAGAATTAAAAGACCACAACGGAGAAAGAACGGACACGGGGATATAAAAAAAGCGAAGTCGGCTTCATATTCTTTTATCACAAGCTATTGAACCGAACTGCTTCACGTTTGTGTGTGGCCCTTGATATAAATTTGAGTTTTCTCCGAGACAGGGAGGTAGTAAAGCTCTGGAACAGGGGTTCGGCATGTGTAATTTTTTTATTTTTTGTTGTGCGAATACCCTAAAACCATGCCAATGCGCCGAATCCTTAGCACACAACAGTGCAATATTTCGTTTCAACGTAGGTACGAGCGGTGAACTTCTGGTGTGGTGCAAATCGTTAATTAATCGCGGTGATATGCAGCGGCCCACCTAATCCATAAGAGAAAAGGCACGCTTGCTTACGAAAATGTTGGGCAGACTGGAGTTAGGAGAACTATTTAGAATAAAAAAAACACAGTCCTTAAAAACACAACACTGACTTTGCCTTGGCTCGAACTTTGTGCGTTCTTTCCAAAGCACACCATTAGATCCCCCAGATGAACAGCGGACTCTTCTTTTAATGGTGCATAACAGAATACAACACGTGTTCGAACTGAAGCAGTTGATCTCACTGCGTTCGCACGGGAAGTACGTGGCTTCTACCCACCGGGAATTGGAATTTCGCGTATTCTTACCCTCTTCGGGACGACGCTTCTTCATCACTCATAACAACACCGGTGGAGTGCTTTTCTATTTGGCAAAGCGCAACGTCATGGTAAGTTTCCAGGTTTCATCAGATATTGCATATTGTTCCTCCAATGAAAGACAACAATTTAATGTTTTACGTTGCCGACTAGGAACAAAAGTCACGAATACCACCTTTTAATATATCGTAATTTTTTACCTTTGTGATACAGACCGATGTGTTTCTGTTTCTCACAAACTTTCCAGCATTCAGTCATATTTTCGAAATATTTAGGGCAGAAAATATTTCGTGCAAGCTAACCCTCGAAGAACCAACGGAGAAGCAAAAGCAAAACAAGACGGTAAATATATAACTTGCGTGGCCTTTTACCTTACATTTTTTGCCGACTTAACTTCTGAGGTTATTCCTTTTTTACTGATGGCTGTGCATTTCAAAATAGCTAATGTTGAGGGGTAATAGATCACGCCACATTGGTGAGCCCATAGATAGCGCAAAAATGAGTATACAAAATGAAATTCGGGTATATAAAAAAGCGCTTACAGATAACGCAAGAATAAACGCAAACCGAGAACTGGATTCTTTAGAAATAAAATCGGCGGGACCATAGAGTTTCGGTTAAATGGAAGAAGGAATTGTAGATTCTTGTGGGCTTTTTCATTGTGGAAAAAATCTATTTCACCAAATATCGCTTTCCAAGAAATGTATACGGCGCTGTCATTGTGCCTTGTTCGGGGTTTTCGGAGCCAATATTCCACGAAGACAAAGGAAACAGAACTTTGCAATCACCGCGCACGAGGGGAGAGGTTTTTGTTTTGCCAACAAGTTTCACTCAGCGATTTCCCCAATTAATCGACGTCAGGCCTCTGTCATTTCACATGAAGAGGTTCATTGTTATGGCCTTTTACTTTCATTTCAGAACACAAAGCTTCTTTACGTCTGAAATTGTATGTTGTTGGAAACATTTTAGAACTAAATATCCGCAAGGCAATTAAATATTAAAGTAGAACTTCAGGAAAGCTATGACTATGGCTCTGACAAGTGCAAAATCTTGGCTAGAGCGCTTGATATATTTGCGCGATGTTTTAAACATTATTTGGAACCACAGTCACCATTAACACCATCATCAGCCTATCTTGGTCCACTGCAGAACGGAATTCCCTCCAATGGACCTTGAAGCGCTTGTGTTCTGCACCGCATGAGTTAATCTTTCCCCTCTAATTTTCTTATATCTTCCATCTGGCCATTTCGTCTCATCTCTCCATAGCCAGTGTGTTACACTGGTGGTTTAGAAGACATCATTTCGTCGCACTATTTGGCGAACCCAACTCCATTACTGTTTAATTTTAATTTTTACTACGATTTGTATCACACGAATTTGTTCATTAATCCATGACGCTCGTTTGCTGTTCATGTGCGTAAGCTTGCGGATTTCGTAATATCCTGCACAATACGCGTAGCGCTTTGTCCCGGTCCCTTTGTGGTCCCGTTTGTTCAGTCTTAAAATACCCGGTGCGTTTTCATAAGAAGCACTACCAACTAGCCTCTTTCTATCTCCTTTTCATCTGTAGCCATACATATTTCGTTGAGCCGACACATGGTTTGCTTCGAGGTGTTTAGGAAGCACCCAAAGTTGTGCCAAATGTCATCGCCGACAGTTCAAGTGGTTGTATACTGTCCTTTTAAGTGATAGAAGTAGCTTACTTTGAATAGTATGCTAGTACCGGTGAACGCACCCCAGTCCAATATTATTCTGCATTGAATATTTCCTCGTGATTGGGATCAGTCTGGACATGTCCAATGTATTCTTATTTTTCTACTTATTGAAGCATTTCTTTGCCTATTCGGGCGAGACCATTTTCAACATGTTTATTTAAGACTGTCTTTGAGGTAGTTATATATATATATATATATATATATTAGCTTTACTGCTGGGCTTCTTATTCTAGTTCATAGCCCTCACTGAACCATTATATGTAACCCTGGAAGGTCAAATGGCTCAAGTGTTTTCCTTTTCATGCTAATCCGGCCTTTTCCCCATTGCGTATCTGAATAGCCCCTCAAGGCAAGCTGTGTACAATTTGGGTGATATGGCACATCCCGGCCGTACTCGCTCTCTCATCGTAAATATTTAGCATTTCTTGTGGAGGATTTTCCTTCTTGTGCATTCCTTATAAATGTCGCGAAAGAGTCTTATGGGAGGCTTCTTACTTCAACGGCTTCCAACCCAGCTGCGGTGTCGGTTGAATCAAACGCATGATCATATTTAAAAAATGTCGTATAAAGTCACTATTATGCGCTGCATAGGTATCATTTGCTGCATTAATGACATAGATTTGATCTGTTGTAGAGTATCGTTTTCTAAGCCCAGCAAGCCAATCTGTCTCTTACAGATTTCCCTGTATTGTGAAACAGCTTGTATACAACCGAGAGTGTGCTGGTGGGATGTAATTCCAACGACCTTCTTATCGCCTTTCTGTTGAACTCAAATTACGTTGATTTTTTCTTCAGGTAACGGACTGAATTCATGTCCTTAGGAATTCTTAAAATGGTTTAACAAGGTCGTCGAGCAGATATTTAGTTTTCCTTCATATTGTTAGGCAGGGGCAAGATTGAAGACCATGAACCATGGTAGATGAAGTGATGATGTTAAGCATCAGCGCCCACCGGCGCTACGCTACCTTTAAAGCAACGTCGAATTAAGTCAGGCCTACATGGCGGGGTTCGACACTGCCCACTTCTTTGTCATTTTTACATTATATAAATGGTTATGGCTAGTTCATTTTAATTGAGTGTTTCATCTTTATTTATTTACGAATACCTGAACATGAATGCATTAAAGGAAATGAGCAAATGCTTTAGTTATTTATAAATAACTAAAGATAGAGGCATTAAAGGGAATGAACAAAGGCAAAGCCCTTTTTATATTGTTTCAATGTAATGAAGAAGCAAGCAGTGGTGAACGCTGCCAAGCAAAAGCGGCTAGAAACATCGAAATCCGTTCTTGTATTCTAAGAGATGTCCCATATCCTAACATTGCCAGTGTACTGCCTCATGTAAGTTATAAAATTCTCCCACCACTTTTATTGATACATTCATTCTGTGCGCAATTTTACTGTGCTTGTCTCTCATTGCCTATATTGTTTGACGGCGATTAGCTATATTCTTGTCACTCTCTATTAGCTCCTTTCACTCTTCAGCCTCCCTTCAGTCTTTACCAGGTTATAGGTACGCAGGACGTTAACTTTTTTCTGGTATCGAGTTCGACGAAATTGCACCTAAGGTACACCGCCGAGTAGTCCACTCTGTGTCAGTTTTTTAGAGAACCTGGAGTGCTGTACCGTTTGGTGTGGGGTGTAAAAAAAATACAGGCAGAAATTTTTGTCCGTCGCTCGAGCAGTGGGAGAGCGTGCTGACCAGTTCCAGTACGAACGACCAGCCCCGGTTGGTGAATAGGCCGTCGCAGCTAGCGAAATGAATGGGTTCTTGACAACTTCATGTTGCTGCGTTTCGCAAGAACTTTCTTCTTTTACCAATTGAGGGCACAATTCTCTACCATACGTTCTGCTTCCGTATGCCTGCTGCTGATATTGTAATTGCCCCCGTGACGTTTTCATTTAGTACGTCATCGTGGACTTCATTGCTTCAAGTTAAAACTCGGGTTCGTTCTGGAGGCTATATAAAACGTGTGCGTTCTGCCTATTACTCGCTCCATATGGTGTTTTGTACATTTAGCTAGTCTTCCCCTGTGTCTTTTGAGAACCTGCTCTGTTTTGCATGCAACCATCTCATGATCCCTGCTCAAAATCTTTCTTGCACCAATATATTGCAGAATACCTGTATTGTCACTTGAAATGTATTCGCCATTGAGATCCGCCTTCAATGAGATCCGCCTCGGCGGATCTCATTGACCAGCTGATAATTCTTCGGGCGAAAGAATAATAATAAATCTTAGTCTGGTCGCATATAAACTCTTTCTCTCTCCCTTTGCCAGTGCACTTCACGCCTAACTAGGCGCCTATCTACAGTTGCTGGATTAGGGGTACAAGGGTTTGGGGGATGAAAGAAAGAGGCATGCACGCACAGCAGGGATTAAGGCCGCTACCGATGACATACTTGTTGGGGTGGTGGGAGGTTTAAACGGGGCAGTCTCATGGCGGAATGTGCCCGGTCAGCTGTCCAGCGCATTCGAGCGGTTTGGGTCTGGGTTGGTATATTGCACAGACGATGAGATGCCTACGACTGCGCAGCGAAAGAGACACCCACGTGTGTGTCCACTAGCACAGAGGTCGAAGCCCTTCGGGTGTTCACTCGCTATGGGATGGACGCATATTGCTCGCTTGGAGGAAGAATCATCAGCCCGAACAGAAGCGTGAATGGGCGCGAATACCACGGAAAGCCGCTGCCGCCGCCGTTGCCACTTCAAGTTCCAGCTGGTCGTATAGCTGCGAATCAACTGAACAGCAACTGGCCCGTTTGGAGTGACGACGTGGGAGAATATCACTCGTTCAGCTTGAACGGCTTTCACTGAGACATTTTCGACAGTATCTTTCACTTCTAAGCACCCGCTCGGCACCGGTTGAAGGTTTATGCGTGCACGGATTGGGAGAGGAGAGTAGCAGGGAGGAGGTACGTACACGCATATATCGGTTTCATACCCTTACTGATGACATGTGCGTTGTGATGGCGGGAAGTTGAACGTGGCCGTAGAACAGTCGAATGCGACCGGTCCAGCGTTATCGGAGGTAGAGTGAATTGGGTTGTCCGGTTACAGAAAAGGTAAGATGCCTACGACGCGGAAGGGAAAGAGACATTTTTACGCTTGTCCGCTAGGATAAATCTTGGGACTGTTCCAAATTTCGTTCACGTAATTGCCTAGGAATTATTCTCCATCGTAAATTTCAACCAAACGTGTTTGATTTAGGGCTCTCCGTGGAGGGCGTTATCCTTGCAGGTCAACCTTATTTACATAGTGAAAGGGCATTAAATTTTTGTAATAAGTAATTTTGCACCAGTCAGCTAGTCGATTTGTTAGAGCCAATTTTGACCTCTGGTGTTATAACAAATATGGGATATAACAAACAAATTGGCTCTCCAGATGCTACTTTGTTATAACGAGGTTCGACTAGAACGTTTCGCCAGTTTTCCGTCGTGATATGTTAATGCTTTTTGGGGGGATCCGTTGAATGTTTGCTTTTACGAGCACCCTAACAGCAATTAACAAGCTACTTGGGGACAGCATCGAATAAAAACCTTCATAACATGATACAAATGTCATTTTACCAAAGTGCGCACCGAAGTGAAAGCATAGCAGCACACAATGCCCTGAATCGGTGGGCCCGGCCCGACGAACAGATTTTATTCCCCTTCAAGAAAATGAAGAAATGGTTGCGAACCTACATACTGCCACGGCATGTGCTTTGAGGCCAAATCGCAAAGTCAACCGGCGGTCGATTGTCTCTTGTTCGTCGTAAGTGTAGCGCTCTCATATTGCCTTTTACGGAGGCGAACAAGTCAATTCAATTCGGCGAAATCCGAGAAGGTTTAAAAAAAATCGCTCACACTCTACCTACCGGGGGGGTTAAATCGACAACATAGTAAACACAGTCCAACAGCGGAAGATGGCAGTCACATATTTTCGCGAATCAAACATGACCACAACATACACACAAAGCTTCGGCCGGCGGCTTGGGTTGAAAACTTCGTTCGGGCAGACAGTGGAAGGAAGGAAGGAATACATTTTTTCGTCCATCGGGATCAGGTATTGAGGGTGGAGGAGTCCAACGGGGTGGCCGCGACCGCCAAGGCCAGGGAAGTGCTCAGGACATGACCTGACTTCCCCGGGTCACCCAAGATCTGCTCCCAGAGGTGAGGGGAGGAAACGGTAGGGTACGGGTCTACGGGACAATCGCGGAGGGAATGGTAGTGAGTGTCCAGTGCCCTGATGGCTGGACAGGTTGGGTCAGTAAAGAGGTGCGGATGACTTTGTATCAATTGTGTTCTGTGTGGGAAGGTGTGTGTTTGTAGGATGCGCAGCATGTGGCCTGCCCCCGTAGAGAGGTGTGGGTGCGGGGTGGGTATCGGCGGCGGAGAAGGTTGTAGGGCAGCGCAATATCCATGTATTGCAGGAGGGAGGTTGGCTTGACTTCAGGGGCATCGAGCGTAGGGGTAGTAAAAATGGTGACCCGTTTAATTAGTTGGCGAACCCGTACGTGCACCACTTCATTAGCGCCTACACCTGTTTGGGCAGGTGTTCACAGCAGGGTCACGATGTCGGATGGAGGATTTTTGGAGAGAATTTTTAATGCCATGGGAGAGATGTTACCACGAATAAAATTGCGTATGGCCTGCTGACAGTCATAGAGGACGAATTCGGGGGTGGGGTGCTGGGTGAGCGCAGGCAATGGCTGCCTCCTCCGTGGTGGTTGTGGTGGTAGTTAGAATAGTAGCCGCTGTGACGTTGGCTGATGTGTGTTGGCCAACAACAGCTACACGGTGTGCAGGATTGTCAGGGTAGGGAGTGGCATCACTATATAGTGTGCATGATTATAGTGGGTATAGTTGTACGTGTGTGAGAAAAACACGCGTCCTATCAGCCTCAAATTACAGTCCAATGAAGAGCGGAACAGTGAAAGGCCGAGGGGCGACTTGCGCCGTGGTGTAAATAAGGAGATAACAGGCATGTTACTACGCCTAACGTGCAATAACCATCACACGCGCCAGTGGCGCCGCAACTTGACAGCGTGCGGATGTCCGCACGGCTGAAATTATACCTGTACATTTATCTGAGCTTATGACTTTTGAAAATTCGTGTGCAAATAAAGATTTTGTGTGTTTCTTTGATAACTTGTCTGTGCGGTTCTTTGTCTTAACTCGAACCGTTCCTTTTTTTGCGATCGTCAAACAAATCTTTTTCGGTCAACGGAAGCCCGGTTTTACGAACACGACGTGTGTGCGGAGATCTTTCCGCGCCTTCTTGGTTGACACATTGGTCTATGGGGAAATGTGTTAGCTTTTAGACAGGCCGCCATCAGTCTAAGAAAGCGTTCCTTTTAGTAGCACTGCTTAGCTTCCCTGACTGACAGAGTTGCTTGGTTGAACGTAGTCAAGTTCAAGTTGCAGGGTTGGCCTGTCCATACCCCGATATTCATAGCATGCGCAGCTCTAGCGCTAGCCTGACCACCGCCGTGGTCAGCTGCTCTAAAGCTTCTCGGTACTCAGAGCCAAGATTTGAATTGGTCCATCATTAAAGGTGGAGCCAACTACCACTCCAAGCTGGCCACATCCTTCGGTGCTGAGGGAGTGCTGTTGGTATCCAACAGAGCCTTCCTAGCATCGTTTCCCCCGTTTAATTTTTCATCTCGGGTACCACGGGGGGATGTTTACTTCTGCTCCAGGTGGATATTCGGGCAGGCAAAGGAAAAAGGAACTTGACGAGGTACACGTTTGGGCGGGTTGGTAAATCATACTCAACGTTCAGTGCTCAGACTATAAGAAGACCACACAAAGAAGACGAGACAATGCGCAACTTCCAACTAACCATATTAGTTGCCTCCCTGAACGAATACGTAAGCCCAACAACAATGTGCGTAACGGCACAACTGGCCATTTGGCCGCCCACGGTCGTGAACATAGATATTTACTTTGTTTAACCAAAGCAGCATTATCCATAAACAGCGGAGCCAGCGGACTCGGGCAATTATCCAGGCGCATGGGAACACACGCACCCGTGATCATTGCGTTAGTATGCCCTTCCTCACGCTCACTGAAAACGGACTGTAGTGCTCAAGGCATGGATATATATTGTAATGACTCTACATCCCGAACACGGGTCCAATGAGTGCCGTGAGGCAGAATAGGTAGGGTGGAGTGGCGATGTGTAGATTGTATAAGACCACGTTTATATCTTATAAAGTCAGGCGCGAGTTGCGCTTTGTCTCATCTCCATTCTGTGGTGTTCAACTAGTCTGCGCTGTGAGAGTTCATTGGATAAGGCGCCCGCTTGAGGATTGATAACAAATGTTTCTTTTTATTGCTCCATTTCAAAGTTCACCCACGGTGCTTTTTACTACTTCTAAAGGAGCGAAGTCGCGAAATATGGGGAAAAATTGTTTGGCCATGTGGGTATTTTGGTTAGAAAGGAGTTTTCAGTGCAAACAAGCTTGAATTACTTATTGGAAAAAAATTTAAGCTGCATTGTAAGGAGAAAACATGCCGCCCGAAGCCAAAGCTCTTAAACATGATTGGGCGCAATTATTTTGGAGCTTCCAAATCGTACGTTTAACAGCACTAATTAAACTGTACCCGCATCAACGCATTCATAAATGAAGCGTTAAAAAATGCGTGTGCCAGCCATCTTCTCCCGAAGATATTTCCGGGGATGAAAGCCTCAAAGACACAAACTCAATGGTGCGTACGTAATCAATGAAGGATAATTTATTCAAGCATTTGTACTTGAGCGTATTGCAATTAACGTTTTATTCTCTGTATTATAAATGCATGCTTTCATCGTTGATCACGCTTCCGGAGGAAGGCACCTAACCCGGTCACAATCACAAAGTGCCGCTCGTTAGAGCTTCCCATAAATGTACTTGTGACCAGAATAGCTGTATGGCGGTGTTTTATTTCGTATTCTTCTTTGTTAACACTGAGCTTACCATTCATAAACCAAAACAAAAAAACACTTTAACATCTATTCCAAGAAAATTTCCTGAACCGAAACCCAATGAGGGGATACTTCATCGTCAGTGATAAAGAAAACAAGTTTCAAGACAACTCACTTCTCGGAAATGCACTCAATCCCGCTATCAAAAACGAATTTACATAAACGTTTCGCAACGCTTAGAGACTTTGCATTTGCTTTTAAAGAATAATTATAAGACATGGCTGCAAGCGTAAATGAGTGGGATGAACGAGAGGCACGATACAACGATCGTCCTTTCGTCCTTGTCCCTTGGGTCTATACTCATCCAATTTATTATGCTCTAAACAAACTATTCCCACTTTTCGCACCAACTGTTTCTGCGAAGCCATTGTTCTGCACTTTTGTACTGCTCTCGTTGTCACCACCAAATAAACTTTCCCCCCTGTCTGCCCATCATGGATCAGGTCAAGAAGAGCTCTTAGACCAGAAAGTTCCTTTATATTGTTTTCTGGTTATCTATCCCTTCCTACTCGACTGGCCGACATAGCCGCTTCACTTTTTGCCTATATCTTGTTCCTGTTCCTAAAAACACAGGGACATTTTGGCGAGGTCGGTGAATTGATTCGGCTTGCTCTTACTAGAAATATCCCCCTCAGGGATACAATGAACACAAAAAAGAAGAAACCTGGAATTTTTAAGACCACTCAGAACTTTGTACTAGAGCTGTGTTGCCATGTATATTATTACCTCTCGGAAATTGTGCGTGTTCGTTCATAATTGAATAATAGCGCCAAAACAGACCGGAGCGGAAAAAATATGGCAGTCCTTGTCAGTTTGTCAACGGTCCTATGTTCCGTCTCGCGTTGTTCAATGGGAATAGCAATGGTTGTTTTCCCAACCTTCCCCTCCCCCCCCTCTGCAATAAAAAAAATACAACAAACCAATCGAACTTGTATTAAAGACCAAAAATAAGGATGTGTGTGAAAACAGTGGAGTATATAAAGTAATGCAGGTAATATTACCTCAGATATAATAGACGCTGTAGGAAAGATAATAAAACAGCCGCGGCAGGAGCTATTTTAATGGATCTTTTGTTACTGCGAAAAACTCCGTTACATTCAACAGGATTGACGAATACTAATCAAGCAGAGTTACTCTCAAACGTCGAGCATTCTCTGGAAGACAGCATGCGTAACGTGTTGCAGCTGTCTCTAGCAATGCTAGTGATAAACAGAAATACGTTCTCTGCCGTGCAAACCTCTTCTTTGTATCCCCTCAGCAGCGGAATCAAAGACTGCTCACCGAAGGTTATCTCAAGCTGTGTTTCACCTGATCGCGCTACAGTTCTTTCTCTGCGACACATCGCCGGTTTACTTTACTCTTTCTTGATATTTCACAGCTGGCACGCTATGTTTTAGTACACGTGACAGCGGCGCTCGCTAAACAAGCCATACTTATTATTGGGAGATTTTATTCTACCAGATGCCAAATGGCAGACAATGCAGTTTTCTTCCACGTGCTCAGAGATCATGCTTGATATTGTGTTTTATTTTAACCTTGTTCAAATTGTAACCAAGCGACTCGAATTCACGGGTCTTCTTCGAATATATTAGATTTAATAATCCTTAGCCAACACTTTCCTTCGGATGAAGTGAAGATCGAAATTGTTGATGGCATATCAGACCACAAACTCAACATATGTACCGTCCCCGTTCAGGACAGACCAGTTTACTCCCAACCAAAAATTACATTTCTTGACTCTGAACTCCGCGGACGGCACGGCGATAGTAGATAACCTTGATTTCGAATTCTCTTGGTTCGAAGAACTTTCAACCGGCAGCGTTGCTAATATCGAAACTCTCTGGCAGAAACTTAAAGAAATATTTTCCACTGCATCGATAAATACATTCCAAATAAAGTTAAAAAATCCCGAAAACATAACCCGTGGATAACGCGCGACATAATACATGCTAAACGTAAAGTAAAACGATTGAGAAAATCTTTGAAAGCAAAGTCTGAAGAATCTGCGCGAAACAAGCTTACGGACGCACTTCACGACATGAAGTCGAAAATACAGGTAGCCAAAAACAATTACTTCAGCCAAGTACTCCCGGGCTTTCTGAAAAGCTCTCCTAGAAAGCTTTGGAACTACTTAAGCCCCAAAAAGTCCAGAAAAAAGGTAGAAACCCAAGACAAAGATTCTGTCACTGCTGACTCACTGAATGATCACTTTAAATCCGTCTTTACTGTCGATGACAATAATATGCCACCCATAGATTCCCGAAATCTACGCCATTTAGATCCAGTATCTATAACGGAAGCAGGTGTGTTAAACCTTTTGCTGAACGTTGATACAAAAAAGAGTAACGGTCCCGACAATATTCCAAACACTTTCTTAAAAAGATATGCCGAACTGGTCACAAAATATCTGGTCTAGATTTTCAACAAGTCATGGTCAACAGCTACATTACCGAAAGACTGGAAAACGGCCAAAATTCTTCCCGTACCCAAAGTAGGCCGCTATGACGCTGAGTCAAACTTCAGACCAATTTCTTTAACTTGCACAGTAAGCAAGTTCTTTGAGCACATAATACTAAAGCACATAACTACACACCTAGAACGTGAACATATATTATCACCTTGCCAACACGGTTTTCGTCAAGGTCTATCGACAATAACTCAACTTGTTGAACTAACACATGATATATCGGTAAGCATAGACAACCAAAATCACGTCGACGTAATCTTCTTGGACCTTTCAAAGGCATTCGATCGGGTACCACACAATGAGCTAATAAAAAAACTACAGGCGGTTATCAACGACGACGTCATGACTCGCTGGATAAAAAAACTACTTAATCAACTGTTTTCAGTACGTAGAATACAATGGAAAATTTTCACCATTAACACATGTCACATCTGGAGTTCCCCAGGGTTGCGTCTCGTCCCCAATCCTATTTCTTATTTATATAAATGACTTGCCTTCCAGTATTTCAGCAAACATTCGATTATTTGCTGACGATTGCGTAATTTACCGGAAACTAACACCATAGAAGACCATCTGATACTACAATCTACACTAAACTCTGTTTATTACTGGCGTAATGACTGGCAATTGTCCCTCAATGTAGAAAAATGTGGTCATTTATCAATAACACGAAGGAAGAACAGGTACGAACAATGTTACAACATAAATAATAGTCCTATAATCCGGGTGCACCAGCACAAATACTTGGGAGTGATATTTACGCAAGACTTCAGATGGGATGCGCACATAAATCATATCGCATCGGCTGCCCTCGGAAGGCTGTTTTCCCTCAGAAGACGCCTTCGATCAAGACCGCCAGAAACGAAGAAATTAGCCTACAACGCCTTTGTGAGATCTTTACATGAATACTCTAACATTATCTGGTTCCCGCATGCTAATGTACACATAAATAAATTACAGCGAATACAACCAAAAGCGGTTAGGTACATTTACAATCGGCATGACACAAATGCTTCACCAGCAGAACTACTGAGGAACGCCGGTATGCTAACCCTACAGAATCGTTCAAAACTAGCGCGTTTAAAATTCTTACATCAACTCTTTCATAAAAATCTAAACCTTGATACTTGAAAGTATCTCACTACCAATGCAGCGAGGCCCACGCGGCATATTCAGACTTTAACATTTAAGGAATACAATTATTCCTTAAATATTCCTTCTTCCCACTAGCTGTAAGAGAGTGGAACAGTATGCATTCATCGATTACGAGTGGCGATTCTATAGAACGATTCCTAACTCTAATTGAAAACCACCTCCACGAAACAAAGTAACCAAAATGACGCCGAGAATTTCATTAAATGAGTCTACGTGGTTTTCCTTGTCTCTCTGGGCCACTTATGATTTTCACTGTTACTGAGTAGCTCTTGAGTATTATGTTTGGCTTGGTTTCATAAAATATTTGGTTTCGCTCATTCTTCAATCGCTGCTGTAAAATATTCGCTCCAAATTCTGTCTGTGTTTCATCCTGCATTGAATTTGACTATGTTTTGTTGCTTTGTTTTTTTTATGAACTGGTGACGTTTGATGCATGAGATTTCAGATTTCATATATAATATGCAACCTTCGCTTGTCATGTAGAAAACCTGTCTCACATGTCCACACGGTTCTCGTCCTGTATGAATCAAAACCACGCTTGAAGTTTGTGTATTTGCAACGATGTATTGCCCCTCCTGCATAAATCCCAAATGGGAGTGGCAGTACGTTAAAATAAATAAAATACTTCGTGTTTGTGCACAGTAGAACTTTAATAATCACTGTCTCTGATTCATGGGCTAGCTCATCTTCTCTACACAGCTTCCGATTATGTAAACAATGAAAATGCCTTGCTGCGAACAAACACCTCACTGAAAAAACTCCCTCACCCAGGCCTTTGCTCTTGGGAGAATAACCATAGCAATGGCAAGGCAGTGGCACTTGCTAAACCTTATGTACTGGGCTCAGGTCTGAGTAGAAAGGGTAACCATGCAGTGCAAGAAAACTATGTTTGGGGTTGGGCTTTTATCCGTGTTTCTCGCATCTCGTTTACGTATTTAAAATTATGATGATGATGACGATGATGAAGTTGTTGCTGTGTCACGCCAGGGACCCTGATGTCCGCCATTTTGTCCCACGTTTACCTCTATCACCAGTTGGTAAATAGAGTGGCTATCGTAAAACCTGTCTGTACACAAGGCCAAAACAACGCGTCATTTCTTCTTTTCGTTCTTTCTTTCTTTCTTTCTTTCTTTCTTTCTTGATTTGCTTCTTTCTTCCTTTCTTTTTCTTTTCATCCTTCCTTTACTTCTTTATTTCTTTCTTTCTTTCTTTCTTTAGAAATGATTACGGCCTCGTTCGCGTACCTTACTGTGGCAAACGTTTGCGGCTATTCAGCGGATATACAGACCCACCTCGACTTCAGAATACTACCCGAAAACACAACATATTGCGAGAAACCCAAATTTATTTACTATCTAAAGTTATTACAATAAATCAGCAGCAGCAACAACTAATACGTCAGCGACCGTTGTACTAAAAAAGCCCGCGTTATAATTTCCCTAAACCGCAAATAACGAGAGCAAATATTAGAACTAACTATGGCAAGACACACGCAAACTACCAAGTTCCCACCCTTCTAAATAGAGTTGTCCACTTCATGAACTTCAGCAATATAACGTCAAAGAAGTATGAAACAAAAATTATAAAATAATGACCTGCAATTATCCTAATATTTCATACTGAGTATTTTCATGTAGGGTGTTCGAATTTTATTTTTTTCTTGATGCTTCACTTTTGGGCAAACTTGGAATTTTTCGTTGCTTTCATTTACCATCCTAACGTTGTATGTTTTGGGTTGATATACATGCTTTTTATGCTCATAGTTTTTCTCCATGTGTGTCACGCTGAAATAGTATTTTGGTGTGCATAAAGACATAAGCTCTGCGGCTTTTGCATAATATGTTCTTCAGGCAAATGCATAGCCGTACAAGACTGTTGTATGGGGGAAAACACTGTGTGAGGCTTCCAGATTTTTTCTTTCCCCCTGGTCTTTAGGGCATCTCGCCCGCTATGCGGAAAGAAAATAAATGTAAACTGCAACTGGAAGCACCCTTTCAATTTCACCAAGCGAGAAACAAACATAAATATTTGAGAGCAACTTTTGACAGGGCACAATGCTTATCCCCTCTTTAGAACCCGCGCGGGGTGTTCAACTGCAGCGTTGAGTGGTTCTCTCACCAGCTCTTACCACATGCTCACTTGGACTACGGAATTCTCCTGCAGTTTCCTTGCCCGGATGCCATAGTGTTCTCAAAACATCCCCCCACAATCACGCCACGGCAAGGCAAGAACAAGATGGGATGCGCCCGGTGGCTCCCGACGACGCCTTTCCGAGATTAGCACGTGCAGTTCTACGGTATGAACGCTTTCAGTCGATAGTAATCACGCGTTATGGTTCTGCGGAAAATGGATCACGGCCGGTCATCTATAGGGACGGTGATGGTATTGGCACATAACAATATCTGTGGCGTCTCCATGACGGCACTGAAACGCGAAGAGGAAAAACAGGCGAAACTACATGACCTCACGCAGCGCGAAAAAAATAAAATGCCGAAAGAACACCTGCAGTGCTAACTGCGATGGATAACGGAAAAGAGTAAAACACACCTCTGCATTCCTTGTGGAAAAGGCGATGCACAGCAGTAGGTGAATCCTGCTAGCGTAGAATGAAATCACGTAAATGTGCGGTGGAAATCACCAGGTAATCATGGATATCTCACTGTAAACCTTTCCATGGCTCGGCGACAGGCACAACCAGGCGATGTAGCTCTAGAGGGTTGCAGCTATTCTTGGTGGTCTGACTAAGCAAATTTGCCGTCGCTAGCACTGGCATCTTTCGCTTTTCTCTGGATTGTTTTGACACAGGTCTCAACCCTGGAGTTTTCAAGCACGAGTTTTGAAGCAAATCCAAAAAATTAGCAGTTGCTTCGCTTGGATATGCCAGGATATACGTAGCGTGAGTTAGGGTTCAGCTGGTTATTTTTAGGTTTCCTGGTTGCCTAGGATTAGCTTGATTATGGTGCTTACTGCTGCTTCAATGACACACAGACGGTATACGCATCATTTGACACATGTATATTTCTCAAGCGGCTCAAGCGCAGCGTCACCAATCTCCCAGAGATAAGCTTGTCCACAGGCGCATGCCGGTGTTGCTGCGACGCACGAGCCAATGGTTCCACACCCTGCCACCCCTCTCATGATCATCAAATCGACTGGGCTGCCACGTGCGGAACGGTGGTCGTCGAAGACGCTGGCCGCGTGGGGTGTGGTTGCACAGGCTCACGCTGGCGTTGCTGCGACGCACGAGCCATCGGTTCCACACCCGGCCACCCCTGGCATGATCACCAAGCGGACCTTGTCGCCACGTGCCGCGCTTGCGCAGCACGGCCCTCCTGGAGCCACGTGAAACTGCTCAACGTCTGCCAGTGTAGCTCACGCTACAAAACGTCTGCGCCTGCCTGGCTGAACGATTGCTGTGGTATGAGGAAGTGTGGCTTCTCTGTTATGGAACCTTCATCGCTTCAAATCACCGTGAGTTGCTATCTTTTGTACAGGGAACTTCTTCTTTCTTATGCGTTGTAATATCTGCAAAGAAACAAACGACTCGAGCTAGAACCTTCGTTCTCTTGGGTTCTTCAGTTCAACGAGTCTGTTTTGCTGAAGGCCCTATGGCGGTGATGTTGCGCCGCTAATGCTTTCGGGTTCGGTATTTTGGCTATTCTGTTGTGGTGAATACTGCAACTTTTCTTTTAGTAGTTATATAGCTGTCTAGGCCGACCCAAATCTGTCGGTCCCACAAAAACAACCCCAGCCTCAAGCAAGAAATGTGGCTGGGAGGTCCCGGGTTGTTATATACCGTGGAACCGGAAATCTAACCACTGGGACACCCAAAACGTCCGAAGGTTACGGGTTAGCAGCGGCTGGGAATGATAACACGTGCCGCCATTCGGAAAGGAGACGAAAAACTCTTCCCGTGCTTGGAATCTAACCTGGGGCGCCTCTTGTTATAGACCCGGCGTCCGTCTGATTGAGCTATTATCGCATTCCGTGCACACATTTCCCTTGTGTTCGTATCGCGGGCGTCCGCTGTGGACTTTGCCGGGGGTTCTACAGTGGCTAGCGCGTTGCACTTTGGGGGAAATGTGAAAGCGTGCGGACGGAAGAAACCGGACCTCACAGTTATCAATGATTTGTGGAAACTCTGACAAACTATCAAATCTGTTTGTAACTGTTTTTTTTTTAATTTCTAGGTTGTATCACAACGCCTGCTATTTGAATGCGGAGCACGTATGCGCCCACTCTTGTGGTCCGTCCCTCGTTGTAACCCATAAATAAAAGGAACTCCGAAGACAAACGAGATCGAATGATTCAAAAAGGACGTAGAATGAAGCTGGTTGGTAAGCCTTCATATTGAATTGTGCTGGGTATACTGCGAAATGGGAAAACAAAGGGAGTGGTTCACGTTCCTTGTACTCCCAGCTGTCTTATTATACCCAGCGCCATTAAATATGAGATAGGATGAGCAGGAACGTGCGAACACCGATTATTCCAAAAGTTTGACTGGGGCGGTGGTATTCCGAGAAGGCAGGAGGCACTCTCCTCGCTAATAGACACTTGAGAGAACGAAGAGGCCACCGGAGGCAATGCGAGGGGAAAATGGGAGGATGAAAGTATGGCGAAATAACAGAGAAATGGTTGCCCACAGCCACGCGCTACGAGAAAACGCCATAAGCGCTTACGCACCTCCGTGCGTTCGACGATGCGGCGATGACTTGGTGATACCAAGAAGGTATGTGCAGTCACCCAGAAGACTGCAGTTTGCCCTGTGCAGAAACTTCGCATTAGGGGTGTCGCAATTGTCAGTGGATGTTTTTTGTCCTACAAAGCTCCCATTGGCCATTAATATTCTTGAAACCATGGAACTTGTTGACATAACCAGAGGGGCGTCTGTTTTGTCTGCAAAGTAGGCAGGAGGGCTGTATGCTATAAACATTGCCATAGAATAAGCGCTCAACCTGAATAAAAACGAAAAAAGAGCACTCGGAGTGCCATTCACTGCTTCGTGACGCTGAGCCCGTGAACACCAGCGCATACTAATCCAAAGACGGTAGGAATGGGATAGCATGTCAAGCTATTGATGACGTGGCTAGCAATTTATGTGTCATTCCCTTTAAGATGGGGAGATTCTCCCCGCCGGCAACCACGTCTACCTGGTCTGCAGCGGTCGTCGTCTGCAGGCAGGGATCGTTTGGAATCTCGTTTCTGCGTTTATGGACCGCTGATACCCCATAAGCGCTGTGTTAGTTTTTTCTGGTATACCATCTCCTTCTGTATTCAGGGAAAACAATGTTGCTGCGAGAAAATGCGAGGATGGGACACAACCAACAACCAGCAGCAAGAGGTGTCGCGACAGTGGATTGCGACACCTCTTGCGCTAAAGTAATTGTGCGGAATGGCTCGGCGATCCCCAACTGGTACTTGTGTGACATTTGCATTTTGGTTATATTAGTTGGACGTAAGCTGTAGTACACTGAGCCTTATCCTGAAGGCATCGTTATGAGCCTGTGTAGTGCCCGGGGAACGTGTAAATATGCGTTTTAAAAGAAGCTGCATGATATGCTGTCGGAGTTGTAGGTACTCAAATATGGTCCCATAATTAGTGGAGCCACTTTTATTTCAGATACATTACTTCCCTTGCTCCGTTTAGAAGTCGGACTGTTGCAGGCAGTTTGTTGGTACGTCCCTTTTCTTCGCCAGTCGCGATTCCTCTGTACAATAAATCGTTTGCTTTTATACGTCTTTTAAGCGAAGCAGTAAATGGCGAAACACGCCCCCCTTCGGTTATCCTTGCAATGCAGCCGCTTTATTCGACACCACTTCTAGGCTCCTCAAGTTGCGCAAACGGCTGATAACGGGGCTGGCGCCGTTATTACCAGTTGCACTTGTAACTCGCTACACGACGCGGGCGTGCCACTAGCACGGCCGAACAAGAGCGGTGGTTGAAGTAGCTTCTTCGCAAACTCGAGCGCGAATTGACGTGAAAACGGCGGAAAGCCGCAGCCGCAGAACCTGCAGGCGCCCCCGCTGCCACGTCAAGTTCAACCTCGACGTGTAGCCGGAATTTTTCTCCAATAAAGTGTAACTCGCCTGCATGGAACACCGACGTTAACCAATAATTGTTGTTCAGCTTGAAGGGTTTCTTAGCGAGAGTGTCGCCAGTGATGTTGACGTTTGAGCATTCGTATATCACCGGATGCCGGTTTATTCCTGCGCAAGAAGGGGTGGGAGGCGCATAAATAGAGGGAGCAGGAATAGGAGAGAAGTGTGCGCCCAGCTAAGCTTGGGGCGTGTACCGATGTCATGCCCGTCGGGTCGATGAGAGATTTCAACGTCGACGCCTTGCGGGCAAATGCGACCCGGCAGCTGTGGTCCGTTGTGGAGCAGCTTCGGTCGGTGTGTTAAAAAGGAAGTCAGGTGCCTATGGCGCGGATGAGAAAAGTACTGCTCCATGTTTGCCCGCAAGAGTAAATGCTCGAGTGCTTGCAAGCTTCGTTCAGCGAATCATTTAGGAAGTATGCTCACCCGCATATTATTAACAAACGTGTTTGTTTCGTGCACTCATTCGACAGCGCCGAGCTTCAATGGTCAATCCTCGTCCCAGATAGCAAGCGCGGTGATTTTTTACTATCGCCTACATTTCGCCCTCCTCTTTTATTGCTACTATTCTTACAAAAGTCTACACCAGCAGAACAACGATATCCATACGGGGACAATAAAACTGGGTTTCAAAAAATGTTCAATGTTTTCCTTTCTGTAACACTACCATAAAATGCGATTGGGATCATGAGATGCGGATGGCATGGTCGAGTACAAATGCTCTGTACAAATGCCCAAGCTGCAGCCCATAGTGCAGAAAACGGCCCAATATATTACAATCCGCAGTAAGATGCAGAAGGATGCGGAGACAATGTCCTTTTCACAGCTCCTTCCCAAGGATACGTGTAATTGTGCAAACTCTGTTGGTGCCATAGGAGTTGAGAAGTTACTCTGCGCAGCACTCAGTTATACAGAATCTGGTTGATGTTTTTAAGTGACCTTGAAGCATTATACTACATACCTCTGCCCAGAATCCCGACATAATGTGGGTAACAGCGCATCTGACCCTCACACTAAAACGTCGACATTCCGCTCCGATAGTGTTTCTGAGTATTTCCAACTGAATCTGTATTCAAGCCTGAACAAAACTTTGTTAATTTTTTGAGTTGATGATGAGTCCTTTATCAAAACAAAAGAAGGTGTATTTTGTCTGCTATTCAAGTGCGGGTTATTCTGGCAGTGAGAAATTCTGGGAGATGGCCCCGAATGCTGCACCAAGGCTATGTATGAAAGCATAACGGAGCTCGTTTCAAGGATGTTGGCTTTGCTGACTTCTTTTTCTGGAGCATTCAAGTTAAACCATAGTCATGTCGTTTCATAGTCATGAAAGTTCAGAGTTTCAAAATACGTCTGCATGGCAGCAATCGACTGAGACACCACTTGTTCTCCGCTTCAGCTATCCCCGCCTCCATACACAATTTTTTTTTCATAAATCAGGAAGTTTGGGTGAAAATGCGCTTATCTTCACACCACATCGATAAATGTCCTGTAATCGTAGGTAACCTGAAACTTGGCACCAGTGCAATGAAGAGTACCAACAACCAAAGGCAAAGGATCACAACTAAGGTGATCCCATACGTTTTTTTTATATTAGTAAAACACTCGTTGGACACCGTCGAGAGGTTTGCCCGCTTATCAAAACGAGAGTTTGTCCTTCAACTGACAGTCGCAAATAGCTTCACTAAGTTGTTCCTCCCCTGGCTGCAAGTTAAGCTCAAATACCAACCACGTTTGCGAGCGCTAAAACACGGTCGCCGCGGCACTGCATGTGCAGGCTGAGTCGAAAACACCAGACAAGTGGGTAATTTGCGTTCTCAATATGCTTTTTCTTTTCTGAGGACAGTTTTTTGTGTTCCTTCATTTGTTTCAATGAGGTTGAAAGTTCGGAAATCCGGAACACCCCGCGAAAAAAAAAGTTCCAAATATCACAAAACATTTCCTGGGGCCGACCATGTCAGTGGGGTCTTGTTTTACTCCACTCCACCCACCATGCCGCATTCAATGTATTGGATAGTTTTATTGCCACCCTACGGAGCCTGCTCTTAGAGGGCCTGAAGTGCTGTCTTGCCAAGCTTGCTTGACCATCTGTTTGCACGCTGACAGGGCCCGAAACCAATATGCAGTGAGGTCCGGCGTACGTATCTGTAATTGCGATGCCTAAGTGCGTGCTCCCGTGCCAACGATCAGGCAGTATTGCCACGGGAAGGGAATGGCAGACAACTGCAGGTATAAAACTTATATTGTTAGATTCCAGTGTGCCATTTTTCTGCAGCAGGTTATTAAAAAACTCACCGCTGAGGAAGCACAATTTTTAAATTTGTATTTACTAATAAAGTCACCGTGGAGACAAAAATAATAACTAACAGCTCAAGGAATACCTAGTTCCTAGATAATCTCAATTGGTGTGTCTACTAAGTAATAACACTGTTTTTTTAAACCGCCAAAGGCTCCTCAATTTTTTTCCGCATGATCACCACTATCATCGTTACATTCCCCTTTGAAACATGGAAAAGTCTCTTAGCAACTTTCCAGTGTTCATGGTGGTAATTTGAATTTTCTTCCAATGCTCGAGGTCTCGAGGTCCCATAAGAATGTGATGCCAAAAGGACTGAATATTTCTTTGATCAAGTCAGTAGCATTCAACGCAATGTGTTTCGGTTTCTATTACTGATCAAATATTGAGGGCCACACTGTTTGACTTTTTCTCCTCCCCTCTTCCCATTGCTTAGCACTCGCAAACATTATGTGAATTAAAAAGCTTATCTGCAAGAAGTATCGCATAGACGATCTTTTTATCAATATCTGCGGACTGCACAGTGCACCTCACGATTTCAAGGTGGTGGTATTTGCTACATATGGATCAGGAACCCTCATGCATACAGCTGTGACGAACCGTGGCGATATGTTGAGAGGTGGACGGTAGACGCCTCGGACAGTGGCTGTCAGAGACCTGGTCACGCTCCGGCCTCTCTACCAGGCAGGCAGCACCGGGACCTCACTGACCATCAGTGGTAAGTTAGTAAAGACGTCAGTTCGGGAATGCCAGGCGTTGGGAAGAGGAAGAGGAAGACGAAGCATGTTGGCCGCCCACCGTTGTTCGGTGGTGCGGTCGGTATAATTTACGCTGTTCCTGCTAACTTGACCATCACCAAATTTTTCTCAGTTAGTCCTGCTACGTTCCCACTTCTTCTTGCGAAATTTCAAGCTAATTGGTCCAGACGCTGACTCTCACCTCTTCACCTCCGGTCGGCACGGTCCCGCCGCGTTCGGCCATGGCTACCGCTACGGTGACGGACAACCTACCACCAACTGAACAGCACCTGAAGGATGTACGTAAGCGCAAGTTCAGTGATCAGATTTCCGATGGCTCCCGCAGCCCTTCTAAAACGCCGCATTTAGCGTCGATAGCATCGGAGGACAACGGTGATGGTGGCGCATGGACGACTGTTGTTCACCGCCGCAACAAGCCGCCGCGCCATACAGCAGAAGCTTGCACTCGTATGTCAAAAGAGAAATTTGTGGTGCTGCTTCGTCCTAAAAACAACGCCAGCATCTCCGCTATGTCGCGACGTGGGCTGGCAGCGGTCATAGCCAGAGTAGCACCGCATGCTTCATTGAACGTGCTCACATCGACTCGCGTTGATCTTCGACGCAACTCCGCGACAGTCACGTTATATAATCAGACTCATGCGAAAAACCTGTGTGGAATGTCTTCGATGACCATTCATGGCCGCACAATTGAGTTCGACGCACAGCTTCTCACGTCACACGGCTGCTCGCGCGGAGTGATCCGGGTGGACCCGAATGACACAGATGAGGACCTGCGCAATAATACAACTTGTGAATCGGCAAACATTCTCCACATCAAACGCTTGGGTAGGACCGACTATGCTCTGGTCACATTTGACACCAGCCATCCACCGAAGATTGTGAGAAATTATTTCGAATTATGTCCTGTGAAACCGTATGTGCCCCGAACGTTGGTTTGTTACCGATGTCACAAGGATGGGCACCTCCAGAAACACTGTCCAAATGCGGCTGTCTGCGCAACCTGCGGAAGAGGTCATAAAAACGAGGCCTGCTTAAACGCGACGCCTTATTGCAATTTATGCCATACAGAAGGGCACACAGCACGTGATCCTGTATGCCCAACAAAGGCTAAAAGGTTACAGCAAGTGCGGGAGCGCATAGAGCACAAATTGCGTAAGCGTGCAAGACACTCCAAGGCAACAAATAATACGGCACCACCCGACCTTGCTAATAACATTGCTTTTCCGTCGCTAGATAGCAAAATAAAGCCGACAGCACCGGTGCAGGGAAGAATACAACCCGTCTGTGAGACCGAGGTAATGACTGAATCTTCTACTGAAATGTCTGACCAGTCGGCAGCATCTACGTCGACCACAGCTTCGAGGAAACAGGTTTCTCGGCCCAACAGGTTACCACGCCGGTCCAGGCAACCAAGCATGCCAGACAGCATCAACATACTGCGGCAAGAGATCGCCTCCCAGCGACGCCATCTACAATCTCTTCAGAAGCAACTTCAGAAGCAACTTGACCTAGCCCTTGCTGACGAGAAGATGGAGAACGAAGACCAAACGAGCCAGTCGTTACAGGAATCCTCACCCTCTCGAACACAGACGCCACACTGTGCCGCAGCCTCGGGATTTCCGTGCATTGACCTTCCCACGCTGGTGAGATCCATATTACGGGAACTTATACCGTATCTGAAGACAAAAGAAGTTACTGCTATTGAAACAGAGCAAAGCTCGAAGTTACATAGCGGGGAGAACAACCATGTCCAACAGCAATAAACCGTTGCTACTACAATGGAACTGTCGTGGAATCCGCGCGGCCGCACCCGAACTAAATGAGCGCATCAAGAGCATGGATACCAAACCATTGGCGGTTTTGCTCCAAGAAACACAGGGAACCGGCCCTAGTTTGTGCGGCTACAGAGCGTACACGGCACCCAGTATTACACGTTCATCCTGGTCAGACCCATCACAAACTGTCGTCGAAGGCCAAACAATCATTTACGTTTTAAAGACAGTAGCCCACTGCCAGATACCAACTGCCGCTTTTGGTACAGATACCCAAGAGGTGGTGGCTGTTCGGTTCCGTGTTGGGCGCCGCAACTTCACGGTTGCCTCCACATACGTGCGCCCCCGCACTGCTCAACATGCTTCCACTAGGGTCAACTTCTCCTGGATGCGGCGCCTTCGCGCATTTTACCCTCATGACGCAGCGGTATTCGCTGGAGATTTCAATGCAGAGCACAAGGCCTGGGGGTATCAAATTTCGCGCAGTCGAGGATTGCAACTTCTGGAAGAGGCTGACGAGGCAGAGCTACACCTTGTAAACGACCTTAGTCAGGCAACTCGACGAAGACAGAACCCTGCACAGCGTGATACCGTTCCAGACTTGACATGGGCAACAGCCAATGCTGTGGCCACCTGGTCTCGCGAGCCGACACCGTGGAGCAGCGACCATTACCCCATCTGGATCCAGCTCTCCGGTATAGACAAGAAGTGTCGGAAACACGTGCTCTACACGAACTGGCAGCGTTTCAGAGACCTACTTATCCAGCCGACGGAACACGACGGACCAGACAAACCCTGCCCAGAATTAATAGATCGCATTCTGGGGGCGGCGAAAGCCGCTACCAGCTTTTCAGAGGTTGAAGGAGACTCCCCACCACCGGATCGTCACCTGGTTAACCTTTGGAAGCACAGGGATGAACTGGAGGAGATGTACATTGCCGGTGGCCGCACGTACTACGACTTGGTGAAAATACGGCAACAAACTGCGAAGATTCGCCGTCATGCAAAACTACTCGCTCGCCAGCGCTGGGAAGAGTATTGTGAAACGTTTTCACGCCATACAGGAGCAGGAAAGCTTTGGTCAACGTTCCGGTCTCTTTGTGGACGCGGTAAGCTCCAAGGAACGGTGCAGGCGGTGATGCTCCGCACCGGGATGGATCAGGAGCACTTCGAAAGGGAATCGGCTTCTATCTTTTTCCCGCAACCAGTAACCCTGCCTCCTCCGGATATATATGCCCCTCTCGAGGTGGACGAATCACAGCCTATCGAGTCTTTGTTCACTATTGCCGAACTTACGGCGGCTTTGGAGCAAATCAATGTTCGTAGTGCACCTGGAAAGGATGGCGTCACGTGGACAATGCTTCGGAACCTTCCCGCGCCTTTACGGGGAGAGCTTCTTGAGAAGATAAACGACATCTGGATCAGCGGACAGGTGCCGGCAACTCTAAAACATGCTGTAATAGCTCCCATTCCAAAACCAGGGAAAGACCCGTCAGATATGGCCAATCTTCGACCTATCTCACTTACGTCTTTAAGCTAATAGAACGGATGGCAGTGACCAGACTGAATCACCACCTCGAGGAGGAAGCTGAGTATTTCCACCCCTGTCAAACTGGGTTCCGGCAAAATCTGGGGACGCATGATTCCCTGTTTCTCCTGCGCCGTATTCTACGGAAAAGAAATCACAAGCGCCCGCACGTCATGGTTGCGTTGGATCTCCGCAAAGCTTATGACACAGTCACTCACGTAGCTGTTCTTGAAGCGCTGGCGGACGCCTACCCAGGCAAGAGACTGAACAATTTTGTTCGGAGTTTCCTGGCTAACCGGACTTTTGAAATCCGCTCTGGACGCCACGACACTCTACACTTTGACAACCGTTCAGGAGTTCCCCAGGGGGCCATCCTATCTCCAACTCTGTTCAATTTGGTCATGACTAAGCTTGTGCGAGGGGTTGCAGCTATCCCCGGCGTTCACGTCACGGCATATGCCGATGATGTCACTATATGGACCGAAGCTGCGGATCATTCCTCAACAGAAAGCGCTGTGCACAGTCTGCAACAAGCTCTTGATACGTTCACCAGTCTCCTTCCCGCTACAGGAATGGAGGTTTCCTTGGCAAAAAGCAACTTTATTATAATTAGAGGTAGACCAGAAGAGCGAGCCCTAGTTGCTCTCACCATGGGAGGTCAGACACTTCAGCGGGCCCCAGAACGGTGGATCAGAGTGCTGGGCGTTCCAATCCACGAGTCCGGAGGAGCTTCAGAATGGCTTCGACAGTTGAAGGCGCAATGGACTCCTCTACTAAGCTTAATCCGAAGAATTTCTAATACCTTCGGTGGAGCGTACCAAAACATCGCCCGCCGACTAGTTCAAGCCATTCTGGTGAGCAAAGCCTGCTACGGGGCTCTGTGCTTCCGTCTCACGAAACGTGAGACGGAACAGCTCGAGACGCTTTACAGGGCAGCCCTTCGTGTCATCACGGGGCTTCCCCGACACACGAAGGTCACTGAACTGTACCGCTATGCTGGCCTTCCTACTCTCGAAGAAACGGTCCTTGCCCGGTCCCGAGGAGTCTCGGATCGCCACGAGCTCACACCGCAAGGGCGCCGATTACTGACCGCTGATGGCCATATTGCACCGGCGGACACGCCGCTTATCAAGAAGCATATCCCGCCATGGGAGGACACGCTTGTTACAGCGCAACAACCTGCACCCTCTAAAACTCAGCGTCGGAGGCACACATCGCAGCGCACCTCGCTGGTTGTAGCCGGTGCAACTTCTCGGAGCAGTTTAACACTCGAGATAGCTGTGGACGCGTCTTTGCGGGCCGAGTCCTGTATGGCGGCAGTAGCCGCTGTGTCCAACTCCGATGAACTCCAAAGCATTCGACTAATTTCGCTGGACGACGACCCCGATATAACGGAACTTGAGCTTTTTGCCATAGAGGAAGGTATTCACCTTGCACGCCAGGTTGTCACCGACCATCCAGAACGGCGTTACGACCGGGTGGAAATATTGACTGACTGCACTGAGGCACTGAAATGCCTCATTGGTCCACCCAGGCAAAACAGCACCGCCCACGCTATCAAGCAGAAATGCGAGGAACTTAGGTCTGACTCTGGAGTACTGGTAACGGTACGCTGGATTCCTGCCCATCAAGGGCACCCAGGAAACGAGAAGGCTCATGAACTTGCGAGCGAGGCTTCTTTACACCGTTCCCAGTTCATGCTGCCTGTAAGACCATATACGCTGCTTACTGATCCAGATGTGGAGCGCCGCCGTCGCCGTAATCGAAGGAGGCAGGAATTGGCCACTACTATTCCCCCATGTGACGACCCCACACCCCCTGGTCTACCCCGAGGTGCTCAGGTGTTCCTCAACCGGGCGCGGTCGGGGTACGCATATACAGATGACGTGGTTTCTCGATGGCGGAATCACGCTCCCCAACCTGCATCCCACGATGGAAACCTCTCTAACAGTGGTTCCGCTGCAAGGTTTCCTAGACCAGTCCGTTGCTTTGCCTGCAACACAGAAGTGACCCCCACAATCCGCCATCTCGTCTGGGAGTGTGGGGCATTCGATCGGCTTCGCGCCAAATATCGTCCCGCCTGGGTCCTCTCCTATGAGGACTGGATCAGGCCGCGTGATCGACACCAAGCTACGTTGGCTGCGTTGTGGCACTTCGTTTGCGAGGCAGCCATGGCCGGACATTATTAACCCCCTCCCTTAAGCCTGCGGCCTCGAGCCATCCAAATAAAAACATTTGTCTGTCTGTCTGTTAGTAAAGAATGTATCGCAGTGCTCTGCTATTATTGTGTGCCGTATGGGAAAGTCAAAAGTCCTAAAAAACCTTACCGACGTATTGTTTCCTCCGGGGCCAACAATACGTTTTTATAAGCCAGACAATTACTTTTACTTTCGTGTATTGAATCTGCTGATACAGCCTGTCCTGTTGCATCACAGTCAGCCTTTTGACTTCAAGGTTTCTTGATCGCATCCTTGGGAAGTAATATAATTAAGGAAACAACGAACCAGCGAAATTCTTGCCGAGATGAATTACATACAAGAAGCCACAAAGAATCTCGCCCAGGCTCGAATGGTCAGCCTCGAATGGTCAGGCTCGAATGGTCGAATGGTCAGCCTCGACACCAAGGTCGCACCAGACGGCAGACTCAACATCTTGCAGGGTTTGATATCTAAAGCTGATCTTCTATGCGAAACAGAAGCCCACCTTCTTGAAGGCATGAAGGATCAACGAATTACTACCGCGAGGAGGATCACCGTCTGCAGAGACAATACAGAAATCCCCACTAAATACATCATATCCACGTTCAACCAACCTAACTTGGTGAATATTTCAATGTAGGCTTTATGAGATGTGCAGTGTGTCCTTACTAACGAACCCGCACCACTGCGAGGTGTCTGCCGTACTCCGTGGTCGAGCGGTCTAGGTTGGTGTGCTTCCCAGTATAAGGCTCCTAGTACACGTGATGATATTCGGCATCCCAGAGATTCTCCCGTAGAATAAGCCTATCTCTGATATTCTGAATCGTTCCTCCACTCGAGCCTCCAGTGGAGGAGATCCATGGAATCGATTTCCGCGTGCATAAGCCTTTTGGAATCCTCCTCTCAGTCCAATGGAGGGACCAATAGAGTGGAGGGACTCAGAATACGATCCTATATATGTCTTTGTTTGATTGAAATAATTAGTTTGTAAGTGCACGCAGTCCTAAATTAGCTACAGGCGGTTTGTTTTGTAGAATCGTTGCGCAGCGCCTATCTTCGCTGGTCATCCTGCGTCAGAGGTGATGCGCCACTCATTTTTTTTATTATGAATGAATTTGTTCACGCGCAAAACATGGAGACCCCGAGTTTTCGCTCCATACGCGGAGTTTTTGTTCCCCATGGTCACGAAACTGGGAAGACCGGGCATACACTGCTTCGCGGTAAAAAAAGATTAAAAGAGGCCTCGCAACCTACAGGCCAATTAAGAAGTGTCAATGAACTCTTGCGAATTTTTCACTCTCTCCTGGAGGCAACCGCGTCGTACCATCGGCAAAGAAATCCGGCACACAAAGGTGCAGTGGTCAGCCTACATCCGATGTTCGACAGGTGCCGACGCAGCAGACAACAGTGGCGTGAGCGAATTCGGTTTCCGCAAAGTACATGAAAAAAAAACAGGCATAAAATGGCGTCTCCGCCTTCCTTACAGGAGACGTCAGCGTTCTCCTAAGCTTTTTTCCTATATGTACGCTGGAATTATTTTCGCCGCCATGTTGTTTTGTGGACGACGGTATAGCCCGTTTTATTTGCCTTGCACATGGAAGTGCTTCTGCGCCAAGTTCTGCGGCTCAGCCGCAAGGTCGTACGCGTTTTCCGGCTGCTGTAGAGGTAAAGTCATTGTAGTACATCTCAAGAGCTTCCCCTAAGTCGCTATAACGCGTCTTGCTTTTCCATTCCTGCCGCGTCCTCTGCTCCCTTCGCAGTTTCGTTCATAGTGGGCGATTTTACGTCTATTGCCTCAATATGAAATGCTAGTTTGGCTGCCTCGACCGTACTCTGCCGTTCGCGCACCTCTGTAGCAGCGTAATCCAGTGGCCAACGCGTTGAAGAGACGCTTTATTTTTAAAGACGATAGTCTTAAACCCAGAAATTTTGGTCTGTTTGTCTGTGAGTCGATTCAGCCCCCCGCCCTAGTGAGACTGAATCTGCATTGCAACTTTATATTCCCACAGCCGAATCTAGGCGTCTAAGCCCGGTGGCAATGTTCATGCTTGTCAACATTGTTGAGGAAGAACGAAACTTAACGCAAATGTGTGGATGGAGGAGGAATGACTTTAATGATCAAGAGAGGTCAGCCTGGCAGCCAGCTTTGCCTGCTACTCCAAATGAACATGAGAGGTGCGAAAGTGAAAGGAAGCGGAGACACACAAACTCATACATTCACTACAAACGCAAATAAGCGTATAGAAACTGACAGACGCGGGGACACGCACACAGCACACGCACAGCAGTATAGTTAAGGCAGACGTTCACAGGGTTTCCTTGAAGCCGGAGTCACGGAGCAATGCCACGAACGCCCGTGTACTCCGTGCTGCCGCGGCAGTTGACTGCCATGGACCGATAGCCTTGCAAAACGTTATATTTGCAGAGTTCCTTGATTAGCAAATTCTGAATGCTTTATTTTCACGATAGCAAATGAAATACGTACAGTGCTGAACATATCATTCCTCTATCATTCGCTGTCACCCACGCCACTGTAGCTTCTGGCGGCAATTTAAGAAATCAAACGGCAACATTAAGATAGGTTCCACTAGATTGGTTACACATTCCGCTTGGAACGCACGTGAAGTAGGGCAACGTGTTTCTATAAACGTCGCAGTAGGATATCTAGATTCAGGCGCGTCTCCGCCGTACGGCAGCGCTGGCATCGAAACACCACCCGTGGAAAAGTGGAGCGCGGTAAATTTAAACTGACTTGAGCAAACCTCTAGCGTGTTTGTCTTGGGAGGATCCAGACTGGAGAGGAACAGCATAAGAGGTGGGCGGTAAAGGGATGGGATGAATCTGTTTGACTGGGGCGCCACACGACTATGGTCGTTCATCGGCATTTCCAGCGGAAGCAACAAATACGCGGCCAATTATTTTGTAGATGGTTGATAGCGCGTGGCGGTAGACGTTACTCCAAATAAACTAGAGGGACAAGTCTGATATGCAAGGTTGCAGGGTGGAGATAAGGCGGTACCTACGCTGGCGCTTTATTTCGAAACGACTCAATGGCTTGTGTCAAGCGTCGCGGCTGTGCTTCCTTTTCTAGGCCGCAGTACATGGCTGTGGTACAATATTGTACGACACAATACGAATCCACAATTTACGCTTCTTTAGTCAACTAGAATAGTCGAACGGTGGTGATTCAGAAGCCCTCTTGCACGTTTTGCATTTCGGAGAACCAAGGTTACCATCCCTCTCAGGCCCACACTTACAAATTATTTGCTATTTATTTAAATATGCGGTGTTCTTTTTAGTGCAAATGCACTTCTTAAGCGAGCCTGAATCGTCCGCCGCCGTAGTCCGCATAGCAACCGCTGCGGGTGCACGCGCTCCTCGTCTTCCCTAGCAACGGGGGGAGATGGGCGCGCGCTGCCTGGCCGCTGACATGGCACATACCCACGTGGGGGATTGGCCAGGAATCGGGCGTGAGAAGGCCTAATGCACCCACTTAAAGGAGTACTGACACGAAATTTCAAAGCTGAGATCCGCTCTAGCAATCAAGTACAACGACAACACAAATAGGTGTCTGTGAATAAATGCATCTTTCTTTCTTTGTAGTTGTGTGTGTGTGTGTGTGTGTGATCTCTCTTTCGGGAACATTACCGAACCGCGCAAATTCAACTCGTGCATTCGCACTTTCACATTCTTCCCCTCGGGGAAATGCGGGGAATTTTTTTTTAGCAATCATTTACTTGCTTTATATTTTTTGAGCAGAGGGACATATTTTTTCTCCTCAATAGGACAGATTGTGTGCAACAAACGCTAGATATTCAGCCCTCATAGTTTATTACATTTCCCTAATTTTCAATTAGCCATGGTTGCTTACTGCATGTCCTTTTGTGGTTGCTTACGCTGATGACTTGCTCAAAGAGTAGCGGAGTGCCTAAAAGGTTACTCATGGAGTATTTCGCGTGTTGAAGTTCTTTAATTCATTGAAAAATCGTTTGCCGGCTGGTAACAGCGAACGTCACTGCATACTTAGAAGGCTTTGTTCAATAATAATAATGTTTTGGGGAAGCAGCAAAAATTGTTGCTCTTCTCTTCTCTTTTAGTATTTTGTTTCGCATTAGGGGGGAACTCTCGTTTCCTGATTTCTTCCCTACAAAGCGCACAAAACTTTTAGAATTTCCCAACGCTGCTAAGAATAAGTTACGCTCTTCGCAGCAGTCATGAAGGCACTATATATCACCGCATCTATGTTTCTGGCTTCTTCTATGAACGATTTGCATTTCCAGTGTTTGCTTCAGTCATCCGGCGACTTCCAGTAAATTGCCACGACGGAATCTCAGCAAGCCTCCTCGACTGTCTGTGTTTGCTCGGCGGCAGAGTCCGGAACCAATATCCCCTCTAAGACAGCATCGGGTTGGTAACTGCACAGCTGAGGGCCTACTATCTTTGGAGCAGACGAGGCCTTATTGCACTCAGAAGGAAAATGGCCGTTGTCGGACGGACTCGGACCTGACCTATAGTGAAGGTTCCGAGAAAAGATATCGACGTATGAATATTTTCTTGGACTGCCCCAATAAAGACCCTAGGGCTCACAATCAGAAAACAAGTTGTAATTTTGAGATTCATGAATTGGGTTACCGTGACCACACAGAAGTGTTATATCTAACCGACACAAACTGAAATTCATTTGCTTAGAAACTTTTGAATGCGGACCTTGATTAGTAATCCCCTTCCTTGCGTCCCTTTCCCCACCATACGGCACATGCCCTCCTTGTCCAATAAACAGATTCAATCAATCAATCAACCACTATATTGTAGGCTTTTAGGTGCGGAGTACTTACGACCGCAACATATCCGTCCGCGTTCGTGCGCATACAATTTATAATCGCAAAAAATCACACAGGCACCGGCAGGATTCGAGCCCACGTCTGGTATACAAGACAGAGATAGTGTTAGTCGGCTTACCCATTGGGCTATGACCGTGAGTTCGTACCAGAGAGTTAAAACTCTTACTCCCTAGCCTGTAATGGTGCGGAGTACCTTAGGACCTCCCAATGTCCTTCCGCGTCCATCCGTGTGCACAACACCATTCAGTGAAAAAAATCAAGCGAAATTTGATTTGAGCCGTGAGTCGCAGTTTCATTTAGGGAATAATCAAGGTGCAACTCACGGCTTAAATCCAATGACGATCAGGGCGCAATTCGGATGTCACTCGGAGCGCAACTTGGATGTCATTTCACGTCCCCGTACTCCGCACTGCGCCGAGTGGAGATGCTGCCATTTTTTATAATACAGCTTATGTTCAAATTCAGCAAACCTTTAGTCATGGTCCCGGGTCTTCGATCAGCTTCTACGGGTGTAATAGCACTTGTGATGTTTGCAAATGTCCTAGTCACGCCCTAATCCAGTATTTGTTCGTATTTCCTTCATCGTGGCCCCGCGCAACAAAGGGGTATTTTTTCACAAGCACATAATGTTTACTTTCTCTCAAGTACTAAACACAGATTCTTTAGTGGTTGGATTTACGCTCTAAAATTCCTCCAAACACGATCGTGATAGCTGGTACATATCCCCCTTTTTTATCGGTTTTGCTCTCGGTTAATCATCCGCAGCACATAAGGAAGCCGGCAGGTAAGTGAACAGCGCTGTGTGTCGCCCGCTTAGATTGACGTTTGTCTTTTTGGACCGTTTCTCCACCCGACAATTTATAGGGCATGCCATTTGCCCGCATCTGACACCGACATAATTACATGGTTTGGAAAGCATATTTGTCTACGCTGACGTGCTCTTTCACTGCACAATAAAAAGAACGCGGGATTTGCGTTTTTAAAGGGCACAATACAACGCGTATTCACGGGTCGTCATGATGTACTTCTTTATTGAACAATCACACACTACTGTATTTTTGGCGGCCGTGACTCCCTGTCGTGCAACTTAGTGTATGCAAAAGTTAGGTCTTGCCAATGCGCGGCCGACAGTAAATTTCGGCGCCTGTTGTGTAATCACGTATCGCTTCGAACGCCCACGCAGCGGACGAAGCACAGGCGTCCAATGGCCCATTGTGCATCAATTTCTTCCATAAAGCCGTGAGCACACAGGTAGAGCATGCTGTCAAGATTCGGCGAATGACAGGCGCCGCCTCCTCGACTCACGACAGCGGAGAAAGCATCGTCCTTGCTTATACAGGGATTTTAACGGGCGTCGATGGTGCAGGAAGTGGCAAATAATGGGCGCCGCAAACCAAACCTTTCACGTCTGGCCGCTTGTCTTGACTTTTGCCACCTCGGTTGTCTGCGATCAAGCCGCTTGTCTGCATCAGGCCCTTCACCCAGCCACATGCGTGGCGAGCGTTTTGGAATTCCATCGAAAGCGGCGCGCCTAATCTTGAACGAGAACTTTATCGTGCAGCCCAGAAGCATCATGTATGGTCCGAATACGGGAGTGTGGAGCATAAATAGGAAATGGAATCAATTGGGTAAGCATAGCAGACACATGTCGCGAAGACTGATTAAACACCAGAGCTGTTTGCAGTCTTTCCGCCCAAATAAGGTCATCCCGAAAGGAGAGAGAGAGAGAGAGAGAAGCTGTTTATTAGAAAACAGAGTGTTTAGCCGCCGCACAAAATCGCCTTCATACTACTCTGTTAGAGGAGGGGGAAAAGCAAGAAAGGCCCAAGAGAAAGGAGGGCAGAAAAGAGATGCAAGCTGAGAGAGGGACCAACGAAATTTGGTAAAAGGGCAAGAGCGAAAGTCTCAGGGTGAAGATATTTAAAGCTTTTGAATTAGTGCCAGTGTCGCTGAGGTACGAAAACAGAAATTTTAGGGCAAGGCGTTGCTGAGAAGAAGACGGCCCGGGCGCTAATATGATTTTTAAGGACACTGGTTCTTGCGCATAACCTATGCGTGCATTGTTCTGTAGCAAAGTTGATCTAGAGTCCTTGTAGGCCGTACAGTAGAGTCAAAGATGCTCAATTGTGTCTTTCGATGCACAGTTGTTGAACCTTGAGGCGGTAGATAGTCCAATGCGAAAACGCTAGCTGTTGGTGTAAGTCGCATTAAGACGGAGCCGATCAAATAATGTTTCTAGAAGACGGGGGAGCTGGTGAGGAAGTCACTGCTGAGGGTCAAGGGAGTAGAGAAACTTGTAGTCGTGGGTAGGATCTGACCACATTCTGTTTCTCTCTGGAAGGGCGTGACGTGTGGCCATGGTGGAAGCGTCGTGTTTGGTAAAAAATGTTCTCCGTATATTTCGCTAGGTGTGGCCTGCAGAGACAGTGTCATCAGCTTTTTGGTTTCCTGTTATCCCACAGTGACCAGGAACCCACTGAAACACAATATTGTGCCCAGCGCCTACTGCAAGGTGGTGTAGATAGAGAATATCTTGAACGGCAAGTTCATAAGTAAAGTGCTTGCCGCTCTTAAGGAGGCACTGAAGGGCAGGTTTGGAGTCAGTGAATATGGTCCGTTCGTTGGACTCTTGACGTAGGATGGAGCGGATTTCCTCTTTGAGGGAGTGTAGTTCAGCTGATGTCGAGGACGTTGGTCTGTCTAAGCGGTAGGAGAAGAGTTTACCGGTCGACGGGACGAATAGTCCAGAGGAGGAACTTTGCCGCAACGAAGACCCATCGGTGAAAAGATGAACCCTGGCGGAATGCAACCTGTGCGTTTAGTCCAACGCCACTTGGAGCAGTTCAGCCTGAGGCATTAGCTTCTTAGATGTTATCCCCGAAAGGAGACCAGATACTGATGCCGCCGCCACACACATTACCTCTCTTCCAGCAGATTAGAATCACGTCAGAGCATACGTCTTGAAAAGCTCCGCCAATCCCTTACGACGCGCCTCCTCTCCAGGACAGCTGCACCGGGCCGCGCGCTCCATCCTCCCACTACGGCCCGCCCACTCCTCATACGTCATTCGTGGTGTGTCACCCCACCCCCCTTCCTCGCGACACGTCTCGCAGCTATAAGGGAGTTTTATATAGCGGAAAGCACCACTTTATCACGCCCATAGCGTTAGCGGGCACGCTAACCGTCGCGTAACGAGGCGCTATCCGTTTGCGATTGCGGCGCGCAAACGTTAACGCCACAACTAAAATACTATATTAAAACTCTTCATTGCTTCCCACCGCCTCGCTTTGCCTTCACCCTTTCCCCTTTGCCAATGGCAGTCTTACAGGGTGCGTGCTTAAGTTTATCTTTTAATTTTTGTTCTGTATGAAACAACACGAACGGAAGCTCTATTAGAGAGTTTTAGTACAGCGTGTGTTGCCTTTGAGTACGCTAAACGCTAAAATTTTGCGTCCCGCTACGTTAATAACGCGAGCGGAGTTTTAGTAGTGCGTCTCATAAGTTTTGCGTAACGGCACGGTAATACAGACGGCGCCATCTGTCTAATGTATTGCGATATTACTCGCCGGCTGATCTGCAAGCGGAGTGCGAGCGGAGAGATTTTACGACTATCCAAACAATTGTAAACAATTGCTTTCCCGTGAGTATTGAATGCAACACGGCCACAGTGCTGCATGAATATTGAAACGCACAGAACGCCCTGAACCGAATTCCCGGGTTCAACGCATGCATTTTATTCAACTTCAAAACAATCCAGAGAAGCGTTTCGAATGAACACAACGTCACGACATACGTTGCAACTCTGAACTGCGATTGACCGGCGATCGGTTGCATCCTCCTGCCCGTCGTATATTCGGCACTCACCTCGCGCGCACTTGGCGGCGTGAAACAGCAAGTCACTTAACTCTGACGCTCAAGTAGAGAGGGCTTTTAGCCACGCACAGTGTACATACCCGATGCGAGGTTGAGTCGCACGTCCCTCGAGAAAGATAATCCAGAGCATAAGAAGTACTGTCCACCCGCAGAAACACAACGTCCCATTTCATCGCGAACGTTTCCCCCCCCCCCCCCCACACACACACATGCACACACACGCACACGCACACGCACACGCACACACACACACACACACACACACACACACACACACACACACACACACACACACACACACACACACACACACACGCGCGCGCGCGCGCGCGCGCACGCACGCACGCGCGCACGCGCGCACGCACACGCACACGCACACGCACACGCGCACGCACGCACGCACGCACACACACACACACCGCTTCAGTCTCTGGCCTGGCTACAAAGCTTCGTTCGGGCAGTCCGCGATGTCACGACGATACGGAGCTGCGCGAGGGGCGATGTGCTAAGCACTCGACGTATTTAAAAACACAGGGACAAAAAACTTCGTTCATCGGGAGCAAATTAGTGTCCACAGAAAAGAGGAATCGTGGATGCTTGCTAGGCTGCGTATTCGCAAACCATATCCCGAAACCATATCCCGTAGGGGCCTAGGCATAGAGATGGCCTAGGTCGACCACACCCCCTTCAAACAGCGACGTCACAGCGTGACGTCACTTACTCTTCGAACGCGACTTCATGCGACGTGGATTTTTTTTTTCGTTTTGGGCGGCGGCCGATGGCTTCGCTCCGTGCGCGAATCTGGAGCTGCGGCGCCGGGGAGCTGACGCACATTTAGTAGAAGTTAAAGGCCCAACCACATCCAGCGTACTTTTGGCGTTTTCTCGCGTGGTAACGCGAGCTGACGCGCGAGCAACGCCGAATCTCTACGCTCGCTAGATATCGGCGTCGACGCAGCGCGAAAAAGCAGCGGAAAGCGGGACATCTGGCGCCATCTGGCGTACACGAATGCAACCGGTGCAACTTCTCGATCGCGATTGAAACGTGCCGTGTAGCAGCGGGAGTGCATCGAGCGCCTTCGAAAACTCGCTCGCGATTCACTTCAATCGCGATTGAAAGGGCCCGTGTCTGCGCGTTTCCGCCGAACGACGCTCGTGAGACGCGTGATTTAACGTCCATGTTGTTAGGACTTTAAGCTTTTTGTACCTGTACGTTCCGGAAAGCACTATCATTAAAGTAAAGACAAAAATTTGGTTTGGTCACTTGTGGTCGCGCTGCTTCGCGGCGGTCGATGGTTTCGCTCCGTGCGCGATCATGACTTACGCACTGGGAAGCTTCAAGCACGAAGTATACCTTTGCATACCTGTTCTCGCTTCTCACTCTCCGCACTCTCTTGCGAGCCTGCAGACGATCGTCTTCCATCCTGTTCGTAGTTAAGCTAGCGCTGGGCGCGTTGCTCTAAGAGCGCGCGCAGGCGGACGCTTTTTCACGTACATGTGGTCATTGTTTACGTTCCTGAAAGCGAACACTCTCGATCATTACAGTGAATAAGAAAATGTTTTTTTTTTGTCATGGGTGGTCTTTTGGACTCCGTACCGAAGCGCTGAACGTTTACTCCCAATCGGTCGAAAGCACACTCGTACGTCGGTCGCTCATCTGCTGTTAACATCACCGAGCGTGTTGATCCGTTTTTATATTGGTGTCATTACCGTCGAATCTGAACAATGTAAGATAGGATGATGAACGAAGACGCACTTAGCACAACTTTACTTGCTCTTGATTTAACCTTGATGTTATGTACCGACTGCAGCTTCATGGGTATTCAAAGTGTGAGCAAAGTAAATTTCGTGGCTGCCTTGATACTGCGGGTACCGTCGAACGTCACTTGTAGGTTAGACGGCAAGGCACTCTGGCCCCTTTTGTTTAGCTTGAGAAAAGCCGGTGAAACCCTCATTGCAAAAAAGCGAGGTTTCGCCAAGATTCGAACCGTCGACTTTCAAAACAAAACGCCAGCACACAAGCGCGCAACCGCTCGACCACGCCAGGGGAAGACGTGGGTTCCAGGAATTTGGTACCCTAACAGAGGCTGCCAACGAATATTGTCGAGTGATTTGTTTGGTCATGTTTGAGAGATTTGAACCGTGGTAACTCTTGTTTTTTACGCCTCCATCTTGGATCCGAGGGCAGTTATGCTATTACTACAAGCGATGAAACCACCGCCCCCTTATTTGTGTCAAGATAAGCTATCGCAAAACCTTAGTCTTCCCTACTCAAGCCACGGCAGCAACGAATGGAATGGCATGCGCCGCTAGCATTCTGGCGTTGATAAGGCTTGGTCGTCACACACCAACCTTGCAGCGAAGCCCAGTCATGCTAATACTACAAGCGACGTAGCCAGAGCTCCCTTATTTAACTCAAAAAACTAAGCAAGCCTCAAATGAATGAGCGCTTTCGAACAGAAATAGCTTGCAATTTGTCTCAATGCATCCGATAACCGCAAGTTAAAAAGAAATTGATTCTCTTCTGCTGAAAGGAATGCCCCTAAAGCACGAGAAGGACGTGAAACCCGACCGCCGCTGCCAGCTTTCCGCTGCTTTCTCGCGCAGCGTCGACAGATATCTGGCGAGCATAGACATCAGCGTTGCTCGCACGTCAGCTCGCGTCGCCATTCGAGAAAACGCCGAAAGTACGCTGCATATGTTTGGGCCTTTAACTTCTACTAAATGTGCGTCAGCTCCTCAGCGCCCCAGCCCCAGCCTCGCGCACCAAGCGATATCATCGGCTGCTGACCAAAACGAAAAAAAAAAATCCACTTCGCATGAAGTAGCGCACGAAGAGAAAGTGACGTGCTGTGACGTCGCCGTTTCAAGGGGGTGTGGTCGGCCTGGGCCCCTACAGGATATCGTTTGGGAATACGCTGCCGGGCTACTTGCCGCCATGCTGGAAACGCAAGCTGCCTCACGTACACACACTATTTCGCTGAAATAGCGTCCGCTCTGCTTCCGTCCGCTAAACGCAGAAGTGGCTTAACGTACGGCGCATGCTCAGTGAGAACGACGCAAAGAAATAGCGTTCGCTAACTCTTTACGTACGGTTGCGTACGTTATTCTAAAACTCTCTATTCTTTTTGTGCTTGCTTTTGTCTCCCACGCGATGGAGCGGATTCTTCTGTTCACGTTCGGCACGGCCAGACCTCAAGCCTAAATAACTCGACGGTCTGCTGTGCAGTTACGGTAAAAAAAAATCTCTGTGTGTGTGTGGCGCTAGGCTTGGCTACCCTGTGCGTTTCTTCACTTTTTTGTGTCCGTGGTTTTTTTCCTGATTATCGATGGTGAGGCTTTGTGTAGTTTGTCACAAAAACGGAGGCAACGAAGAGCATCTATCACAAAAAGTGTGAATCATGTTGATGGTAGCACAAGAGCCAACCCAACGCCTCACAAGTAAAAGTTACGATGGCGTTTTGTATTTCATACACGGGGCACAATTAGTCAAAAAATGCAGAGAGCAAGCCGCGCGTAGACAAAAGGCAGCTGTAAAAGTAGATGTAAAAAATTATTACCATAAACATAAATATGTGTGTGGGTTTTTGAGGGCGCTCTGATTATTTGGAATAGCATTCACGGTATAAAAACAGAGAAAAGTAGGCAAAGTAAAAATTGAAAGAACAAAGGGGGGTAAACAAGGTGAAGAGGTGAAACGGAGAAAATAAAACAGCAACAACGAAAAAAGGCTAGAATGAAAGAGTGCAAAGACGAGAAAAAAACAACAAATACAAATCCTACTTACGTGGTCGTGAAACGCAATACTATAACCTCAGTGGTATTTGAGTTTATTCAAAAAGAAAAGAATACTCAACCTCGAAGCCGGTGAAAAAAGTGGCGTAGGCAGCTGCAAGACATGTTGTTACGGGCCGGAGGCACGTGGCAACATAAAATACTATCAAGGGTGTCGCGAAGAACTCGCAATTGCATATATACACGCACATCCGCATAAGTATACAGATGTCTATACAAAACACAACGAGCATATTTGGTCACCGTACCACTAGCAACGTGCTCTTACGGTGTATGACAGTGGAAATGGCAGCAGTTGTGTATTTTACGGGTAGCTAAAATAGAAACTTTTTCCATTGTTAAAAGTATTTATGCTACTTGTAAAGATGTGACAGACCGTCGATTGTACAAAACTTCCTTCACGTTTCCGGCAATGAGGTTTGTTGTACCAAGGTCAATGTGTTAGGTTACCGTTTTTGGCCTCGCACACCATAACTGTATGCACCATGGTAGCAATGTGCACTCCTCGCTTTGTATGCCAGACCCGCATTTTTTTTTAAAATGGCATTTACATTCACTGCCTACTCAAATAGGCAAACTGCTATCATGAACGATGGGTCAGTAATGTGGAACTCGGTTTTGTGATGGTTTTGTTTTGGGGCTTTGGATTGTTTTCGCTGTTGTAACAGCTATTTCTTGCAGAGATATTTTTACAAGTGTGCCTCTAGTTTCGCTCCTGGAATATGCTACAACAAAATTACAAGAAATAACAGGTGTTGAAGACTGTGATAATCTTGGCATTACTCGATAACCTGAAAATTAGCCCATATATTTCTGAGCTCATTACACCGAGAGTGACAGAGTGTTTCGCGAGTTTAAAAACTTCAAGTGGAAAGCCATACAACCAGACTATTTAAAAAATTCCAAGGTTGCCCAAGACAGAACTGACCACAAGGTCTGGCGTGGGCCAAAGATTATGTCAGCCTATCTTCCTAGTGTCATTGCTGGTGCCTGCACGAACTGTCGCATTCGTACTAGCCGTTATTCTTACGACAACTCTTAGCTCAAAAGAGGCACCGACACATGCGAAATCGAAATAAACGGAGCTATGCTCCCTGAAGGTTCTTGGCTGTGTCTTCCGCGTGCGCCTGTATTGCTTGTAACGATTTTCATTGCATTGGCAATATTTATTTTTTCTTCGTTCTTTTCCAAGCGAAAGCACCAGCATTTCTTGCAAACATTCGGTCCCTTCTATATATACTGCCTAACTTGGCAAGTTTCCTTGATCTGCCGAAACTGGAAGTTCGTGACGGAAGTTCGTGACGGAAGCACCACTTTCCCGTGCTAATTTACATCCATATTCCTCGGAAACCATACCTTTTCTTTGCATCATGCATCCACACTACTACTTCGGGATTTGCGTTTGGAAAACTTTAAGGAAACATGTGTAAACCACCACTTTCCCATGCTAATTCACATCCACAGTCCACGAAAACCATACCTTTTCTTTGCATCATGCATCCCCACTACTACGTCGGGATTTGCGTTTCGAAAACTTTAAGGAAACCAAACTACGGAAGCACGCCTACCTTTTCATCCTCAAGTGCTCCTTCTGAAGACGTGGAAAAGGATGCAATGCCAAAGGGAGGCGTCTGCGTTGCCCCACGTTTGCGAAACGCCTAGACCGGTAGCTCTCCAGCGATAGCCAAATGCTTATTCGCTTGGAGGGCTTAAAGTCTCGTATGTAAGCAGCGGCTGCGTTATGATGAGCTTAGAATTGCAAGAACAAAATCTTCAGGCACTTAACTGTTAAAAAAAACGCTGCAAAAAAGTGAACGTAGGTACTGGCCGCGCTGGGAAAATGAAACACGGATGATGTGTCGTAATGTTTGTTCGTATATCCTGAGTTGAAAGGACAGGCGGGAAACTCTGAGGACGTCTTTGACCGGAGTACTAAATACTACTTGGTGCTGAGGAAAAACAACTAAGTGTGGGAAGTATACTTTTGGCTGTAAGGGACAACGCTGATGAACTTTTGCTGCAAATAAAATGAACCGCCCACGTGTTGCTAAGGCAATCTGTTGGATTTGTGCTCACGCCGACAGTACATTGTTATGGGGCCGGATTTCAGCGATCGACATTTGTCGCTGTTGAATAAAGCAAGGAGGTTAAAAAAGAATTTTTTAACCTCCTTCGAATAAAGAGGAATGTTTTTTGACGCAGTCGTCCAAGTTTTCGCGAATTACGTGAGCTACCTTTTAGCTTCCGATTCTACGGTAGAAAAGAAATTGCATAGTGAGAAAGCTGCCGCTGTAAGACATGGAATCCTAATAAAAAAAAAACATTTTAGCCGAACTGTAAAAACCGCAAACGTTTTCGTACTCGATGTCACACGCCATGTTGCTTTTAAACTAAGTCGTTTTTGCAGCACTGGTTAATTTCCTTCTTTGCAGTTCACAATATTCATTCTGCTCGGCATTTTAAATACGTAAAGTTTTATTCAACAACTAAATAACCAAACGCAAAAGATTTGCTCGATATAGATGTCTGTTGCTATATTCAGCCGCCCTGTATAAGCCTACAGATTGCTGCCAGCACGTCTATATCAACACGAAATTCCAACTATACTAAAACAAGTGGCATGCTATATACATATTTACATTTTTTTAGCAAAAATACTAAACAAAAGTCACGCGTCAAGCAAAACGTCCGCACATACCTGACCGCACGAAAGTTATTTAGTGAAACGTTAAAGCAGGATCGGCCTTTTCAGTAAACGTATACAATTTCCAATATGTTTGGATGGGGAGGGTAGAGAAAGGTATAACGAGGGCTGTTTAGAACTTCCACACAATGGGAAGTCGAGAGCCCAATTATACGTTATGTTGATCTGCTGTGCATGTTTATCTCGTACATTTTTACGGCTGCGCCAGGCATAACTTGATTAACGTTTGGGACAGCTCTTTTTTAAGCTCTACCAGGTTGTTCGCCATCTCCAGAGGACAACTGTTTGCCACTCTCGCTAACTTCATTTTTCAGGGCGGCTTGTATTGCACGAGCGCGAACGACCAACCCTATTTTTGTGGTCATACGTGAATTTTGTCGCGATACATGTGTTGGAGTGCCATCGTGTGGTTATGGCCTGCAGTTTGTGTTGGATACCCTAAGCGTTCGAGAACCTGCCTGCCCATCGGGGTCAGCTGGAGTCTTTCTCGTTGGCTGACAAGGTGTGCAGCAACGTGTTCTTCTACCGTGTTCTGGACGCCGAGAGCCAGTAGCTTCTGCGTCGGGGTGGTGGGTGGAAGATTTAGGGCTCTCTTGTAGGCTTGCCGGACGAGGGATTCTAATTGCTCCTGTTGTCGCCTGTTGATTGTGATGTAGGGTACGGTGTAAGTTACCCGGCTGATGACGAGTGCTTGTACGACACGGGTGGTATCTTCTTCTTTAAGACCATGGCGCCTGTTTGCGATTCGGCTCATGCTGCGGATGACTTGATTTGTGCTGTGCTTGAGTCGGTGAAGTGCGTGCGATCCACCGCCATCTTGTTGAAGGTAGAGTCCGAGGATTCTGATAGTCTGTACTTGTGGAATATCTTGATTGTCCAATGTGAGAGAGATTTGAGGAAGGTCGTATAGAATTTTTCCGCATTTTTTCTTCATCAAGAGTAGTTCCGACTTTTCCGGAGCACATTCAAGACCACTGTTGCGCGTGTACTGTTATACAATGTCGGCCGCACGCTGCAGGGCTTCCTGTATCTCGCCGTCCGAGACGATGTTTGCCCATATGGTGACGTCGTCGGCGTAGATAGCGTGGTGCACGCCCTCTATCGCCGCGAGTTGAGCTGGAAGTTTTATCATCGCTATGTTAAAGAAAAATGGCGACAATACAGCTCCTTACGGGGTTCCCGTGTTTGGAGTAGGAAGAGGGGGGGTTCGGAGGTCCCCTTTGCCAACCGTGGCGGTACGGTTGCGGAGGGAGGCACTGATGTACGCGAAAGTACGTTACCCGCAGTTTATGTCGCTGAGATTTCTGAGTATGGTTTTGTGACTGACGTTATCAAATGCAGCCTTAAGGTCTAATGCCAGGATGGCTTTGGTGCTGTAGAAAGAGATCTGCGGCGTAATTTCTTCGTGGAGTTGGAGGAGAATATCTTGTGTGCTAAGGTGCGGACAAAAACCAAACATTGTTGGTGGTAAAAAGTTATTGTTTTCTATGTAAGGCTGAAATCTCTTTAGGACAACGTGCTCGAACAGTTTGCCTATGCAAGAGGTTAAGGAAATAGGCCGCAGGTTTTCCAGCTTGGGTGGCATGCCTGGTTTGGGAATCAGGACGATATCAGCGTGAGTCCGTTCTCTTGGCAGTGTGCCTTCTTCCCAGTGGTGGTTGAAATAACTTGTAAGGGCATGTATGGAGGTAGCGTCTAAATTTCGGAGTATGCGGTTCGTGACCTTATCTGCTCTCGGTGTGGTGTTATTGGTGAGGGCCTGAACCGCCTGCTTGACTTCAGAGAGGGTGATTGGTTTATCCAGGTCTTCGTTGGGGTCGCCTCTGTACTTCTCTGGCTTGTCCGAAGGTTGCTGTTGACCTATATAGTTATCCTGTAGAGCATAAAGGATGTCTTGGTTGGTTCCTGGGTGTTGGTGCATGATTTTCTTGATGGTGTTTTGCGTAGCTGATCGGCTTTTTGTAGGGCCCACGAAATTTCGCAATAGCGCCCAGGTTTTTGCACTACCAAACGTGCCTTGGAGTTTGTTGCACAGTTCGTTCCAGTTTCGCCGCACGAGTTCTGCTGCGTACTTGGCGGTTTCCGTAATTTTTGCTATTCGAAGTTTGAGTCTTCTATTCAGTTTCTGTCGGTGCCATCTCCTGAGCATACTTCTTCGGGCTTAACAGAGGTGAAGTAAATGAGGGTCGAAGGCTGGTTTTTCATCCGATAAAGTCAGCTCCTTGGATTGGCTGGATACGTCTTCGTGCAGATCACGAACCCACTCTTCTATGTTGGTAATCTCTGAAGAGGGGTTGTTTTCTCTCTGCTTTCGAAATGCATTCCAGTTGACGAGGCGTGTTTTCTTTGCGGGATGGTTCTTGCACGTGAGAGGGACTGTGGTGACGAGAATACAATGGTCGCTCCCAAGTGTCTCTTCAGAGTTGTGCCATTCTGCTGTTGAAAGGGTTTTCGTCATCGTCAGGTCGGGACAGGTGTCTCGCGTTCTGCTGTTATCAATTCTTGTTGGGTAGTTATGATCCGTGTAAAGGGTCAGGCCTTGTTGATGGATGAGTTCCCATAGCTTGTTTCCATTTGCGGTTGCTTTGCCATATCCCCAGGCAGGGTGTGGCACATTAAAATCTCCCAGGATGAGCACTGCGTTTCTCTTGACCAGTTTCAGGGTTGTAGCGAATAGACAATCGAAGTCCTCTTTGTTGCGACTCGAAGGACTATATAGGTTTAGTACAAAAAGACTAGGCTGACCCCTTTTGGTGGGCAGGTTCTCTATAAGGATGTGATCACTATAACTGCCACTATTGTATGTTGTACGACTGTAAGGTATCTTGCGACATGCGTGGCTATTCTGCTATTTGGGGATGATGTTGTGTGGGTGTTATAGCCTGGTTGTGATGGTGTAGATCCAGTTTCTTGTATGGCTATTACGTCTGGGCGGTCTTCTACATGCCGTATGTATTGGTGTAAAGCGCCACTTTTCTGTTTATGCATGCGACAGTTCCACTGCCAGATTGTTAGGTTGTTACTGTTTGGCTGAATTGGCTTATTCATAATCATCCATTGTGTCAGGATGCAGAGGCAGTGCTTCTGGGCTAACGGTAAGTTTTACTTTCTTACAGTTGCCTTGATCATCCTCGTTTGGCTCAGGGGTAGTTTGTTTTAGGTTAGTGTGTTGCATATGTTACCATAGTTTTTTCGTATTTTCTTCCTTTAGGGTGCTGTGTTGTTGCAGTGGCTGTATTTGCATCACTATTTCCTTCATTTGCTGCTGAACCTGCATGATGGCTTCGGAGAGACCAGCTACTGTTCGTTCTAATGTTGTTACGGGTTCGGCAGGAGCTGGTGTGGGACAGGGGTCACTCATGGGTTGGGGAGTTGTTTCGTTTTCGATTTGTGTGTGGGTTTACCAAGAATTACCACGAATGTTCTGTTATTAGCAATGCTTTCAGTTGTCTGTTTTCCTGTCTTAGCTGTTGGTTTTCAGCTCTTAATTCTCTGAGTTGACCTATTATTTCGGCCAGTTGCTGGTTAATGTCGGTGGTCTGTTGAGGTGAGGATTGAGTCGATTGGTTCTGATTGTTTTGTGGGAAGAGCCGTGCTGACCAGCTCACCTTGTCATTCCCGTGCCGTTGACCGGATCCGCTGGGCTCCATGGTAGCTGGTTGCTGTTGGGCAGGTTGCCTTTTGGAGCTGGACCGATGGCTCGCTCCGGCTCCGGCAGGTCCTTGGGATAAGGATCGTGACTAGTCATTGTTGAAGGTGTCTCTTCGGCTTTGGTGTTGGCTCGTCTGCGGTGACGGTGGTGAGCGTCGGACCAGTCTCTCAGGGCACCTCTTGTCGCCCGTGGGGTGTGCACCCTCGCACAGGACGCACCGAGGTGTGCACTCGTGTTCCTTCGCGGGGTAGGAGAGACCGTACACTGCACATTTCACGCTGTCCGGGTTTGGGCACACGTCGGCACGGTGTCCTACTTCATGGCAGACGTAGCATACGGGGCGTGTGGGCCGATACAGGCTACAGGAGAGCATCGCGTGTTCAAAGATGACGCCTCTGGGCACCCGCTTTCCGGCGAAGGTTACTAGGGCCGTCGATGTCTTTCCAAGCATTCGGGCGGTGAATATTTCGTATCCAGGCGCGTGAAGGTTGCCGTTGAGTTCGCCGATTGGAGTTCCGGGTGGAATGCCATGTACCACTCCTAGTTATGAGTCATTAGGGGCAGCGATGTACGCAGTGATTTTGTACTCGTTGCGTAATATATGTAGTGATTGCAAGTCTCGATGGAGATATTCTGTACTTCGGCTACACGTGTTTGGAAGAAGGCTTTCGCTGTCCGTTGCTGCCGTGTTGCGTCTTTTCAGCGACCGCTCGTGAGAGGTGAACGATCTCTAGGTTAGACAGTTTGAGTGCTCCCCTTGGGCGTATGATGATTTTGTAGTCATCTCTTGGTAGGAGAGGGAGTCTTTTCTGTTGCTTAATTTGTGACTTTGACGTGAATGTGATGTCCGGCTTGGGGCTTCCTACGTCGGTGTTTATGGATTGTGACTTTTTCTTCTTGTTTCGTCTTCTTCGTTGTTCTACCTAGTCGTTTTTCTCGAGTGCTTCTTCTTCATGATGGGTGTTGTCCATGTTATCGGTGTCTTCCACGTCACAGTCCATGCCTGGATCGTTGGCCGGAACCGCCGGACGCTAGGCCTAACCTCGGTTAAGTTTGAGGCAGCCGGCGCCGCCGTTCCTCGGTGCGCCGTGTTCGAATTAAGGTTAGCTTGGCTGGGCTGTTTGAGATAGAAAAGCTGGCCGGAAAAGGCCAGCCAGGGCTCCTACCTTCCAAAATGTGGTGTCCTCAGATAGCGGATGGTTGGAAACACTCGAATCAATGGTTCTTTCCGAGGTGAGTGTAGAAGTATCGCCACAGAAAGTGAGAAAATTCACAGCCCATGTGGACTGTAGCTGAACAGCTCGGCCCCCTAGTGGCGCATCCTCAGCGAACAGGCACTTCCACGCGGGGAAGGCTGGGCGAATTCGCCGCGCCGGTAACGGCTTGCAGATTCTCTGGTTTCGTTCTTTGTAGAGCCACGTGTGTGAATTGAAGTGACGTCACATGGGCAATTGTTGTCTGTGCCAGTGGTTGGAAAAGTGGTTGGAAAACAAGCTTTGAAGCTTTGCTTTCCAACCACCTTTGCAGCATGAACTGGAGCCAATCTTGTTTTGTTGCCGGAGTTAAAAATACCAAGAAATCGGCCACCGCGCGCACGTGACCGCGTACCTCGCGGCTACCGCCTGGAAGTTAACAACCGACCGGCGTCCTTTGCGCACGTTTGTGAGGCGAAGCATGCCCATTTAGGGAGATTTGCCAAGATTGCGGCGACCGCCCGGCAGGTTAAAAAATAAAGAAAATGCCGTAGCGCCTGTCTGTGCGTGACAATCGGTGACCGAGCAGCGTCTCCGGCGCGCGTTTGTCAAGCCCAGAAAACCCACTTAGAGATATTGACCGAGATCGACGAAAAAAGAAAAAAATCCAGCGTTCTCAGTAATCGTGGCAACACTTGCTCGGCACGAGCATACAACGTCATAGTGCACGCCCCTCCAAAGTGATGTGCACGGATTAACATTACAAAAAAATGAAAGAAGCTATGATGGGGTAGAGATCGTTGCCGCAGTGACGAAGACGCAAATTGGCTGCCATGTTGGACTTAAATCTTGGTTATTGTCGCAATGGTTGTGTACAGCTTCGCTACCTTCCAGTCTTACGCGTTATTGTGAGATTCCTTCACTTTTTGGCATTTAGCTTCACTCCCCACTTCTCGCGCCTCCCCTGAACATAATATGGGTGGTGGCGCGGGTCCAGCCCTCATCTGTCGTTGCTCAGCTCCAACACTGTCGCTATCTAACGCTGTCTATGTGCGGTATAGGACGACTGTGTGTACAGGGGTGCCGCCACATAACCCCCTGCCCTTGAGACGGAGGCTTGATGACGAGTCCGTTCAGGTTGGGGCTACGCGAGCGTACTCTTTTAGTGACGAGGGTCGTATGTTTTGGTGTGGGTGGATGCAGTAGTGAATGGTCCGTGTTGGTGTTGATGGCATGTACGGCGTGCTGAATGGATGCAGGCTTGAGACGATCGACAAAGACCACCATGTCCCTGCCATTAACTTGTACGGTGAACGGCATGGCGGGAGGTGAAATATCCCGATGTGGGCCGATGTACGTTGGTCGGAGTGGCCGGCTGGCGCTGTAGACGCTAATAAAAACGTTTTGGCTGTTATAAAGGCTTGTGTGAAGAAAATTGGGCTTGGGAGAACAAGGCTTAGGTGGGTTGGGATGGATATGGCTGAAGGACGGGGCTAAGTCCTTTGCGTAACCCGTATCTGCTGGTTGAAAGCTATCTTGAGGTTTTGCGGCAACCAGGGAAACGGTAACTAGGTACAGGTTCTTGCCCAGTGGTTCGTCAACTTGGTGAGCTATACTGACCCAGTGGGAAGGTTGAACTACGTTATCAGTAAGTAGTCCCCAAGTAGAGAGGCAGTTAGTACAGGAGTAAAACGCAAAAGGTATTGCCTTCTCTGAAGGCTTGAATGATAGCCTCTTTGAGAAGCAGTGAACGTGGTTGTATTTTTATTCCTTCCTAGCGTTTTATCTTGTTAGAGAACTGCTAGTGTCTCTTAGTTCTTTCCCCTCAGAGCGCACGAAAATTTAGTTTGCCAACGCTCTGAAGAAAAAAAGCGTCTCTTTGGCTCTCCGCCGCAATATTATAGGAACAAGATGTCTCCTCATCGCCCCGACTTATGTGTAGTACGAAGAGAGAGAGACAAAGAGAGAGAGAGAGAGAGCACGATTTTTAATAAAGTCTGGCGAAGTTAGCCGGGCTAAATTGCCTAACGTGCTACGCCAGTTTATGACGTGATGAAGATGATGGCGGTGATGTTCAAGAGCTTGATACGCACCGAAACGGCTAGTTATTCACAGCGACTGCTCTAGACCTTTATTGCAGATACTGTATCTGAGCTTTCGCAGCCCGTAAAGCACGTTTGGGACAGTGCATCACCTATGTTTACTGCAGTCGTCTGGGGACTTCCAATATATAGCCACGACGGAAGCTCAGCAAGCCCAATCGACGGTTCGTGTTTGCTCGGCCACATCGTCCGAAACCAATATCCCTCGAAGGCAGCGTCCCATCCGTAATTGCACAGTTTAACGCCCTGCTATCGCTGGACCAGACGATGCCTCATTACACGAAAAGCGAAAATGGTTGTGATCGAACAAAGATCTATATTGCATGGACCGACAGAAGAAGCAACGCTGTGAATACTTGCTGGATCCGGCGCCACTTGAAACTGAACGTTCACTATTAGAAAAAAGTTTCAACTTCGAGAATCGAGAATGTAGTGCGATGTATGAACGTTTCAATTCTACATTATTTTATTAGAAACTTCCGCAAGAGTCAACGCTTATTCCTAGTACAGCTCATTTTCTTAACCTGCAAACTTTTAATAATTGTCGCGGTTTTTTGGCCAGCTGGTATAAGTTTTGGTGTTTTTAACGTATGAAAATATTCCACTAGGCACAGAACGTCGTGATATTTGTTTGTATTTCCTTCATTTAGGTCCTGACGTGAACAAGGAATGTTTTCCTGCGAGCACAAGATGCCTCACAGTTCCTCACAGGTATTGGGCGCAGATCTTGTGGGGTTCGCACTTCCGCTTTAAAGTTCTGGTCAGCACGCGTATGCTAGCTGATACTTTTCTCAGCGCCTTGATCTCGCTTAACTATTCCAGCACAGAAGGAAACCGGGATATATAGCCGAAAAGCGATACGTGTGCTTGCTTAGATGGACGTATCTCGGTTGGCACCGCTTCTCCACCCGTGTATTACGGCGAAGCAGTATACCTCTAACGAGCCAAGGAGACTTTCCCGTCCGCCTGAAGAGCAAATTCCCTGGCTACTACTCGATACATAAACAAACACACCGGATGCTGCTGGCTAATAGGTAGACCAACTAACTACTGGCACCTCCAGGAATCGAACCTGTACCCGAATGGGGAATCTAAGCGGCATCCTGTCGTCTTAGCGACTAAGCTACGCCCCCATGAGGAGGAGTGCCAGACGGTGTACTTATAACCTTCCCAGCGGCAGGTACCCCCTTCGCTCATTCAAAGCCCTAGTGCGAAGAGCAAACCTTATAACGTATGACAACGGCGTTCACGTGTTGGATTACCTGCGAACAGAACTGCCTGTCGGAACGGAGCGGGAAGAAGTAGGGGGGAGGGGGAGAGAAGGCGATCTTTGGCGGCTACAGATCAAAACTGCAGTGAGGGGTAAGCATTGAGAGAGATGACGCAATATACATGCCGGCCGCCCTCCTCCTCACCGACGCTTTTGCGTTCGGCACGCCGCCACCGACCAAGCACGTAACTGCTCCCACAGGGCTGTACCCTAAAAGGGAGGCCGATAGCAACTCATTCACTTCATGTACCACAGTGATCATGATACAGTCGTGAATGCGGTTGTGAACTAATAAATGGTGTGGTTAAGTACGTCTCACATGTCTCTAGTTTTGCTCTTTCTAGGGTCACGTGCGTGAATTCAAGTGCCGTCCCATTGCTGATCATCGTGGGTGTGGTTTACAGCTCGCAGTTCAACCCCTTTCATAGCGTAGATTGAAGCCAATGTTTGCCCTAGGCTTTGTCATTTGCGTGCATCTGACACCGACGCAATTAAATTAACGGAAATGAATGTTTCGCCTGAGGCTTCTTTTCTTTCGCAGCTGACTGAAAAGCTCGTGGTATTTGAGCTTCTAAAACGCACAATACAGTTCAACACGGATATATCGAACACGGATATATCGAATTATTGTCTATATCGAACAGCGCAAACATCCCCTTGAAAATCCCATGCAAAAGTATAGGGATGTTGTGCGCGTGTATCGAACTCATGATCACGGGCAAATTCGATATATCGAATTCTGCGCCGAATGTGCCCCTGAAAGTTTGCTTCCTCTGATGGGGTGGAGTTGATAATGTTGCTGCCTGGCTTCGTGAGACAGAGGCGGCGTTCGCGGCATTATGTCGCTTCGATGGCCTCCAACAGCTGTTTTCACGCTAGCACGAGGGGCAGCTAGCTCCACGATAGCCAGAACGCGGATAGTGGTTGGGGCGAAAGAACATAAAGGAGCAAAATAAATTTCCTATAAATTATCATATAAAGAAATATATTTTCTCATTTCTGCGTGTTTGTAATCTTGAAGACAATTTGGCACACTTTGCGACGCAGAAGAAAATCAAGCGAAGCTCAAAGACATTTCATTGATAAATAAAGTGCGGTGGTCATGCTGCGGTTCGTATTTTCCGTGCTTTGAGGGTGGAAACGGTAAACTATCGTTTTCCACGACTTCATAAAACTCTCAGCGATGTGCGGAGTTGTCAGATAATCTTCAGATAGGCGTATTTTATATATCAAATTATCGATATATCGAATTCTTTCGCGATCCCCTTAGAGTTCGATATATCCGTGTTCGACGGTACAACGTATACACAAAATTATTCATTCCTTTATATTTTTGGACTCCTCAAACCAAATTTTGTTTTTGGCTGATGCGCCTCGCTGCTACCTCATTTATTTTAGCGCACAAATGAAGACTTGTCCACGTACCGCAAACTATGAATTGTAGCGGCCCTTAGGTCATTTCGAACCCTCATTTCGAACCAGTCATTTCGAACCCTCGAACTCCGGCAGAAGGTATGGAAGTTGTATGGCCTATTGTTTACCAAGGTTGTCCCAAAAGACCAGAATATATTGAGCGAATAGGCGATAGAAGTGGGCGAAAAACGCCCATTAGTGGCTACACGACGCACGGCTGCTTCCAAAAGCGTCGCCAGCCGTAGTAGAAGTATTAGTAGTATTAGTAGTATTAGTAGTAGTAGTAGTAGTTGTAGGGCCTCTTTATTTACAATTGGGTTGCCCCCCATCAAGTTAGGAAATGAAAGTTCGCCGGCGTCCGTGATACGAGAAGCGGCAAGGCAGAGGCGCCCTGAATCGAGCCTATCAGCTTTAGCGGCTCTTCCAGACTTCTGGCTTTTCAACCGCTTGGCTTTCACGCCAACGCCGTAATTTTTATCGCGTTGAGAGAGAAATGCAATGTCGTAGAAAGTGGAGCGCGTGAAATCTAATCAAAAAATTTAACACGGGGAAAAAGCAAGGTGCGTCTTGTGGGAATAAACGCCATCAACACTGAAATTAGAGTCGTGGCTTCAGACGCTGCTTTTGAACGCGGTTTCATCATGGAAGAAATGTTGGCAAATACTAGTCTTACCAAATTTCATTGCGACGGCCGACTTCCTGCTAATATTTCGTTCTCCCTTTGAAGTGATTTTCTGCAGCATATCACCAATTGTCAAACGAAAAACAGTGAAGCTACGCTGGCGGTTAGAAACAGTAGAATGTCTTTTGGAAGCTACAATTGAGCCACCGAAGAAGCAAATGCAGCTAAACGCCGGCCGTTGAGACAGCGGGCGGAGGCGCGCATAATGCTATACTTGCGGCTAGTACAGCCACATATCTAGAGAATGGTCGCAGCGTGCACCGCCTCCAATCCGGGAACAAAGGACGAACAGGGGAAGCTCTACTACTAACACCGAAAATGGAACAGCGCAGAACCGGTGCTCCGGAGCAGATGGGGGCCTTTAATTAGCATTTCGCTTTCGTCAGATAAACAGTTCCCTCAAAAACTTGTCAGTATACAGACGATAAAAACGCACGTTACTCTTGGCCTTCATCATTGTTCAACCAACGCCGAAATTCAGCGGATAGAAATTACCTCGTTATCTATGCTCTGACTATACGTTCACTGAACAGGTAAGTGATGAAGATGAGGACAGCTACGGCAATGTTCAGCTTTGGGTGAATTTCGAAGAACAGGGCGACTGCTTTCAGCTACCGGTCTCTATGCTTCCTGCTGGCATTGAGAGAGAGAGAGAGAGAGAGAGAGAGAGAGAGAGAGAGGGTGCTCTCTAATGGGAACTGGTGAATGGTGAAGTCAGCCCTGCCAGTGACAGGGCTTGCTACGCCACATGTAGGATGTTTACAACGATGAGTGGTGAATGCAATGGGAGCAGGGCAGAGAGAAGAGAAACAAGAAACCTTAAAAACAAGAGAGAGAGAGAGAGAGAGAGAGAGAGAGAGATGAAACCTTTATTTGAAATGAAAGGTCTTGATTGAACTAGGGTAGGTTGCCTCCATCCAGGGCCCCTGTTTCCTCTGCCCCAGTCTTGGCCCTAAAGATCAGATACTTCTGAACCCAAGGGTCAGAGCTGGCCAGAGCTGCCTCCCATAGCTCATATAACTTGGTGTTGGTTTTTACTGATGGCCATATAGTACGACAACCCCAGGATGCATGGAATAGGGTGGATATTTCACAGCACTTATCACATGCGTTTGAGAATTTCTCGGGGAACATCTTCGATAGCCTGAGGATGTTGGGATAGGTATTCGTCTGTATTTATCTGAGAGACTGATGCTCTACAGCTGTTAAGCTTTCATCTGGTGGAGGAAAGAGAGCTCTGGCATTTCTTTGAATGTTGAGTCACTCACCGAAGGTATTGGGCAGAGGGGTGAGTAAGCTAGGACTACTGGCTGAGCGGCTAGTAAGTTATCGCGCAGCTTGGTCTGAAAACCAAGAAACAAGGAAATGCAGCTAGCAGAGTCCGGACATAAAGACTTTTATTGGAAAACAAAATTAGCATTGTAAAGTCTGAATAAAAATATAAAGTAAATGGAACAAAAACGGGGAAGAAATCCAACCCAAGAAAAAAGGGATAGACAAGCACCACAGCGCAAAAGAGTAAATATCTTATGACACTTGCCTTGTCTATGATGAAAAGAGATTTGTCCAGTTTGGGGTCTCGTAGGAACCGGAGTAGAACTTTTGTCCCAAGGTACTATCACTACCGGCTGGCATTATTAGAATTGTGCACAGTGCGAATACACAGTGTTTCCTTGCTTCTGCATCTAACAATATCCTCATTATATACTGTTATATCCGCGAACTTCTTACCAGTTAGTTCTCTGTTGCAACCAAAGTTGTGCAAACCTTCGAGTCATGTTTCCCCGCACTCGTCATAAGAACAAAACGTCGAAAATAAAACACATTCACGAGAATCCAAAACATCCAATCGTCATAGCTAAATCTATCTTCCTGAACCTATATTTGTTTGGAGCCTTGATTTAGGTTTTTCAACTTAGTGTAAGTAAGTTTAAAATCCTCGGACTCATTGCAAACAATGAAGTGGAAGAGGTGTTTAGGCAAAGCATGTTTTTACGACAAAAGTACACCGAGAGCGCAGATAAAAAAGGTGTTACAGCTGGCCTTTCCGTATTGGCTGTTGCGTTTGACGCGCTGGCGCATTTCTTTTGACATTGCCATTTTTCTTTTGCTCCTTCAACGACCCCATGAGCGGGCGTGACAGCAGCATTCTGATTCGGCTTCTAAGCAACGTGCGTCGGTTTACGCAGGTTACTGCGTGGCATCAGTTCTGCGCAGCTACATCGCCTGAGCGCAATCTTGGGATCCCGTCAGCGACGCATCATGACAAGGTTGGCATCACCCCCGTACCTCGGTAGCAAGAGCGCTGGAAATTCCCTCGTTTCTACAAGGTGATCGGGTCCCAATTGTCATCAACACAGGATTGGGTAACGTTCCTCTTAAGCGCACGAAGAACACACGGACACAGAAGACCAGGAAAATCGCATCTTCCAAATGAATTTTTTCGAATCATTGTGAAATATATAGCAGCAAAAAGGCAAGAGATACAGAAAAGGATACGATTACACAGAGATTAGAATAACGGAATCACTTGACACTGTCCCACACGTTTCAAGTAAAAGACCGTTTGTTTTTTAAGAACGCTCCTTCCTTATCCGACAAGGCTAATGATGTTGTACTGACACACTCGAAATCGCCTCCTTGTATTTCAGCGGTCTCCACTATCTCACGTGTGCGCTGATTAAAGTCCTAAAACAATATTACAGAGTTTCGAAAGTACGGCTCACGCTGGGGGAATTCACCGCAGTGAGTTGACAGCTTCTCATCCTTTCTTTTGTGTACGGTATTTCGATGTTTGCGTAACCTGGGGTTGACACACCGTGCCGTCTGTCCTACATATACCCTTCTGCAGGCCATCGAAACACGATACACAACCCCTGTATCTCATTCTACGTACTTGTTTTGGTGCCCGACTCTACGGCCAGTATTTTCTTTTGCCGCGCGAGCTTGAATGGTGCGGACATTACAACGCGAACGCCAGCCCTCTGAACATATTTTCTTTAGCCGATCTGCGATACCGTGCAACTACGGTAAAACCACCATCTTGCGGCTCTTTTTGCAGCCACGCGCACTGGTTTCAGCCGCTTCTATTGCCCGTTTTTCACGCCTGCAGACAGCCTCAACGACTGCCACAATGACGTGTTCAGGATACCCTGACCGCCTCAGCAGAGAGACCTCCGCATCCACAGCGCTCTCTAGGTGTGCCGGAGGCGTTTTGATCACAGTTGCGGATAAGTTCAGTTCTTTTGCTGTTCATACAGCTAGTGATTTAGACATTTTTGGGAGGAAATAGAACAAGCACTTAAGGATGCTCATTTTGGGTGTGTTATCGTTTGCCGACATCCACACCTACATTTCTTAATGAACTGCATGACGCTCTTTAAATATTGTCGTATACGCTTTGCCACTCTTCCCTTTATTTTGTTTCGCGACTTCAACTATCTCCATATTGTTTATTAAAACGTACCTCCCAAACGTAGCATTGTTTTTTAGTTAGTGTGGAAGTTTTCTTCGTATGCGTGCCGATTTCAATCTGACAGCTTGTCACTCTACCGACCCGCATAACACATAAATATGTCAAGTACACTGTACTTTGTACTAGATACCTTGAGGGGAAATGTTTCTCCGATATCTTATTTATCCGGATTATGTGATATTTCGCTGCTTCATTTCAATATAAATTTATCCATACATTCTCGTTGCACCCATCTAAAATTAGAGATTACAAAAATCCCAAATTGAGAGACAATAATGAACTTGCTGTTTTTTGGACTCCTTTTTCGTTGATTTTTCACAGCGTTGTGTTACTGATAATTGGGTTTTGTATAAAAATAAGGTTCCCTCTTAAATTCAGAAGTTTGTTCCTGTCGGGGTGATTTTCTCCAGCAACCAGGAACCACGGTTTATTAAGCCCCTTAAAAGACTGCGCATCAAGAAAAAAGCGCCTGTTTCGCTCAGTCAAACACTCTGATATTGCCGGCAACCATGCATTGGATTTGTTTATTTGTGTTTTTCTTTTGCCGCCAGGCTCCGCCGGTCGTGTTATCGGTGTTGTGTGTGCCAAGGGATGCGCGTGTTCCGTTGTTTCTTTCTGCGCCGCATGTGTTATCTCTTCTGATAGGGTTCGCGTTCCGAACTAACGCGAACAGCCTGGAATAATCTTCGTTGATCTACAGTGTTTTGGATACAATTCGACTATTCCAGAAACCCTCGCGCGGAGTGATAAATGCCCGCTGAGCAGACGCCGCGGCATTCGAATCGTCGACACCAGTCTAGGCACGTCACTTTGTTGACTGCTGTTTCGGCGCCAGTGTATTCTTTGAAATGTTAGGGGAGCACAAGTTCGCTCCAATAAACTTGTTTTTTCTTCAAGACAGCTACGTCGTCTTTGGCTACGTGAAAATATTCTTATCGACCTGCAGCATACCGAGTATAAAGTTGCGCTTAAAGACGCAAAGCACACGTTATTGAACAAAACACGAACAAATATGCTAAAAACAATCAACAATTTTGGGACACATTTAATAAAAGCACCATTGCAGTTGTAACTCTACAATATCTAGATTATTCAACACTTAGGAGTGTGCCAATCTTTTTATATTATATATATAACGATTGTTTTTGATACTTATGTCGTTGGGTGTTTAATCAGAAAACTGAAAATTTTCTCATCATGCGGAAAAACTTTTTGGCTAATGATAAAGGGAACTATTGTATTATCTTCCCCAAACGTTTTGCGCAATTTTTCGGCAGAGTCCGTATTCCCCATGTTTGGAAAATTGGGAAGGTGGTCCCGCTCCACAAGTCTAGGGACAGGCATTCTCCGAACAGTTATCGATCGGTGTCACTAACCAGCCTGTGTTGTAAGACAATAAAACACGTCTTTTATTCTCATATTATAAAGTTCTTGAAAAGTAATTTATTTGTCAATTAACTTCAACATTGGTTCCGAAAATCGTTTTCGTGTGAAAAACCGCTGATATTCTTTACGCATGACCTCCACAGGATTCTCGATTACAGCTGCGTCACAGACTGCCTATTCCTAGATTTTGCTAAAGCGTTTGCTACAGTCCCCCAAGAATTAGTACTTTTCAAACAATCAAACCTGAATCTACATAATAATGTACTTCCATGGTTGCCTGGTTATGTTACCGGGGTCTAGAGGACAGAAGAGAACTGGGAGTTCGATTTCTAGTCAACAAAAGCATAGCTGGCAACATAGAAGAATACTATAGCATTAACGAAAGGGCAGCAGGTCTTGTAATTAGGCTCAATAAGAGGTACAAGCTCAAGTTGGTGCAAGGCTACGCGCCCACATCCAGCCACGACGACCAAGCAGTGGAACGCTTCTATAAAGATGTGGAATCGGCAATGGCTAAAGCAAAAACACAGTATACAGTAGCTATGGGGGACTTCAATGCTAAAGTAGGCAAGAATCAGGCTGGAGACAAGGCAGTTGGGAACTATGGTCTAGGCTGTTGAAATAGCAGGGGGACCCACTAGTTGAGTTTGCAGAACGGAATAACCTACGCATTCTGAATACCTTCTTCTGTAAACGGGAAATTCGGAATTGGACCTGGTGGAGCCCGATTGGGGAGCATAAAACTGAAATAGACTTCATATTATGCGATAACCCTGGCGTCGTGCAGGATGTGGAAGTACACGGAAGGGTAAGGTGTAGTGACCACCGTATGGTAAGATCTCGAAATAGGCTAGATTTGAGGAGGGACCGCAACAAGCTAGTACGAAAGAAGCCGATAAATGAGGTAACAGTGAGACGCAAGGTAGAGGAATTCAGGATCGCGCTGCAGAACCGATATTCAGCTCTTAACGAGGAAGCCGAGTTTACGACACAGGAAGCCAGCGACAACCTTACACGTATTATCACGGAGTGTGCAGTAGAAGTCGGGGGCACTATGGTTAGACAGGATACTGGTAAACTCTCACAGGAGACGAAAGATCTAATTAGGAAACTGCCAACCCTGACAATCTCCTCCGCAGCTGACAGAATAGAACTAGCGGAGCTTTCGAAGTTAATCAATAAGCGTAAGGCAGCAGACATACGGCAGTATAATATGGAGAGGATCGAATATGCTGTAAAGAACGGAGGCAGCCTGAAAGTTGTGAAGAGGCATCTTGGCGTGGGGAAAAATTAGATGTATGCACTTAAAGATAAGCAAAGCAATGTCATCACAAATTGGGATAAACTATTCACAGTGGCCGAGGAGTTCTACGGGGATCTGTACAGTAGCCGGGACATCCAGGGTAATGCCGAACGAAACAGTAGTTCAGAGGAGATAGACATCCCACCAGTAACGACCGAAGAAGTAAGGAAGGCTTTGAAAGAAATGAAAGGGGACAAAGCGCCTGGTGAGGATCAGATAACGCAGACCTCTTGAAGGATGGCGGAGAGATTGTGCTTGAAAAACTGGCAAACCTGTATACGCAATGCGTAATGACCGCAATGGTACCGGAATCTTGAAAGAACGCGAACATCATCCCAATCCATAAGAAAGGCGACATGAAGCACTTGAAAAATTACAGGCCGATCTGCTTACTGTCAGTCGTCTACAAGGTACCTACCAAGGTAATCGCTAACAGAATTTCTGCAACCTTAGATTGCAGTCAACCTAAAGAACAAGCAGGGTTCCGTAAACGTTATTCAACAATGGACCATATTCACACGATGAATCAGATGATAGAGAAGTGCGCTGAGTATACTGAACCCCTACACACGATGTCCCAGCTATCATGCACCAAGATTTAAAAAAAGAGCAATGGCGTAACTCGAAGAAAACCTAGTGGATAATGTTTGCAGTACTGTGAAGAAGCGGACGGTAATTTTTTCGTTAATAAGACTTAACTAATTATGGTAATTAATTATTTAACTCGAGAATTACTGTCGTAATCACTGAAGTGTCAATGAGGCATTTGTAGGTACCCACTAGGGGCATCTAACTGCGGTATTTTCAGCGACGAACTAATTGCGTGCTCATTTATTCTGACTGATAAAGAAAACCCGCGAAATATGAACAATACCACGTGACGGCGCTTCCGCGCGCATTGTAAAGCAGCGTCCCCAAATGAGCTGATTGAAAGCAATTGCTTCGCCTCTCACCCGCCCGAAGAGACAGCGCATCGCCTTGATAATGGCATGCATGGAAGGAGCAGCAACAGCAAGATTCGCGGGGCGCGTGGACAGATAAGGCACAAACTCGGTCGCGATTTCTTCTTTCTTTGTTTTGTTTATTTTATTCTGGCTAACCCCGAGGCAGCCTCTTTGGGGACATTGCTTTACGATGCGCGCTAATGCGCGCGGAGGCGCCGTCACGTGGTATTTTTCATATTTCAGGGGTTTTCTTTATCAGTAAGAATAAATGTGTATGCAATTAGTTCGTCGCTGTAATTACCGCAGTTAGATGCCCCTCGTGGGTACCTACAAGTGCCTCATTGACACTTTAGTGATTAGGTCAGTACTTCTCGAGTTAGATAATTAATTACAATTAATTATTAAGTCTCAAAAACGAAAAAAATACTGTCCGCTTCTCCACAGTACTGCAAACATTATGCACTACGTTTTCTTCAAGTTACGCCATTACTCTTTTTTTAAATCTTGGTGCATAATAGCTGGGACACCCTGTATATAGCCTTCATTGATTATGAGAAAGCATTTGACTCGGTCGAAACCCTAGCAGTCATTCAGGCATTACGGAACCAGGGGGTAGATGAGCATTATGTAAGAATACCAGAGGATATCTACACTAGGTCCACAGCTACCATCATCCTCCATAAGGAGAGCAGTAAAATACCTATAAGGAAGGGTGTCAGACAAGCAGACACAATCTCCCCAATGTTATTCACAGCATTTTTACAAGAAGTATTCAGAACGTTGGATTGGGAACGGTTGGGAGTAAGGGTTAATGGAGAATACCTCAGTAACCTCAGATTTGCAGATGACATTGTCTTGCTAAGTAACTCTGGGGACGAATTACAAAGCATGCTTACCGCACTGGATGAAGAGAGTAGAACCGTGGTCCTGAAAACATTATGCAGAAACTAAAGTTATGATCAATAAGCTCGGGACAGCACAGCGGTTTGAGATAGGTGGCGAGCCAGTCGAAGTGGTAAGCGAATATATCTACTTAGGCCAAGTTGTGACCCCAGATCCCAACCATGAGGCAGAAATAATTAGAAGGATCAGAATGGGACGGGGTGCATATAGCAGGCATTCTCATAAAATTAATAGCAGCCTACCATTGTCGCTGAAGAAGAAAGTGTGTGGCAGCTGCATCTTACCGGTGCTCACCTACGGGGCAAAAACTTGGAGGCTCACTAAGAAGGTTCAACTTAAATTGAGAACGACTCAGCGGGCAATGGAGCGTAAAATGATAGGTGCAACATTAAGGGACAAGAAGACAGAGGAGTAGGTCAGGGAACAAACACGTGTTAAGGACATATTAGTTGATATTAAGAAGACGAAATCGACGAGGGCAGGGCATGTAATGCGAAGGCAAGATAACCACTGGTCATTAAGGGTAACAGAGTGGATCCCTAGAGAAGGCAAGCGCTGAAGTGGGCGGCAGAAAGTTAGATGGGTAGATGAGATTAAGAAGTTTGCGGTGATAAATTGGTCACAGTTCGCACAGGACCGAGGTAATTGGAGAATAATGGGAGAGGCCTTTGCCCTGCAGTGGGCGTAGATAGGCTGATGATGATGATGATGATGATGATGGTGGTGGTGGTGGTGGTGGTGGTGGTGGTTGCACTCTTGACTGACTGTTAGCAATTTGTCTACAGTTTATTCGGCTTTTTCAGAAGGTTCAATTTTGCGACCATTGCTTTCTGTAATACACATAAATAATTGGCCGACTTATATTTCTTCTTCGGTCAACCTTTTTGCGGACGATTGTGTGATATAGAGAGACATTTCCAGTGATTATGACGCTATAGCGCTGTAGTCTGATGTTAACCGTGTTTTGATGGCGCGTGAGCTCGGGAACATGAAATTCAGTATTAGTAAATGTAAACGCACGCACATTTCTCAAAGTAAGACCAAAGCATTTCCTTAATTTGTGAACAATGTTTCCCTTGAAGATGTCCCGTCTTATAAATACGTAGGCGTGCACGTATCATCTACGTTATCTTGGAAATCTCGCGTTAATTATGTTGTAATAACGCAAATCGCAGGCTAGGGTATCTTCGGAGAAACTTTATTCAGTCTACTTGTTCCTTCAAATTGCTTCTTTTTAAAACATTCGTTCGTACGAAATTGTGCTATGCGGGCAGCGTTAGGGATCCGGACACGTTACTCTTGTTAGAGTTAAAAAGCGTTCAGAATCGAGCCTGGCATTTCATACTTTCAAATTATCACCGCACAGCTAGTATTACACGTATGTTACAATGAAAAATTTGCTTCTTCTCGAACATTGCAGAAACGTTTACCGTCTATGCTTGTTTCACGAGATTAATCATGATAATTCATTCTCAGAAACAGGGTATTTTCTAGTCCATCTTACATGCCGTCCCGGATCGACCATCAGCACAAAGGTCACGTCCTATCGTGTCGTACCTGTTTCAGAATTCCTGTGACGCCACCACTTGTGAAAGTTGGAATCGCCTTCCTCGATCCTTAGTTGAAATTGGCAATGAGGTGGTTTTCGCTCAGCCATACACAACCTGTTTTTGTTTCTAATGTCATTTTTTATGTTATTTGTAATGTTTGATGTTGTCGTTTCACCCCTTTTGTAGGAAATAGTGTGTTTCCAACTCCTGTCTGCAGCGCTAACGTTCCCCGGGAGATAAAGAGATAATGCCAGCTATAACAAGGGCGTTGAAAGATGGAAAAGTGGCAATAGAACACAGCGCTAAGCACAGCGAAATAGCGAGAAAAACAAGAAACACGGCCGCGGTTTTTGTTGTTTTTTGTTTTTGGTCATGCTTCGCGGTGTTATTACGCCAAGCAAGAGCCTAGTTGCCCAGCTTTCCACTTTAAGAACAGCGGCTGAGTAAATTATATGTGCTTGGTGAGCTTAAGCGTTATCTTCTTTCAGGAATTTTTGGTTCATCTAGACTTTTCTTCAAGCCTTCACTATGAAAATTCCTTTACGGAAGTAGGAAATCTTGGAGTTTCTAAACGAAAGCCGTTTGCAAAATGTTAGAACAAGACCACGATATTGCGAGAAAACCTGTTATCAAAAACGTGCACAGCAGCATTCAAACAATAGAGCCCATAAATCAGCCTCGTTATAGGTTTTGTATTCTAGTATACGTCTTGCGCAGATTACGACTTACCTTATCTTTTGCCAGAGCGCGTTCTCCTGTGCTTCTCAATAGTTCGTCCTTTATTTACCCTCCGCAATGTGCCCCCATGCTTGATTTATATCGAAAGAAACTACAGCTACGTAGTGTCCGTGCCACGCAGCCAGTATGCTTCATCTTGCAAAGACAATTCGAGCCTTCATCGGTAGTTTATTCTAAAGGTTATTTTTGTGCGTACTTTTTTCTTGTTTTCTGCTTTCTCTCCAGGAATATGCATGTGAACCCCGAAGGATAGCGTTCGCTGCTTTTATTGTGTCTGCTAATGAATAGTCCCAAGGCTCTACGAGTCTCTAGAGCGAGGCATCACAAAAAAACTTCATGGTCTACGTGCCATTAAAAAGCGGTGACCACGAATGTGGAGCTCATAACTAAGCAATTTCCACATCAAGCTGAATCGTCCTATTCCTCGGATAAGCAACCTGGGTAGAAAAATTCCTGCTATCCACCACTCTCAAGATCAAAACATTACCTAATCCTCTAGCTTATACGTATCTTCTTTCGAGAACGCATTTTTCACGACATTGAATATTGAGGGGTAAAGAGAATTTATCATAACTCACATGTCAAGGCGCAGGGACTAGTGATAAGAGCGCTGCCCTAAGTACAGAAAATTATCCAATCAGTTTTCATGTAACGTGGTCATTCTACACACTGCGCAAAAATGTTTGGCGTGGGCAACAAGCTACTGCAAATGAAGTCACATAAAGTCCACCAGAGTTCAAAGAAAAGTTCATAAACTATACTGAACTCAGTACGGCACTAGGAAAACGCTCAGGATGTTGCTCCTGACCTCTATAAAGCGCGTAGACCAACGAAAAAGGAAGGCTTCTTCCCATAGAGCTGCCAACTCATGCTCCAAATGGCTCATGAGAATCGACCGGACACGCCGCAGCAGAGGGTACATTGCCCGTTGCGGCCGGGCTCGAAGACATGCAGCACCACGATTTCTACACAAAACGAAAGCACCAGCGCACATCAGAAAATTCACCAACACATCATTTGAACGAGTGTTCATTGGAAGTGTGAGTCCGAACATCCTACTTAATACAGTCCGAAACGTTGCCGCTGCACGACAGTGAAACAAGGCATGTTCTAACATTTCAGTGTAACCGCAATGTGGACACCGTGCGGAACGCACAACGCGGAATCTCGGCAGACGGTCATACCTATTAATTGACATCTTTCGTAAAGAAATGGAAAGGTATGCGTGCAAGGCAGTATCCTTTTCTTGAGGCATTACAGTCGACAAAACTCACTAGAAAAATAAAATTTGTTCTACATTTAAAAAAAAACGTTTTGTTAGATGTAACCTTACCCCATTATTTTGCTTCAGAGAGCTGTATTGCTAATAATATTTCATTTGCAGTTTTAAGATTTTTTATTAAGGTAAAAAACAAGCTTTTTACATTATCTTTATAAAAATAGTATATTGGAACAATTGGTTGTTTTTGTATAATACAACAAAGGGCATAATTGCTGAGAATGGATTATGTTATGGAAGGATGTACGACACCAAAATGCTGTGACCGTAACTATGGAGCGGCCACCACGACGGCGAGAACGAGATTGCTCTGTGCGCTTCGGCTGCTCCCTTATAGATGAAAACAAACGGGACTTTCTGCGCTCAACTGGTCGAGCTATCTTCTCCGGTTGCACCGTTAATTGTCTCAGCGGTATCGTACATTATGTGTGTACGTCTCGTTCATACTGGAACATTTTCGCGTCCCCTTGCAAGCCCTGGGGGGATATGGGGAGCCATGATATTGTATCAGTTGTCCGGGTAAGGTCCATCCACCCCGGAGCTTCGAAGGGAACGTTGGGTTGGTTTGTAAAGATGTCTCGTCACAGAGAAACAGTTTCGATACGCCCCGATTCACACGTTTCCGTAGTCGTGACGCACGCACCGTCCCAGGCACAGCGAAACTGGTGCGGACGACTCGGTCTGTCTGTTAACGCGAAATTGTTTTATGCCGGGTGGACCAAGATCATAGTGACCTCCTATCCGTCACAGAAATGGCGTTGCCAGAAAACGTGCCTTTGACGCTGCAGCGCCCGGATTCGAGCCCGCTAACTCTCTTGCCTTTCGCCACCATAGGAGGCACGTGCCGCTCTGCCCACTGCGCATTGAACAGACACGTGACAGCTTCACGAACGCGCCTTACGTCTTTCCCGATGACTCATAGCGATGGTGCTGCCGTCTATGAGAAGCGAAGAGAAGTAGCGCATCATGACGCTAATGAGCGCCGACAGTTGTCGCCTTCATACAAGCACCTTCGTGTATGGGGGGTGCGCGTGAATGGATGCACCATCCGCTGTCGCGTTGTTTCCGTGGGAACATATGGGTCCCGTAACTAGGGAACCACCTCGTCTGGTGCCAGCGTGCACGACGGATTTCTTTATGGGCTCAGTAAAAGTTGATTCCTCCTCCTCCTTATGTGTTTCAAGCTGTTCTTTCTGTGCATGGCATTTTTCGTTTGGTTATCCCGGAGTAAACCTGTTATTTTGTTCTTTTTTGCCCGTCACCGTCACTTCGTCTGGAGGAGTCAGGCTCGCGAACCATTCGCACATGAAGAAGGTTCCTTTACATTGAACTGGTCCTTTGAAGGCGCCTTTCACTTTCGCGTTTTACCGACTCCTATGAAAAAGGCATCATACACAATGTTTAAGGCCACCAGCACTCACAATATCTAAGATGGTATGGCCATGCATGCGAAGACTTCTTCAACCTGAAGGGCCCGGCCGGCACATGAATGGAGACGCAGAAGCAAGCGTCTCACAGCTTCAAACTGTGCAGTGAAGTATAACACTTTTTGGGAAAGCCACTGGGTCGCTGATTGCCCGCTGGCAGTTAGGGGCAATTAGACGGAAGGATCTGGCATTGCGCACCCCGAAGTCCAGTACTTTACATCGTGTATATAAGTGCCGAGCACAGTTCCACCTGGAACAGCGGTTCTGAAATGTTTGGATGTTGTCAAGGTGGCGGAGGTGGGATGGATTAGACGCAATTAGTCCAAGCAAACCATTGCTCCACCATGTGGCGATCATGAACAGCCACAGCTGACGGCGTAATGGGTACGGTGTGTTGTTGTTTTAAACCTGTAAGCGTAATCATTCAACAATTTCTGGTGTCCAACGCAGAAGCCGTTTCACCTGATTCTGTTACCAGGACAAGATAAACGACCCACAAAGAATATGAGGGGAAGACCGACGAGATCATGGTACTTACCCCAAGCGCCACTAGAGCATTACAGCGGCACTGCCGTCACTCTTACTATTCGTGGCCGTCCAACTTGGAAAATCTTTTCATCCACACGCTGGCTGCCTGACACTACCCCAGAAGTGATTGATTGATTGTCGGGTTTAACGCACCGACGCAACGCAGGCGATGAGGTGCGCCGTAGTGGAGGGCTCGGAATTAACCTTGACCACCTGGGGATCTTTAGCGTGCGCCGAAATCTCGTACACACGGGCATTTTTGCTTTTCGGCTCCATCAGAAAAGCGACCGCCACGGCCGGGAATCGAACCCACTACCTCCTGCTCAGCAGCGCAACCAACCACGTTTTCTCGCAACAACTTTTTCTCGCAACCAACCACTTGCATTCACGCTTTGCACTAGGTGTATAAACTGGACTAAGCCAGTGAGCTACGACAAGATTCTAGTCCTTACCTCTTCGTTCTACATGTTTGCTTGACACCATTTGTTCTTATTGGAAGAGGCGAAAGATTTTCTGGTTCCCAATTCTAAAGACCGCTAAGAACTGGCTTTTGGGCATGCTAGCTGTCTCCAGCGCCCCTCACTTAGAAAAGTGTGAATAGAGAAAGTGCACTTGGTTCATTTTTATTAAATTTAATTAACTCTGGTATATGTGAATTCAAGGGGTAGCCAGCTCCAATCCTCTTTTATTCAATTAAGTTCAACAATTTTCCTGAATTAGCTGGTATTCTTTATCCATGGTTTTGTCTGAAAAGGGTCTTTGGTACGCTTCATTAACATGGATTTGTGTTCATTCACTTTTTCATCCTAATTCCCTCATTCGTTCACTTGACATTACTTTGATTCCTCCCAATAAACATCTATTCCTCTATATTTAGTTTGTTGTTCCTTCCGAATCACCTTGGACTCGCTTTCGATGCACTTTTGTTTAATTCGGCATGGTAAAACCTAATGCATTGAATCATCCAAAAACATTTACTGTGGTTTCTTTAATTCACAGTCATTCTTCACAACTTCTTCTCTTCTGGGGCTTCGCTTGAATTCATTCTAATTCATTATTGATTCCGTTTAGTTCACTTGGAATCATCTCAATCAGCAATAATAGGCGGTAATTTGTGCAGCGAGCCGCTTTGTTTCACTTTGATTCAAGTATTTTCAATCAGATTGAGCTTGAGTCGCATTGATTCCTCTCCATTTGCCTTGTCTTCTTAATTTAGTTCGGTCGATGTAAATTCAGTTCGGTTCACGTCAGTTGTTTTTATGTAGTTTAATTAAACCCAGTTATTCACTTTTAGCCACTTTTAGTACGCAAAGTTCGCGCCAATTACTTTACTTTTGCTTTTCGATAATTCGCAAAACGCTAGGTTGCTTTTTTGTTCATTTGAAGCGACCGTAACTCCCTCATTCATTCACTTTATTTATCTTGATTTCTTGTTAACTGTTACTACATTTTCATCCGTCTTTATTTTTTTATTACTTTTAATTCGCTTTGCCATCCTTCTCATTTATCCCTGCCAGCCGCTAGTGACCAATCATGCTTTGGTTCACTTTCTAACTTTCTCTCTAACTCTTTTTATCGCCCTCGGAGGCGTGTAATCGCTTTTTACGCGACGTGTGTTGACTGCCTGTTAATTATGGTAAAAGTATTGTGCCTGAGCCGCTATTTTCCCTGTATGAGAGAAAAAACAACATCATCGCGCATACCTGTCTGCTCACTCTCTATTCAGTGCGCTCATTGACCTCAAGCATGGCCACTTCAAGGATAAAGCCGATAAATCAATCAACCAGTCAATGTAAAAAGTTCATAGGGCTCTGAAAATCATACATGGGGCTCATACATTGAAAGGGGTCCCAAGGTCAGAGTTTATAGCGGAACCTCCTCCAGCAGTCCAAATGAAATCCAACTGCCTCCACCTTCGTCACATGAACTGTGAGCCCGTTACGTGCGATAGCATTTAACAGTTTTACAAAAAGATGGCGCGACAGAGCTTTCTTTCCAACAAAGACGAAGCAGAAAACGATGATGCGGCAACGTTGCGCGCTGAGCAGTGCCAACTGTGCGTGCGCCTCGCGAGCTTCGTCGCCCGTTGAGTTTCTTACTACGTGTATATACTAGAGAGGAATCTGGCGCTAGCGTTTATGGGGATCATATCAAGGCCGCTTGCGTCGTTATGGGATGTCATTTTGCCATGCAATCGCCTTAGGTTCGTCATTCGCTTAGATTGAAACACGTTTTAGTGGCCGTATATTCGAATACAGTGCCACAAAAACGCAAATAATTGTGTTTACCCTTATGAAAATTTCTATGTCCAGTCAAAAGACAGTCTACGTCCCGAAGGAAATAGACTGTGTGATTCCTGTGTGTTTCCTCTGTGTTGGAATTTCGCCACCGACTTTCTGCGTCCTCCAAGTGTCCTGTGTGTTTCCGTCCTCCACGCGCCCAGTCTCTCTCCCAAAGGCAACAGACACCATACGGCCTTTGTGTGTCCCCTGTATGTATCGAAGGCAACACACCGCATTCTTCCCTTGTGTGTCCCCTGTATTGAAATTTCGCCACCGACTTTCTGCGCCCCTCAAGAAGCCTTTATGTTTCCGTCCTCTACGTCTCCGACAAGCTTCCACCTTTCGAGCGCCGTTTGCATGCTGTCAAAAAACAGCGCCCAATAGCCAGCTGCGTGTGGAAAATGTCAGGCAGCTCCACAGTCACTGGTTCATGCGGCCGTTGTTTCTGTAAGAGCAAGCTGACGAAAATCAGATTAATCACATATGACTCTTGCAAACCTGACTAGTTATTCAGGTTGGATGCATAAGTGCTACTGCCGCCTGCAACACCAGGTGTCTCCTCATCTTTAGCCCTCACAGCACGGGATAGCCACTGCCACATTGAACCTGAAATGACAAACACATTGATCGCATATGAAGGGGTTTAAACAAACATGTCTCTGGAACTTTTGCTGGTTATGCGTATAAATATGAAGGAGTGTTCCCATACAAAACTGAACCAAGTATCCTAAAAGAGAAGGTACAACTTCTAGGTTGCAAAATTAGCCACAAAATTTAGACCACATAAATTAACTAATGCGCTTACGACAATCAAAAATGACATACCGTTACATAGGCAACACAACCCACAACTAAGTACTGTTTAGATAAATGTCCTCCTCATGACGGACATTCATACAGGCTCGCAAGAAAATTTGAGTGATGACATTATTGCAGCGGCACTGTGGGAACAAAGCAATATGGGGGTGGGCAGTGAAGGCAACATAAAATTGCATGAACATGCCAAGACAGGCATTGATCAGTCGTCATCAGGAGTAGTTGCTTGTGTCTATGCGTTCTTTGGAACCAATAAAGGCAGCAGTGTTATTGTGCATTTCGTTTACGAGACAGCACTTGGATTGTGTAGTTTGTTTATCTGTGCTTGCTGCCAAAAAGCAAAATGTACATCACCATGAACTGAGCAACATCTACGTTTGGTCCTCACTTTTTATATTTCTTTATGTCGATGGGTCAACCCGAACATGGGTAAATAATGAAGAAGGAAGTGCACACACCCTTTGGGAATTTCATAATATTGCTAGATACAAATATAAATTCATCCTTTGTGCGTTAAGAAGGTGCACATGTATACCAGAGATCTGTGACTGGGGGGTGGGGGGCGCTTCAATAATTATCTCAGCGGTATTAACATTGTCACTGTTCTGGGTTTCTGGGCATCACACACCCATGTGTTGGATTGGTTTCCGGAATATCAGGGAAGGAACATTGTGATTTATTTGACTACAATAGCGTCTGGAACGTAACACGTCGAAAGGAGAGCGTAGGTGAGAAATCGCCTTTCCAGATATTTTCAGTTTGCCGTGCACACTTCCGGGAGGATGACCCATCGTTTCAACATCAGAATCTGAAGCTGTGGAACTCACACCCCTTCTTCGGATGAGAAACTCTCAAAGTGCAAATTCGAGCTCAGCTCGTATTCGAATTGGAATCGAAGAACCGTCGCTCCTATCCGCAGTCTAAAACCCCGCACTGTCAGCCATCCCAAAGTAACGGCACGCATAGAAGGAGTACTTTCAGCAGCCCCACAACGCACACAAATGGTGCCTTCTGAAATCATGGTGGCAGATAGAGAGGAAAAGAGGCTACAACTTTATGCAAAAACCTCATGGGCTGCTGTAACACGAGGTTGTTGCTGACACGAGGTGTGCGCTGCACTAACCTGGCGCGCCGTAGCAGACGCAGGAACAGGAATGAAAAACAACCCTAGAAAACCATGGTGGATGGCACAACACTTGCACCCAGAATTGCACGCGTGCCACGTGGTCCCTCATCCCAACAGCTGTACAGCGCACGGAGTGACCATGCCCCCCAAGCAACGAAAGCTCGCTCTCTACTTTTTGTGAAAACATAAGCTACTAGAAAGGTTTGATAGAAGGCGAAAACAGTGCAGGTGCGCCAACTTTGCACTATGGCACGAAATATTCAACGCACAACAGAAAACGCACCGGTATGTCAGTGACGCTGCAGAGTGGAAATGCGAAAACAAACCAGTACGTCAGTGACAGTGAAAGTGTTAAAGCGATCGAATACAGAAAATTTAATTTTAGGGTTTATGCTTGTCGGCAATGAGGAATGCTACCGCGGTGAGTAACTTGAGCTGACTACTCTGCAATATGCACTCGAATGCTAAAACACACAAGCGTTTTTGCATATGTTTGCACACAGAACATTCATATTGTTGGGTAATAATGCAGGTTTTCCTACTATATTCATCATAATATTACCCCCAACCACAACATTTGATTTGTTTACAAAATGTTTTGTTACAAGCACGTGGCCACACCCTGCACACTTATCCTTTTTAAAGGGAAGCGTCTTTTTCCCTTTTTACTTTGTATGCAGCACCAGCAGCCCTGCTTGATATGGAAAGGGTGTTGCTTTGCGATCCCTATCCTAGCTTTTTCTGTTTTTTATTCAAAATGTTCTCGATCTAAATAAATGAGTACAAAAGAAACCCTGCGGCATTCAATTCGCCAAAGCTCATCCGTGCACGTCCCTTTGCTGACTCCTTCGGTGTTTGTGTTTTTTTATGTTCACTCCAGAGCACAAGTTTCCTCCAATAATCTATATTTTTACAAAAACCCTGCATTATCCATAGGTACATAACAATATTCTGAACAAAGTGTGATACACAAACCAGAGCCCCCCACAGCTCTTTCTTCAATTGCCTTTACCCTTCTACAATTAGGACCATCATAAAATTTGCTAGAGTAAATAGCTGCTCGGGGGGGGGGGGTATAATGGCCAGTGAGACTCATTACACTACAAGAAACAAAGTGGCAAAAAGTCACGCAATACACCCCTTTCACTGCTAGGCACATGTTGCATCTAGGGCATTGAAGTGAATTCACCTAAATTCTATTTCTGGGTGCGTGGAATTGTTTCACTCATATAATGTAATCCATATTATGACTTTTCAGTAGGTCTAAAGATCTAGTTCATATGTAGTGGGCTGTAGAAGAAAAATCCCCGCACACTGCATGTGGCCACCACGCACCTAACACAGTGAACAAGGCTGACAAAGTTGTTAATAATTTATGAAGCCAGGACGCAGCCCTGATGGGACAAAAAAAAGAAAGGCATCACGAAGTTTCTCACGCTCATCTTTTCCTTATTTTTTGTCCCCTCTCTGCAATGTTCTTATGTCTTAATATCCCTAAGGTGACACAAGGATGCCACAATGGGTTTCTATGTGTTTATGTTCTCTCAGCCTTCAGAATCGAGATTTTCATGCATTTCAAAGTCGTAATGAACTTCACTTACAGGTCACGCAGGATAGATCGAAACAGGAGGCAGCCAATTCTTCTGGTAGCTCACAACGAACATCCTCCATGTAAAACACCTGGCCCTGTAAAAAATGGAAGTTCAAGTAGTAAAGAATCGCAAAAGTGCGGTATAATGCCTTGAAATACTCGGTCTGACAGGAGATGACACAATTTCTTTTTTGTAGGTGCAAGAATTGAACTTTCAGTTATTTCAGGCTAAAAAATAAGTACATGCATGACAATCCCTAGAAGGCTTTCAGCCATACTTTAAAGGAACCGAAGCAACCTTACACTGATTTAATGTTAAACTAAGCCTATTAAATATTCCTAGGTGGTAGAAATCTTTGGCCCCAGATTTCAACTGTGCAAGCATATTCTCTGGTCCAGAGAGTGCGAAATGTGGTTAAGGCTTTTAAAGGAGCCATGAAGAGAAAACACAAACTTGGTTCATTCAAACGGTTGCGTTGCTAGAATAATGCTGACACCATTTTAACGTTAACTTCACTCAAATAAGCTACAAATTAGGAACAAAGGTAATGGCCATGCGACCCACTAGCTCATTTCCCGCAACAGAACCTATGTCATACCAGCCAGATCTGCAGTTGGCGGAGGGCGGCAAAAGCAAACGCGAATTAGGCAGAGCCTATAAGCTTGCCGAACGAGCTATTTGCACTTAAATTTAGGGCACACTATTTTTGCAGCAGTAAGGATGGTGGGAAAAATGGTGGGAAAAACCGTAGAGGTTTGGAAAGCACACGAAAACATAGAAGTACTGATGCGTACTGCTGTTGGTACTGCGCGCACTATGCTTGGTTTAGCTGCACAGGACTGCGGGGCTTTGGGGTTGTCTCGGACAACACTGGCCGAGTGACGCAAGCAACGTTGTCTTACGTGACCATAATTGTAGAGCGGGCACTATGTTTCACGAAAGTACTATTTTTTCCCTGAACAAAAACAAGGCAGGTTTAAATACGGTCAAAAACAAAGCAAAAGCCAAAGGCGGCTTGCCACGGTATCGTGGCACCATCTAGGTTCACTAACGGTAAAGAAGGCTTCCCATTCGGCTGCTGAGCGGTCGGTTCCTGGGATATCATTGCAGTCCACGAAAATGCACGATTTAGCGAGAAAATCAAAATTTTATTTTTAAATAATTTCGAAGCATAGATTAATTAGATATATTAATTTCTAAGCATGAATAAAGCATCTTTCGCATTCGGACAAGTGCTGGGGGCACCATAACACACGAAATCTTTTGAATAACACAAATTTGTATTTTGTCTTCATGGCTCAAATAAAATTCTCTCTGAGGCACATGGTGAACGTCGCAGCGTGCCAATACCACCAAGCGGTAGGCAAGTTGAAATGCTGACGAAACAAAAAAACGTGATGGCGAAGGAGCACGGTGGCGAGCCCACACCGTGTTTAATCTTTTTCGCACCGTGATTCTACCCCCATCACATGCATATTTGTAAGAATCAACACGTTCAGCCCATGCTCAACACAAGCCAGCTACAAATAACGTCACACCACACAAGCATTTCTGTCTGATCATGACGATGCTGGATGAGCTTAGGAAGGTGGAAGCATTTCTTGCATATAAACAGTGAACGCTGCCCTGTGACTGCACCAGCAATGCAGGCTGGAACAGCATGTTTTCAAGCTGCGACGTCTAAACAATTATCTGGTCAAATTTTCACTGCCTAAAGAACTCATGCATGTGGTGCTACTTATAAAGTTGCTAGCAATGCTTAAATGTTGAAAATTCAACGTATATGCAACTCTTACGTATTACAACTACAAATGTAATCAGCCTCCTTGCATTGCTTTGCCCGTAAACGAAAACTACCTGTTAGAACAATGCTAAGCTGCCTATGTCCTGTAAAAATATACTGTGGGTCAACTGCCAGCTCAAAAAAAAAATCGGGGAGTGGGTTGTCTTGTTTTACAACCATTACCGCAGTTTTCTTTTTTTTTCATGCAACAAGCTTTAGCTGTCGAATCCACCCAAGACAAGCGGGGGCCGCTGGGCCATCAGCATGATAACATTTTTGTTTCCGGCAATGGCAAGGTGGTCTATCACTCACACAGCATACTGGCCGCCACTCCTGGAAGTCCATTCATGTAACCGCGCCGACACAACCTTTAATTTACGATGAAAGAAGCGTGGCGAGCAGACCACCAAGGGTAATTACTAAACACGTTGAACAAAACAGCGCTGCGGCCTACGCGGAAAAAAATTTTAAAATGCACCACGATAAACAATCACTTACGGCAGAACACGCAGCATTTTTTACACGTCTCTCCGACGGCCTGGAACTTGCTGTAGAGACTCTTGATTCACGAAGGCAAGCACAACTTTTTTTTCAAATGGCAACCTCGATGTGCGTTTGCTACAGCGGCGCAGTAAGACGACGACACAGGCGCTTTGGCAGCACTCACGACATTTCAGGTGGCACAAGAGCACTAACAGGTAATATTATGGCAGGATCAGCACATAGCAAGTCACGTAACACCAGCAAATCAAAATAAACCACCAAGACCACGCACAACGAACAATGAAGCAGCCACGTTTTCTTCGCACACCGCATCAACTGGTAGCGAAGCTTCCATATAAGCCCATACGTTCAGAAAATGGCGGCTCTTAAGCTGCTCATGGGGCTTAGGGCCATCTGTGTGAGGAGGGAACACTTCCGGCGGAACAAAAAATAAACAGGATGTGACGCAAGATCCGGTCAGAAAGTGACGTCATTTTGGTGGCATTAGCGGGAAAATTTGACTTCAAAATAGCTTTAGCAGGCCTCTGATCGCTGAGAGCTCATGCCATTGCAAGGTGACGCAAGTTGGCGAGCCCTTGGCGTGTGTACTTCAAGTCAACGCCAGCTTAGTTAGTACAGACTGGTGACTAGAGAAACGTACTTAAGCCTGTTGTATGATTCGCCTCGGTGTTTATAAAAATAGCTTGCATTTTCTCTGAACCTTTATTCTGTATTCATGCCTTCCGCTGCTGTATAAAAGCAATCAGTTGTTTATTTTGATTGCAGTTGGTGGCGAACCGGGAACCGGGCACGTACCCCCTGCCCCCCCTTCCCGACCGGAATTTTTTTTCCGCCTTGGGATACAGAGCATAAAATGACACTTGACCACTCTCCCCGGCCCCCCTTTCATATAAAAAACGTGCCCACTTCTTACCCCGATACCAGTTTCTACCAACGCCACTGTTGGGTTTAATTGCGTCACACATACGCAGGTTGCGTGCCTGCCTTAAGTATAGATCAAGGTTATATAATGCTTGCTCAGTTTGTGGACTTCTGTTCTAAGAGAAGAAATAACGCATAGTCATGCTATAATCAAGATATTTGAATTTTATTCCAGGATAAACATAAAACAAATTTACCACACTGCACAAAATCAGCACGTATACAATAAGTACAAAATGTTCGTGGGCACTACATGCATTATGACTTTCCTTACGCGCCGAAAAATTGACTTTACCCGGAACACATAGCATTATGAGCAATGAAAGCGTCAGCAGCAGAACTACTTCGAAACAAGAGAAAAGAACTAGGCACTGCTTCTTGACGCAGAAAACCGGGCCGCAGGAATGCCGATTCACGAAAGTGCAGCCAGCACACCACAGCTCTCCCGGCGTCTTATCAAGTAGGCAAAGGTTTCTACAGACGTTCACTCAGCATTCACGCCTGCAATTTCCTGGTTGCATTATTAGGCAAATGTCGCAACAGATAAGTAAAAAGAGGAAAAATGGATCAATGCAAACGAAGGCGATGGCAGTATGTAAAAGCACATAGGAGGAAAGATCTGGAAGCAGCGCAGCAGGGAGCAGCACAACACAGTACTGCGATGGAAATAATGCTTGCGCATACAAGTGCGGGAAATAACGATCACTGCAAGCGTTGTAATGCAATAGAGAAGGCACTGAGATAGACAGTTAAAGGGACTTGTTGAAATTCGAGTGGTACTACGCTGAGAAATTCTAGAGTAATTGCCGCCACTTGCTCCGAGCCAGCCTGAGGTGAAATAGAGATAACTGTGACATAAAGCTTTAGACCCATTTTTTTCGAAGCACTACCAAGTCACTCACACAACCCCCGTGCACGTATTAACAGTACTATAGTTTCGCGTTACCTGTGGAAATGAGAGGAAAATGGTGCAGCAAAACGCCAGGCGTACGGGAGTTGCTGTTGCAACCTTGTACAGCACATCGTTTCCGTAGGTACCGAGGAAAGCGCTCCGCCCGAACCGTTGGCAGCATCGTCCCGTTGTTCACCGTGCCCGCCGGGCACGGTACTAAACGTGTTCACCGACGATACAACCCACCTCGCAACTCCACGCACAGCAAAAATTAAGTGCACACCAAATTAACAAGGAAAAACGAATGCAAATGCGCACCACCAAAACACGCGAGGGGCGTTTCCTAGCAGACGAACTTTAGGAGCGCCTTTCTCAACACTACAAGGACTGCATCGCAGAGCAATGACATGTGCCATTCTTCAGAGGGCGCTACAAAAAAGGTTTTTGAGAATGAACAACGTTTTCATAAATTATTTGCACACTTGGCCTAAATAAAAGGGATTCTGAAATAAATGTCGTTCCTAAAATATTAATGTTGTTTTATTGTAGGACAAAACTTGGTTTTTTGTTACTAGTGTTTGTTCCCTCCTCACCTAGTCGCGCTTCAATCGCCACTCCCATAAGCCCCCATGCTGATGTCGCTGGCCATAGGTTCTGAACCGCTTTTCGCCCGAAGCTTCGCTACCATTTATATTTACCTTGCCGCATCTAGGACACTGAGGGCCCTATTCTCGACTGCACAAATTGCCGGCATTTCGGCCATGTTTTTTTGCGTAAGCACGACGTAAGCAATCAGTGACGTGCTGCACCTATAGCTATAACGACATGCAGTGTAATTTCACGAGTCACTCATAAAGATCGCTACCAAGGTATCAAATATTGGGCAAGAAAGATATAAAAACACTTAGCATGTACTATAAAAATTAATACGCTAGCTGAGGCTGACAAGAAAAACATATTTCTGGTTGTCAAATTTGGCGCCAACACCACAAGGCGATCGAGTAACATTGATCCAAAAGCGAGCGAAAGGCGGATGTCGAGAGAAAGAACATCACACAATTTTTTACCGTATCTATTTATTTCTTTCAATCGCTTTTATTAACATAGCTGGGCTCTCTGCTTCAATGCAAGCTTTGTTGCGTTATCACCTTCCCTGCCACCACCACCGCCACGCCATCGTCTGCTGCTATGTTACAAGTTTATGGCGTGATCACAGAAAAAGACGGCCGCGACCATCGCTTCTATGACACATAAGAGCAGCGGAGCGCTACGCCGGATAACCGCGGAGCGCACCGATGTCGCCGATTCACTCATTCGTCAAGCTCGACTGCAATCAGCGCTGTAATGAACTCAATAGTCACTTTTCATTGTTATTTTTCTCTTGAGTTCGATCATGTGACCCAACAGCTTACTAGGACAAGTATGGACAAATGCCATGCATTGGGTTCTCTTTGTCATGGAGAGGCTTGTACTGCCCTCTTATGTTGCGGTTACGCCAAACAAATAATTTTTATTTTATTGCCAAACATAAAAGCAAAATACTGAATGTTATTTGTATGTTCCATGATCGCTGACTTGGAAGCAGCTGAAACTATAATTTGTTTCGATAGGAAACATGCTGTAAACAGCGCGCATGCGAAACTGCGCCTGCTGCAAATTGCCGCACATTTCGCGGCGCCGTAAGCCGGGGCGATTTTTTGCCCTATTTTGCTTGTATTTTGCGACAAGAACAGCCGCCATTTTCAAGCTGTTACGTAGCATTACGTCACTTTTACGCAGGCTGAAGTTGTCAATGCATGACGTAATCGTTCCCGCCAACTGTTTAAATTACGTCACGCCTTCTCAGCCAATCACAGAGGCGGTGTGTATTACAAGCAGTACTGTTGTTCAATAGCAAAGACAGGCTTACGTTGTCATGTCCATTAAATTTAGTCTGGTTTTTCATTGCCGGCCAAGAATTATGCGCCTTTAGTAACGAGAAATAAGGCAAACTTTCGAACTGGTGTCCGTAAACGTCATGAAACGTCAAAATGACGACAGCACACATAGCCGCTTTGTCAACCGGAAGCACGTGACCAAAATTGAAAGCCAATCAGAAAAGACTTCCGGAAAATTGCTTGAATTGCCGGCAATTCGTGCAGTCGAGAATAGGCCCTGAATGCATATATGCTAGCCTAGACAAGACTTATTACTACAGTTGGCTATATAGCAGTTATTCTATGATCACCCCTGAAGCAAACTAGGCAGAAGCCATTATAGTATTTTGTTAAAGTTGATAAGCGCAAACATATATATTATGGCACTGTATTTCCTTGATGCGAGCAACGTCTTTTCTTGTCGTAAGTAGTTGCTACTCAAAAGCAAATAAAAGTGGATTGACAAACAAAGTTATTATCATCGTCATCTACATCATCATTGACTGTTTTGTGTTTTGTTCACTGGCCCAGCATTCACTTCTTTACTTTTCACAAACAGAACGGGCGGATAAAAAAAATATTCCCCGCAGACATACACACACACGCGCGCACACGCACGCACGCACGCACGCACGCAAAAGCACCGTGCGTTAAGTTATTCACGCAGGAAAATAATTCACTAAAATGGAGACTTAGCATGGCTGGCCATTCTGAATTATTTAGACCAACGTTTAGAACGCCCTGGCATTCCGTTTCTGTGGCTTGTGGTTAAGCACCCGCTTGCTGATACAAATGGTAGAGGTTCTAAACCAGCCTGATGACCTTTTTTTTCTTTTATTTGTGTGTTTCAAATAAAGGTTTCTTACCTTAGGTTATATTTTGACGCTGTTGTTGCTCTTGTTGCTTTGTTCTGGCTGTGTCGCTTATTTTTCTGTCGCAATACTTTTCTAGCGCAAGCTCTACACCAAAAAACAGTACACGGATTCAGCATTTCCTTGCAAGGATAAGCCATTTTACAACGACCCTGAAGGAAAACACAGACTAGGACAATCGGAAGTCACTTCTTAGGTTGTTTTTGTTTTCATTTCTTTGTTTTTCTATTCGACTTTTTGTTTTTTTTACTTTTTCTTGTCTTTATTTCTTCTCCGTTTCATTTTTTTTTCGTAAGGGGACGGAAGAGGCACTTGAAATAGCCTCGTTCAATATGTATCCGTCTTACGCCACTGTTTCATTCAAACTTACCACTTCGTAATATGAATTCTACAAATTTATCAGACCTCACTTGCCCAAAATAACGTATACAGTGCTGCAGAATTTCCAGAAACCATCGGCATTGTTTCCTACCATCTCTAGCCAAGTAAAAAAAACTTAACCTTTCGAGTACAATTAAGGCTCACATGCTCGACTTCATGTTTACTTGAGGAAGCACAGCAGGATCGTTTAGTTTACGGCACTTCAGAAAAAGAATGTAAGGCAACAAATAGTTATATCTTTCACAACATGTCCTAGAGGCAACACAAAGGACATAAGTCAGTCTTTTGACTTCATTTTGCCTTCAGTAGATACATGAGCAACAGCATTACAGCACACAGAAAAAGAATTAAGACAGCAAATTCAAGTTGTATCTGCCACCCAATGTCCTAGAGGCAACACAGGGGAAATAGGCCAAATTCTTTTGACTTCATTTTGCCTTGAGTACACACATGGGCAATAGCATTGCGGAACTCAGAAAAAGAAGAAAACAAGTCAGTTTTAAAGTTTTATACTTTTCGTCCGAAATAAAATCTTCGTATGGAAATTTAAACTTCATTTTTACCATAGTACATATAAAGGTAAAACATCATGGCTGTTTGTCACGCAGTCTATAAAAAGTACACAGCCTGCTTATGTCCTAGAGGTAACACAAAGGAAAAGTCAAAGGAAAGGGGTTATCTTCATGATGTTCTTTTCCACGGGTCTTCTCCTCCAAGCCGCAGTAGCGCTGAGGATCTCACCCCGGGTATCTCCAACCGACAAACTCAGCCTCCGATCAAAACTGTATACATTTATTTACAGCCCGGCGGGCGAATAAAAACAGTACTCGCGCGGAGCTCGAAGACGGCGGGCCGAGCTCTCCCCCGCCCGGACCGCGTCTCCCGTCTTCAACCTCCCTCCGCCCTGCCGATGGGGGCCAGGGAAGAGGGAAAAGCAAGTCCTTCGGGGGGGGTCCAACCCCATGTGGTGGCCATTAGGGCATCCGCTGTGAGCAGGCGCGACCTTCCTCGGAATGCGCGGTGTTTCAAGGTGGCGCGCGACACGTGCGTTTCATTTGTGCACTGCTCGTCCCACGGCCCGCGCCAGTTGGTGCGTCGAAGCGCCCGACACCTTCACCGCCACTGTGAAACATAACTTCAGGCATGTCTCACACACGAAACACACACACACCACACACACTTGTCGCGCGTGCTCCATCGTTCTTTCAATTGGCGACGACAATCAGCACGGTCAGTGCCTCTTGACACTGGCTGCAGGTCACCATGACAAAATAGGCACAATCCTTATCTAGCTCATTCAGAGCGATCTGCCTTTAGAAAGCGGTACGCACCGGCCGTCATCGTCCGAAAACGCCCTTGCCACGCGGCGCACCCTGTCGCACAACAGTAACAGGAACCCTTCTCCTCCTCGCTTTCTCGCTCGAGGAGGGACCGCTGCTGGCTCGTCACCGTGCGTTGAAGCCACTCTGTACTGAGGTGAAGCTGACTGACGCTTTCGCCGCTTTCTAGGCGAACCCTCGCGTTTGGCCGCTTCTGCGCTCCGAGCGCCGTGCTCCACTACGCACCGCTGGTCAGCGTAAGCAGCAGAGGGCTGCTTCGTGGCCACATTAACGCTAGCATTGGCTGCCTCTTCAGCTATGCCTGCAGTCCTACCTGCAACTGCCTGCGGCTGCATTATATAAGCAGCCGTACCCTTATTTACACTTTCCTCTGTCAATTCGCTCGAGTTTCCCATGGCAATCACATTTTCGCGACATGACATCTGGGTATCTCGAGAAACACAAGATGCAGTATGCGTGGCACCAACTGCATCCTCGTGCGATTCCTATTCTGCTGCATTCTGCAAAGCAACGGGTCGCTCACCCACGCTCCCAGAATGTTCTCTGTCTCCGCACGGTGCGACGACGGGCTCACGCTCAACTGAAGCCAGCCTCAGCCCCTTCAGAACGGTTGATTTAACAACTGCATAGTTCTTCCGCTCCTTTCTGTGCGAACCTTCGCGTTCGGCCGCTACTGAACCACCGTTCCCGTACGAAGCCCCGTTCTCTACCACACACCGTTGTGTGACGCAAGGAGTAGAGATGGGCTCATCGGTCACATGAATGCGAACATGCGACGAAGCTGAGGCTGTTTCTTTTGCTATCAGCTTTTTCTCGGGCATGCGCACACTCTCATTCAGCCTTGACTGCCTGTCATTTCCCAATGGAACCTCGCGCGTAACAGCTTCATTCACCTCCATCTTCATTTCGGTGAAGTTCTCTACACTGGATGCTTCACTATCCTGCTCCCCAGTTGCAGGAAAACTGAACGCCCACGAAGGAATGCCCGCCACTATCCTCTCTTTGCCTGTCCCGAGTGACTCTGATCGTGGCGGATCCCGCGAAACAAGAGGACTACGCGCGCCCAGTGAATGGGTTCCACCCGGCGCATCTTTCGGCGTACCGGAACACCCCCAGTTCACTCTCTCTCTCAGTGCTGAACATTACTGTTTGAGCAATCGGTGAGGCAGGAACATTGTTAGCTCTCTTGAAACATTCACTCTTCAAACGTTCCGCTGCTAACTCTGCCTCAGCGATCCTCAATTTCGCTAGCAATAGCGCCTTCTGCTCAGCGGACGACATGGCTGACCTAATCCTGACGCTCGCGGTCTCGTCAGCCCTCACACTCAGATCCATCTCACCATGCCTAGGTAACCGGCCTCCATTATCTCAGAGTCAGGGCTGCTCATAAAGCACCCCCTTCATGTCATGGTGAGCCACGCACCCAGGATCAAGAGAGGCACTGACCTGCATAGCTTGGTGCCTGTACAGATGCCGCATCGGTGCAGACGTGGTATCCATTTATGCACCGCTCCTTCCGCCGAGGTGTCCACCAACAAATCCCGCTGACTTGACGCCTGCCGACAGCTCGCTGCTCCGGCCGCTCCTCGTTCAGTGGGCTGCTGATGCTTCCACTGACCGCTGGTCAAGCTGCTTCTCCGCCGCTCAGCATGCCGCAGAGATTCCCTCGGTCGCCGTTGAGAAGTCCGTTGAGCGCCGATCGAGCCGCTTCTCCGCCAGGCTGGCCAGCTCGCTGCTCCCGCCGATCTCGTTCAGCAGACCGCGATTTCTCCGCGAGCTCCGTCCGTCGAGGGGCCCGCCTCGCCCGCCGGCCGGCTGAGTCGTCGCTGTTGAAGATCCTGTCGACTGCGCCAGTTATCTTCGTCGATGTTCTTTTCCCCGGGGCTTCTCCTCCAAGCCGCAGTAGCGCTGAAGATCTGACCCCGGGTATCCTCAGCCGACAAACTCAGCCTCCGATACAAAACTGTACATTTATTTACAGCCCGGCGGACGACTAAAAAACAGTACTAGAGCGGAGCCCGAAGACAACGGACCGAGCTCTCCTGCGCCCGGGCCGCGTCTCTCGATGTCGTCTCCTTGTCTTCCTCTTCCCTCCACCCTGACGCTGGGGGCTAGGGAAGAGGGAAAAGCGAGTCCTTCGTGGGGGTCAAACCCATGTGGTGGCCATTAGCGCATCCGGTGCGGGCAGGCGCGACCTTCCTCGGAATGCGCGACGTTTCAAGGCACTGCGCGACACGTGCGTTTCATTACCGCACCAGTTGGTGTGCCGAAATGCCCGACAAAAGGCCACACAGTAAACATGCAGCAGACACAAAGTAAACAGAAAGAAAACATTCATTTTCATAAGAGTATATTAGAAGTTGAAAATAAAACAGGCTCTTTTTAATCTAACAATAAAGAAAGTAACGCGTATTTTTGCCAGAATGTTTGAACATACCATTCTGATGGCCTAGCTGGTAGGTAACAACAATGCTAATAGTTTGGGAGAAACACAGTGCAGACTATTATTTTATAATTTTTACAATTATTTCAAATATTAGGCTTTGAGCGGCATGGAAATGTTTTTGAGCTTGCCTGTGAAAACGACGCCTTTGTGGTGAAAGTGTGTGCCAACCATCAGGTACAGTTTAACAAATATTGTTGCTGAGAGAGTTGGTTCATACCTAACGAAAAAAGAAATAATGGCGTTAAACAGTCATAGACGAAGACAAGATAAGACAGATACATGCGCCCATATCTCTGGCACCTTGTCTTCGTCGAAATACGTTTGGTTTTTTTTTCATCAGGTACAACTTTAGCGGTGGCAGAACAACTTCTCAGTCATACCTTCTTTCCACTGCGGTATGACCAACGTTAGAAATGTGATCACGCACTGCCTGTTCTTTCACCGAACACGCCGTTGCCACGGCTCACGGAAACAAAAGGAGACGGATGATTTTAGCAACCTCGTAACTCGTAGACATGTTATTGTTAGTTAAAAAAGCAAACCATAAAACTGCGTAATAATCGACTTGTCATGCCAAGCCCAAGCCAGACGCTGTGGTCTTCACAACACTCCCCAAGACTACACGGATTCCCATGTGCAATTTCCTGTCTAGTTGACTTACTAAGAAATTCTATGGCGTCGCCAACAGCGCTCCGAGAAGACAAAGCATTATCTGCACCAGCGGCTGTCAAGAACGCCGACCAAGGCAAGCTGGTGAAGTCAGGGTGGCCGCGCACGCGCAGATACAAGCTATCTCGATATCGGTGTCGCATGGATGCCCCTGACAGCCGTAGGCCGTGGAGCCTACGACACGCGCCCGAGTGCTTTAGAGTGTATTACAGCTTGCGTTGACAGATATTTTGGCAGTTTCATTTTAAAAGTAAAACTCAAAATTTTCATGTTTACTCGTTGACTATTGTAATCAATTTCGTCTTCAGACGTAAATGGAGTCTGCTCGTCACAAACTATCTTCTTGTCTTTAGTGATTCTTTTTTTTTGAACCAGATAAGGACTGCCTTCTGGCGATGACACTGCATTTTTCTTTAGAGGTAGGCGCAGTGTTTCCAAGGACGTTTTATTGCTGCCCTCTTATATCAATATAATGGGAGATACACATAATATAGATGTTGTTTAGAACATGGGTTACTGTATCAATTCCCTTTAGAAAAATTTTCCGTGATTTGTCAGGAGAAACGTTTTAAGCGTGTTACCAGACTGTCTGAGCGCTGCCAAAAACAACGGAACTAAGGTTTTTTGAACCCATAGTTCTAAGCTTCTTATTGCTTTTTACTGCAAGCATCTTTATTGTGGCATTTCCTTGTAACCCAGATAGGGTACGGTACGCGTGCAGTTGCAAGGGTGTGCCCAACATGAAGATGTTTAATCTAGTCGTCGCGATCTTCATTTGGCTTTTCACCGGTGAACCCATGCAAATACGGGACCTTGTTCCCCCAGTCGACCAGGTAGCCTCATTTCTCATGCGCATCTACGTTCATCAGGCGGTCTCCCTTTTATATTTCCCGTGGCCAAAAAGAATTCGTGTCACGCTTATTTATGCAGCCGTGTTTACACTGATGATTGTTCATGTGCAGTTTCAACAGTGTACTTCTGTGCACGACAATCGAGCCGATTTTAAAATTAGTCATTGCGAAGGATAAATTCTTGTGAATGCATGCCTCTTAATATTATGTAGGCACTCTCATAAGAAAATGGCTTATTAAGACATCACACAGCCGAGCGTAGGTTCTCATGTGTGATGCTTGAATTTACGATAAAATAAAACTTTTGCGAAGTTGTTTCCGTAATTCGAACGGTGCGAGTTCCGTTGGTGCGGACAGTTGAACAAACGTCATCTTGCACCGTGCATTATCCTGAAATTGCCACATCCGTGAATTAGGGGCTCACCAAAACCAGTAACCAGGAAATAAAAAAAATGAACACCACAGGCACTAAAAGCTGGGGCCGTCGTTTAAGCTGAACGCGATATACATAGCCTTTGATTTGCTGAAGGGGAAAAAAAGCAATTTAGAGAAAAAGAAACGCCGACAAGTAAAATAACAGTGTCCAGTCGGCAGTACAGGTACTAGATAATTTCCATCTCACTTCCTCCTAACGATCAAAAAAGAAGTTTACTGCGGTCGGAGTGGGAGGTTGCTCCTATGGGCTGTCCATTTAGCCACACGGTAACCAGCCCAGCGAACTAGAGATTAGTCTGCGCCGATTTCGTACAAACCAAAATTTGGAAGCCTTTTGTGTAAGTACATTTTTGCTTAGCGTTAATCAAGAGGAAATCCAGCGAACGCGAAATATTCGACGATAAGGCGCCACTACAAGATTGAGATTGTCCTACACATTTCAGCTCAGCGCTCTTGCAAATCATTAGGAGTCATTAGGGGCACCTTTCGGACCCTTCATTTATGTCGGGTTGCTGTTATTATCTATCGTTCTTGGGAACGCTTCATGCCTGTTTTCAGCATTTTAAATGGACTCCGCGCCTAAATGAAGCCGAGGCGATTTGCTGCAGACGTTGTATGTTGTTGCTCATTTTCGAACTGGCCTTTCAAATACTATACACTATGAAGCGTGACGAAGTCTTAGAAAGCGTATGGTACAAGCGCGTTTCCCTTTGGTTCTTACCCTTCATAAACCTTCGCGCTGCAATGTGTTCCAAAGATGAGAGAGGGCAAGAGAGAAAATACTTTGTGGGGCACAAATAAGAAGACTTGTTTCATTTCTTCTTTCTCGCGAGGGCTCGGTCGACCCCATGTGAGTCAGAGACTGTTCTTGCTGTTCGGACTAGGGCGTGTGTATCTTCAGCGATAGACTTGTTCATTGCAGTCTCTCACTGCACGCTGCTCTGTATGTTCAGTAAAAGTGTGCTGTGTTCCTCTGGGTTTGTAGTGATGTGCAGGCACTTACTCATGATGTGCGAGAGTGTAATCCACACTGAATATATTTAAATCTCGGTTCATATAGGTCGAGGTATATCTGTTTATAGATGATTGTGTTTGGACGTGTATATGTCTGCAGTCGTCGCAGTGCTACAGTCTGCTTTCTATCGAGGGACTGGCGGCTGGCTGGATAGAATTGTCTGCGCTGTCTATACTTGCAGAGAAATTCCCGATGCGTGAGAAGCCTGCCGGAGTGACGAGGTATGTCCATGGAGGCGACTTGCAAGTTCGTTTGGTGGGAAAAAGCGCAAGCCAAATTATGTGTCTCCTCGTTTTCTATCAACCCGCCATGGTGGCTCAGTGGCTAAGGCGATGCGCTGCTGAGCATGAGGTCGCGGGATCGATTCCCGGCCCGCCGGCCGCTTTTCTTAAGGAGGAGAAAAGCAAAAACTTCCGTGTGACGACATTTCGGCGCAGGTTAAAGATCGCCAGATGGTCAAAATTAATCCGGAGCCCTCAACTATAGTGCGCCTCATCGCCTGCGCTGCATGGACGCTGTTAAACCCTACAATCAATCAATCAATCAATCAATCAATCAATCAATCAATCAATCAATCAATCAATCAATCAATCAATCAATCAATCAATCAATAAATAAATAAATAAATAAATAAATAAATAAATAAATAAATCAATCAATCAATCCATCAATCGTTTCCTTTCAAGGTAACGTGTGCAGAGGTTCTCAATGTTGGGTACAGGTCGTAGTATGGAAAGTGTCTTGAGCGATATAAATCTTCTAGTAAAATTTCCAATGGGAGCCTGCGAACTTGATACTACCCCTCCCCCCCCCCCCCTGACGTTTGGATGGTGGACATCGCTTGGGTGATAGCCGCGTTCTCCGCTTTCACCATGTGCGTAGTTACCATTTAATAAGTTCGGAATCGTCATTTCATTATTGCAAGCCCCCGGTGGCTCATGTATTGACGTTGCCTCCACTTGTAGCTGTCGTGCTGCGTTCCTTTCATGCAACCGCAGGGACGCGAAGTTCGGGGCCGCCGAGTCCATTCTTTATGTTCCTTCCTTTTGTGTGGCTAAAGACGGGGGTGCTTAGCCCGAGTACCTTTGTTGCGTTGGTATGCGGTAAGCTCGACCGGGAGATCGCAGTGAACGGACAATGGGTGCGTATCAGTGCATCAGTGAAAACAGCTTCGGCGCGGGGTTCCCTCGGACAGCGCGCACGCCGCTATTATGGCTTGCCGACATTGAGAAGTGGCTCGGTCGTCGTCAAGGTTGATGAGCTGACTGGCAGCAAAAGATACCGTCTCTTAGTGTCGAAAGTGCGCGCGGCGTAGTCTTTGAGGATTTGCGAAGCCGGCGTAGGTGCTGTTCGTTTATGGGCCATTCGCCTAGAGAATAGTCGCCTGGGCTTAGAGCGGCTGTTCCCGCGAATCGGGCGGCGGGCAGCGGCGTCCCTTAGTCTGGGGAGGGGATTGTGCCGGCGAGCGCGTGCGGACAGATGCGAGGGGGCAAGGCGAGGACACTGTACGGTGTTAGCCGCGCGAAGACCGCTTTAAGCTTTCGGCTTTGGCTTTTGAGCAGTTGCCCCGCCCCCCCCCCTGAACGTATTGGTGGGACCATTCCGCTCGATCAGTGACTTTGGGTAGCAGATGCCTTGCCTTTGCTTGTTGGTTGCAATAACGTACACGGGAAACGGACTTGCAGTTGCACGAGAGATTGTGTTTTGGTCATGTGACTGCAGGTGGGGACATGTTTAGGATTGGTTGCTTCTTGTGGCAAATTTGTGCTCATATGAATCATGTTGAAAAGGGTTTCGCTCTTTCTTGAACGCCCCCTTTGGAGGCGTGGTTTTTGGGATCAAAACCACGGTGGTTGGTCGAGAGGGATCTAATTATGTATAGATAATGGGATTTCGTGGGGTTCTTAGGGGCGACTTGGCAAGCACTCCGGCGTGGGCCATCATGCTAGCTCCCGGCGTGTCAACCACGCGGGCTCCCGAGCCTACGGCTGCACAGCGAGGTTCGCCGATAGTAGAACACATTAGACGCTAGTGCCGAAGCACAGCCGTTTATTTCGGGACTCCCAAAGCATGCGAGCACATGGCTCGACGCCGTTCACGAACCACGCCGTCCGGGTCGTGACCGCGAACCTGAGGCAGGCACTCAAGGCGCGCGACAAACAACTGTTCCCACATGAGATACATGGTATCCGCGGTATCCGCACCCGCAACGCTGTTCACCGGTCTTGCCCCTACCGGGACTCCGGAATTCCGCGCGCACACGTTCGCGCCGCCCGCGCGCCAATGCCCCGCACGGACCGGTGGTGCCATCTCTCGGGGATGCGCCGATGAACCTGGGGTGCGCCGGACATGTTTCAGCGGAAAGCGTTCCTCCCGAAGCCCGCGCCGTCTGGGGACCGCGGGGCGCGGTCCTCGAGGGTTCTCACAAGATCTTTGCCGAACAGGTTGTTGCTGCGGGCGGAGTGACAATGTAACAGTCATTCTGTCCTGATGTAAATACTTGGAGTAATGTAAATGGTGTAAGAAAAATCTAAACCACGCCAGAGTACAGAAGACGCTCAAGGAGCTTTTTGAGACACAAGTTTCAGTGATACATGACAGCTATGCCATTTTCAGAGGTTACTACACCATTTTGCCGAAATTTGAAACGCTGTTAGGTATCAACATTTCATAGCTTTTTTCGGCCCTTGTGAAGAATTGCCCGGGGCTTTCTAGAGCTCAGAATGTCGACCGGCGTGTGCAAAAGAGGCTGCAGAGACTCTCCGCGAGGCGATCTCCCGCCTGCGCTTAGATACTGCGTTCGAAGAGCTGCGGCAGCGCACGAGCCCAACTGCAGCGCGCTATGCCTAAAAGAACTTCCAGTGTCTAGGCCGGCAAAACCGCCTAGGCGGTACGAGGCGTCTGTTAGGCCTGTTCAGCCAGTTACACTCGACGTTAAAGCAGCACTGGGCAAGGAGTACTTCGCTGCTCTTAACCTGATTATAAATGAAATGCAACGGCGTTTTGAGCAGCCGGGCATGGAACAGCTCGTAAAACTAGAATGCATCGTAGCCAGCGCTGCTGGGGGAACTCAGTTTACAGCTGATGCGGCAAAGGCGGCTCTGGGAGTGCATGCAGTAGATGTTGACTTGTGCAGACTCTAGGCGCAGTTTCTGCTTTTGTCAACTCTTCTAGATGATGCCGATTCCACCACATCTTTGGACACATTGAAGATGATGCAAAGCAAACCGGAAAACATTGGTGAGCTGGTGGATCAGGTCGTGCGGTATGTTAAGGTTTTGTTCTCCGTACCTGCGTCGGTCGCTTCTGGGGAGCACTCTTTTAGTGCTCTGCGCTGAGTAGAAACTTATTTCCGGAGTCGAATGTCTTGGAAGAACTTATCGCATCTTCTAATTTTGCACATGCATAGGGAAAGAACGGCGTTCCTCAGGTTAGAGGATATCATCAAGGAATTTGTGGGCAGAGCAGCAGAGCAAGTAGCAACATTCGGTCCCGTCTACCTGTCCGAAATGTTTTCTGCTTGTGTGCATTTTTCACAATAATGCACAGTCATATTCACATGTAGTGCGAAAACAAAATAATAAACAAGAACAAGCGAAATTGAAAAATGCTATTCGTTGAGGTCCAAAAATGGCGCACTGTAGGTATATGGGGAAAGCCGCATTTTCCAGCGGTGTTATTGTTTTTAAGCCACGCAATAATGTGGCTTGCATTGATAGAAATTGCGGTATTTGTATGTTTTAGGTCATTATCCTCATAATCGCGTTTAATTTGTGCGCGACTACATGTATTATATCGCGCTTGTTCGTATTGTTGTATTTCCATTTTTTGAAGTCATGTTTTATAGGCGTCAATATACAAACAGAAAGACACCTAACTTGAGAGGACGCCATGAAAGCACTTTTGCGATAGTAGCAACCTTTGGTTCACCTAAGCCCCTATAGCAGAAACACAACTTACTGATAAATGTGCTGCTTGTGTGCAAGATTGTAGGTATGTATTAAGCGTCGCTGTTTGTACTGTGGTACTGCCATAGTTATTTGTAATACGCTTGTTTTCTGCGCTAGTGTATAAACGTACAATACATTGTGTCCTAAATGATACGTAATTGCGAATAAACATGTTGTCACTGAAAATTTCCTCTATTTCGGCTTACCGTCACTAAGATTGCCACTCACAACTATTTCTATCTCTTCCCCCCTTCACCACCACATTCATTTTTATTGGATGAATAAATAATATACCCCATTCAAAAATAAGAATAAGCAGTGGGTTAGAAAAACTTTGTGTCACGTGGTTTATAGAACATAAGTCGAGTTTTCTTCTTTCTAGCGGAAACTATGATTTAAATAGCGTAAAGTACGTACAAAATTAAAAAAAACCACTCAGCACCTCCACTCTTCCCTCACTGAAAATATAGCGCCGGCGTCGCTGTTTTGCAGGTATTTTCTGTTTGAGCAGCGGACGTGTTCAGTCCTAAGTTGCATCAGTTCCTTGCGTCGCTCAAAACGCGGCGCAGCAAAGGATACAGGAGGAAAATGCTAAGCCAAGGAACGTGCAAGAAAGCGGCGAGGAGGAAAGAAAACGACCAGCAGGTGTCGTGTGCTCTTTGGGGCGCACGAATTCGCTTTGGGACGCAGATAATCAGTCGGGAAGGCGTGCGTCGGATATTGGCTGCACCCAATGATGACGTAACGCCCTGACGTGCAAGTGGTCCCCTAGTTGATTGAGTAGGTGTGCGCTCAGCGGCATCAGTGTATGAACTACCGATAAGGTCGGCAGACCTCAGAGAGAGGTCTCTGTCTAGGATGAAGGGGAGCGTCGGAAAAAGGACTGAGAAAACGATCGTGAGCGTTCCAAGAGGCGTCAAAAAGATCTTTACGAAGCCGACGTTTACCCGATTACATCATTCCGGAACGGCCGAAGCAGTTTGGATTTCGAGGGGGCCGCATGAACGCGCGAATTCTAGGAAAACCTATGAAATGTCCCCATCTGTAAAGCACTAGAGAGCCAAATCGCAACGCAGTAGATGGTGCGCTGGCTACTTGTTGGTTTTTTTTTTTTAGTGTTGAACCTGACTCGGCGAAAAATGGTGTCCCTCTATCGTAGTCGTTTCGACAGATGGGTAATTGTTTTTTTTTTTGTTCGTTTTTGCCACAGGCAACTGGGCCTCATGGCATCCGCGTCGTCCTTAGTGTACTTACCTATCTTATGTAAATGTTATGTATTGCGCCGGTGGAGCAGCATGAAAGACCGCAAGGAATACGTTTCTGAGCAAAACCGGTGATAACGTCGAAGTTTTGGCAACAGAAACTATGAGGTAAATAGTGCCTGATCTGTAGGTAACTACTCCTTACCACAATATAGTTGCGCCGTATTGAGTGGAGTTAGATGGCATCAGATTTTATATCGATCGAACGATGTACTTAACAAAGAAGTTGTCCTTTAGCGCTCGTCTGTTAGTGTTGGAAAGAGGTCACGCAGACGTATCAACAAAAGCTGGTGACACGTTTGGTGATACCCAGCAGATCTGGTGATACGTTAGCGTGTAAAAAAAGGAATGCGTGCGATGTTTGCCCTGGAAATGACGTTCTCGTTTGTAATGCATGCAAGCATCGTTCGGCAAAAGAAAAAACGATCGGTTCACCACCCCCGCCGCTTGTAACCGGACATGTGCCGTTAATGGATTCTCGATTCCACACATCGGAGAAAATGCAATCGCTTTTACTTTGTGTCACTTCGCTGCCCGCCTTCCCGCCATTCTTTATATGCAGAAGTTATTCTTGTGCATTATACCGCCGGAAACAGCTGCTATGCACGATACTACCACTTGTCAATCTGGAAACGGCCAAATTTCTCATGCATGACATTTAAAAGGCTTTTTGGAAAATGGGGTTTTGCATTATACAAAGGGATGCGACTAAATCAAGCAGTGAACACTAGCGCTAAGGAATTCTTTCGCTTTTGACACAAAAATAAAGGATATGCAACACAAAATCTGATGTAAATAAGTAGAAGCGACTAGTAATAGTGGCAAGGCAGAAATGTGCTAACGGCTCGAAAAGTGGTGTTTTATAGTCGATATCATCATTTTTGCCGGTTTTCGCGTGGTTTTTTATAGTCGCGTGATTCCACATCCCGCAGCAATCAATAACTATAATCTACAGCTTTTTCTCGTTCAAAACATTCAGCCTAGTGAAGTAAAACATGAATACATAAGTTTAACTGGGTAGGATCGTTTTCATCAAAAATACATGTGCCTTTATTTTTGCGGTAGGAAATAAAGAGTACGCATTGACAACAACTGTTATAACCCAGAAAATACCAAGATAGCTCTCGCTCGACTGTATATTTTGCGACAGCATTCGAAGTCCAGAAGTAATAAATGGCGCAAATATATAACGCGAAAGCGTTGGAACGAAAAACAAAGGTTAGTTCTGTTCAATCAACCCATAATTCTATCAACAAAACACGAGTTACATAGCTTGACGGGTCCTCGAGGCCACTACAACGCATGTGCTGGTGATAGCCAATAATACAGCAAGGAATGTAACAAAGACTAGAGACGCTTCATGTGAGCCAAGCAGCAAGACACACACTTAGAAAGAAAAGATAATTTTAAACCAGTAAACATACACACAATGCATTTGAACCATAACGGTGGAGCAGATCTTGTCAAACAATAAATGGAATCCTCCAACTTCACAAAGAATTAGCGCAGACTATTAAGCGTAAAATTACTAGGGCACCTGTACGCATTTAAGATGAATAAATGAATAATTTCGCTGCAGCTACGGCTGGGTAAAATTTTGTAGAAGTGGGGTATGAACCAGGCACGTGTGTTTTGCGTGTGAATATAATGAGCGCGTTATTTTAAGGACCCTACAATTAAAAGAATACCCGCTGCAAGAGATGAGAAATAGTGTCAGCCTAGAAGGCTTACATACTACTATATATCAACTAGGATGACATTAGGATTCAAAGTGAATGAGGAGTTGGGGATAAATCTGGAACGTTAGGAATGTGGAGGGGTGATTTGTTTCTGCCGTATGGTGATTATTTTAAGATTGGCGTGATGTTTTTCTGCGAACCTAAGCTGCAGTAATAAAGGTGTGACAGAAACAGAGCATAATACATGTTACGTTTCACTTGAGTACAAAGGAGTGATCGAAGTCTAGATAAAGCCGCGTCATACAGAATTGTTGTTTTACACGGGGGAGGGGGGGGGGGTATTTGAGAATCTTTGCTGAGGTTTGAGAAAATTTCATAACCAAAATTGTACATGATTCAACAATTTGAATTTCCTTCGCTTCATACCTAATGACAGTTTCGGTTTGACATGCCTTAATTCTTGCACGGGAAAGTACTACTTTTGTTTTTGAGGGCTCATTTCTTATTTTACTTGCGTTTGATCATATATGCAGCATATGAAGATTCTCATTGCAATTTTTGAGTACGGCGTTTGGTTAAAGTCTCTATAGAGATAGAAAGCTATTGTCAACTTATACAAGGAACTTCACCATTTTGTCAGTTGTAATGATGTCATTGATGCAGATATTTAAGGTTGTGGTCCTAACAAGCTGTGTTATGGTATGCTTCATGGAACCACTAAAGGAGCTGTCGTAGTGCTGCATATGTAAACACACTATGTAATTGCAGGCAAATATTATTGCAGCAAAGATAAAGGAATGTCGCGAATACCGTGGTGACCAAAAACTGCAGGGCTAGGTTGAACCCCTGAGTTCCGAACAGTGAAAGCTGCCCTGTGACATGAATTGGGATATGAAGCTGGTCTCTAAAGCGAAACTTCAAGCTGAATAGTGTTTACATTGGCGCGGATTTGGAAAAAAGCATTAGAAGGCATTTATAGGCATTTAGGCACGAACGCCAAATAGGCCTTTATAAGCATCATAACTACTCCATAAAAACCCTTCTAACATCTACTTCCTCTTCATATATCGAAGGGGGCGATAAGAACGCAAGGACGAAAAGAGGTATTCACCTAAAATGAGGTCTTTACCCAACAATTCTACCGGTTTGATAGGCTGTATCTTCTATTATTACTGTCAAGATAAATGCATGAAAACAAAACCTAGCTCCGAGGCACTGAACTAGCAGACACTTGACGATTAGCGTGACTTTGTTCGATGCATCTTCCACATGTGTGCTTTTCTTTTCTTAATTGTGGAGCTGACAGTCCCGAAAAGCAATTGTATTTTAAAGAGCTTTGTATTGTTCTTCGCTGTGTGGCCATTGGTGAGGCGCTGTATAATCACCCTTCATGCGCCCTCGGCCCCCAGAGATTCGCCGAGCCTGGAGAAAAAGACGACGCTGGCGGCAACATGGCGCACTTATCCACTTTGGTACTCTGCGAAAAAAACTCAGGGAGAAAAGAAGCAAATAAAACAAATGATGACCGAGCTACATCGCCGGCAATTCCGCAGCAGCCACCTGGGAACCTGGTTGTTTCGTAGTGATCCAAACGATTAGCCAAGAGATATGGAGCAGGAGCGTATTTCCAAGCAGTGGGCGACGAAGAAACATTGCTGTAAGTCAACCTCAGCGCAGTATTGGGAGAGTTGTGAATTCGTATAAGTGCAGGATTGGGAGACTTGCTAAGAAGAGAAGGCGACTCGCAGCGCTGAATTCAGCGCTGTGCGTCGTCCACTCTTGATTTGTCTTTGTGATTATTCAGCTGTTTTTCATCCTGAATCTGAATCTGAAGCAACTAGCCGAATTTGCCATCATAGTTTCGTAGTTCACCTGAATACTACCGCACAGGAAAAAACGAGGACTAATGGTGACGAACAGAAAACACCCGCGTACTTACAAGTGATATTTTACTCTGGAAGCAGGTCAGCTTTATAAACGCGCATGCGCACACTTTCGGCGAAAGCAGTCAACAAGCTTGGTGATAGAAATTGTACCAACCCTATATACAAAAACCCAAGATGCCAACCCATACCCCCTCACATCATCCACGTGCTCTGTTAAGAGAGCTAGCTATCTTGCGTCAACATTGTTTCGCCTGTGTAAATAACCAAGTTATTTGGTGCATGTAACAATATAAGGCATGTTGGCGCGTTTTTTGCGCTGCCTTGCGATTTCCGCAGCCTCCACAATTTACCTGGGCTTCTGCTCACTATGATTCTAAATGACTTGACATTGACTGACTTTCGGGGTGTGCGTGAAGAGCTTTAAAACACAGCATACTGCATTCAGCCCTTGCCGAGGGAACTTTTCTGTGGGGAGGACATGCTTTATTCACTTATTAAGTAATTTTTCCCCATTTTTCTAGCGTCCCTACTTGCCATGCTACAGTGCTGTGCTGGAGAGCCCTTCTACAAAGCTCTCGCTGAAGCCAGTACGTCAAACATTATCGCTATGGATGTTTTCCTTCCCCAATGCTTAATTTCAGGGGGTGGAATGCACAGTTGGTTATGGACCGGCCACTTCTGAGACGCTTGAATTGTGTTGTAGCTAGGGGTGACGCTTGCACTGTTTGGAAAAAAAAATATGACAGTATCCCAGGCATCAGTGAGGGAAGTAAACTGCGATTTCGGCCTGAGCTGCGCAATTTTGGTCCAATTACTTCACAAAAAATTGCAGTAGATGCGATCCGGAAAAGATCCACGCTTTAAAAAAATTCGGACAGCCCCTGTGTGAGCGATGTAACATGTTTTTAGGCGCAATTCCTCGTCTGTTGCGGCCCAAGTTTTAATAACAAGGTGAACTTCTGCATTGGCACTCGCGCAAAAATACCTTTCAAGTAAACATCATCGTGTGAGTCTTCCTTTTATCAATTGAAATTTATGTTCCCGTCTGGCTTACTAAAACTTCATTTCGACCCGTCCGCTTCAACCGAAGCGTACAGAGGTCAGTGGGTTAAAGTTCAGAGCAGTCCTTGTGCAAACCATAAGTGAGCCACACACGCCGTCACGAATCCGAGAGAAAATACGCAGTGATGGCACAAAAACACCTGGCTGTCATGCTTGCTATGTAGAAAAGTCGCGCCCTCTCTCAGACTCCAAGAATAGGACTGTGTTGGGAGAGTCGAGTGCGGCCACTTTCACAGTGACAGTGATAGCCTTCCACGGCTCCCACTTTGAACGACCGCTTGCGACGCATACAGTTCCGGCGACTGCCTTGCAACATAACTTTAAATATTTGCTGATTTGGAATCTTGCGGCAAGGGCAAAACAGCAAGCTCCACCTGCAACCGCCGCTCCCCCTCCCCACTTTCTCTGTGAAATGGCCTAATGCACAGAAATAAAACTACAGTACAGTGCGTGGTTGCTGCTGGTTGTTCAAAAGCGGCTGCGCCTTTGCGTGCTGCCAGCTATGCATATTCACTAGGTGTCTGAAACCTAGCTCTCCGTTGCAGATTGCACGGCGCAGGAACACATTTACAAGATGACCATGCGTCGTGCAACTAAAAACCACGTCGCGAGTTGTGTTCAATGACGGCGCAAACGGTTCTTTTAGACAGACCGCGTGGTATATTTTGCCCAGTGCAAACTCCCGCTGCTGCTATAGAGTGTTTTTTTTTCTATTTTATCCATAGAGGTTTTACATTTATTTATCGTTCGACACTAGAAGCTGTATTCTTCTAGTTCCGTGCAAGTAGTAAGCGAGTGGTCCCGCTCCAGTGTATCCATCTGGGAACCCTTTCTCCAATGAGTGCATTCCGTGCTATACTCGACAAAGGGTGATAATAACAAATTTTGAACAGTGAAACTTTTAACTTTGAAATGATTATCCACCCACATCCACAAGGAGTACGCAGAAGGTACCGTTATAGAGAAGGACGTACTGCTCCTTCAAAAGCGGTCAACAAATTTCGCGGCAAGATAGTTTTCAGTATAAAAAAAAAACAGTCAGCAAACATTCGTACTACTCAAATGAGACAAGATATGAGTCCTGGGAGGTAGAAAATACATTTTCAAGCAAAGTAGTTTCGTCTATTGGGGCTAAGCCAGCTTCTACATGGTATAAAGTGCAAAATCACGAGCACACAAGGAAGGAGGCCGTCTCGAAGTCTATATTTTTTGAGGTTCAAATCGCCCGCGTGAAGAAACCGTTACCAGAATAAATCTTAACACTACAGCGCAAAAAAAAGGACTAACGATGAGGCACATAGGAAGAGCACGTAATTCTCTCACTGCAGAAACATGTCATCGTAAAAAACGCACATGTACACAGTTACCGCGAATAGAGTGAACCGGATAAGTAGTTATAGAAACCGATGCTGGCAGCGTGAGCCACGCATTATTAATCCACTGCTTCCATTTTCATCTGATCATTGAAAGCTGTGAAAAGAGGGGCAGTAAATTTGTGTCTGCTTAATGCACCAAAAATTTCATGTTCCAATGATGCAAGAAATCATCCAAGTATGAGGAGCTCGCCTGCAAAGCTGCGCTTATCCAAACCACGTGATGACGCCTGTTTCGGGCGGGCAAATTCCAAGGGTGCTCAAGGAAAACCACCGCCGGTGAGAGGGTGAGGGCATGGCCATATTACAAACAAAAGAGAGGAGGGGAGCGGTAATTCCATCCATGAATTTATTTATTTATTGATTGATCGATTGATTGATTGATTGATTGATTGATTGATTGATTGATTGATTGATTGATTGATTGATTGTAGGATACAACGTAACGCAATGCAGGTGATGAGGCGTGCCGTAGTGGAGAGCTCCGGATTAATTTTTACCACCTTGGGGGTCTTTAACTTGCGCCAAAATCTCATCAACACGGGGGTTTTTGCTTTTCGCCTCCATCAGAAAAGGGGCCACCGGGGCAGGGAATCGAACCCGCGTCCTCGTGCTCGGCATTACATCCATGCATAATATAGCTAAAGGAAATAGGGAGTGCCACCGTCGTACAAGTAGTTTTTTTAGCACTACGCAATCAGAAGGCCCTTTGCAAAAACCCGCACTGCCCGAACAATAACCCGCAAGTGCTTGGTCGAGCACGAAGTGAAGTTGCCGCGCGCATACCGCCAACAATATACGAGATTCCGCCGTCATGCTGGAGAAGGTGCTTTGGCTGGACGGGAAGTATCTAAACACAAGGTTCAGGGAAGATAATAACCACGTCCACACGAGTGTGAAATGGCATTTGGGCGCATACCGCCGAGATTGTAAGGGCGCTACCGGAAAGGGCACCACGAAAGTCAGTCAATGTCAAGTCATTTAGAATCATAGTGAGCAGAAGCCCAGGTAAATTGTGGAGGCTGCGGAAATCGCAAGGCAGCGCAAAAAACGCGCCAACATGCCTTATATTGTTACATGCACCAAATAACTTGGTTATTTACACAGGCGAAACAATGTTGACGCAAGATAGCTAGCTCTCTTAACAGAGCACGTGGATGATGTGAGGGGGTATGGGTTGGCATCTTGGGTTTTTGTATATAGGGTTGGTACAATTTCTATCACCAAGCTTGTTTACTGCTTTGGAGTCCTAGCATAGGAATCCTACATTAAAGATGCCTATGTGCATGGCCAATATTGCGTGAAAGTATTTTTTTATATTGAACAGGCATACAATACCGCATGGCGCTATCGATCACCATTATTTTAAACTGGTTTTAATGATATATCAACAACTTAACTCTTTTTAAACCACAAACTAATTTCTTCTCTTCTCACAGAGAGTGATGGAGGAGGTGACTGTTCATGAGGTCTCCTTTTTTAGACACATTCAAATCACCTCACACTGATCTTATAGCACCATGGCATCTTGGTCCTGTGTCATGTGACTTATCGTTCTTACAATACAATAAGAACAGGATACCATGAAGTAAGATTTTGTAGCATTTCATGTATCTACAGGATAATTGCAGGGCTGCAGAGCTTTTCCGTGATGCGTCTAAAACCTTCACTGGAGTGTCTTGTGCTGCGCATGGACCCAATATTAATGTAGGTGGAACCATGAATGTAAATACAAGTATTTTTACGGAAGAGGCATGTGGCATTTTTCGGCTTGTAGGTCACATAGTTGAACATCATATTCCTAAATGCATCATCTATAGATTCGCTGGACGTCGTCCGTGCATTGTCATCTGGAAAGTGATCGAAAAACCATGCCATTATTCTTGTCTTCAAATCAATTATGCTACCTAATTCTTCAAACCTTGTGGTGACTGCGTGTTCGGTGCCAGGCCACTCTGGCATTGGCGGAAAGTAACTGGCGGAAGAAATGGCCGCCATAGCTGCACTCCGAAACACAGTAAACATAACCACACTACCTTATACAGACTTCAAGTAACACATAAGACAGCAACTCCGAAAAATGTCGCAAGCAGACTGCAGCAAACAGACAAACAGCAAACTACACTTAATAAAACCGCACCTAGGACAATACACTACCGACACACACAACAGGCACATCGAAGTTACCTTAGCTAGGTTACGCATAGGCCGTACTCATGTACCACAGTCGCATCTGCTCACGGGATATCCAAGACCCCTGTGTCGCATGTGTTGGAAGGGCCTATTCATGATACACATCCTCGTTTAACGTTACACGACGCAAACACTCCAGAGAACTCTACAGACAACATATTCCTCTACATCCCTCATACGTTTTGAGTGATGATGCCATTGTTTCTGGTCAGCGCACGTTTAAGTTTCTGTCAGAATTTCACTTCTTACAGCTCATCTCATACCACCCATAGTTTTACGCCTGTTCTTATACACAAGCCACCTTATTTATCTTATAACCACTCTTGGTCTCCATCCTGGCCCTGTACACCAGTCGTGCTCCTAGTGTTTAATTAATTTTATTCGTGTTCAGTATAACCCATTTCAGTTGTCACCAATTCATCAAAACACTTTCTTGGCGTTCTTTGCCTTAGTTGGCCTTGCAACACTAACATCCAAACATCATCGTCATCATCATCATCATCATCAAGGATTGATATTAAGGCAGCGATTGTTTCAGGAAATACATGGTTAGGCAACTGTGATGCATGTATAATAAGACATGCAGTAGGCTCGATGAATAGAAGTAAAGCAATTTCATTGAGTCTAGGAACCTACGCGTGCGTAGGGTCGTAAGTTTCAGAGAGGATAGGTCAAGGGAGGGCGAAATGTAATGGTCGTAACGCTTGTACATAAATCTAATTGGCTTTTAGTGATGGCCTCGATTTATGAATGTACCCAGATTTTGAAGGTTACATACGGGACGGCAGATGTGTAGTCATGCACAGGACGGATCAGAGTTTAATAATTTAGTAATTTAATGCTTTCTGTATATTGGACCAAGTTCGTCTTAAATAAGCTAATATTTTTTAAATATTTCGCGCAGATAAAGTAATGTTCTGAGAAGAAGATGTTATGTGATCAGATAAATTACGATTCCGAACAAAGTGGCCCAAATTTACCTTTTGGTGGCTCTATAAAGTGATCGAAGTGTATAAATTGCTTGTAAATGTGAGAATATTCCGCTTTCCTGTTGAAGGTAGCACATATGGTCAACCGCTATTGAGAAGGAAATACAACCAACTACTTCCGTTCTTGTAGGAGGTATTTGTGGCGTTAAAGAAACCCATCGCGGATGCGAAGTGCACAGCCTGTCGCGGCTTACAGCCCCGACCGCAACAGCAACAAAATACCCGGAGAGAGTAATACATGAAGTATATTTCTAATGTACAGGTGTCCGTGCGGTGCGGCTTCGCCACGTCCTCAGTGGCTGGAATATCAAAATAGAATCGCGGACAAACATTTCGGCCGAACCCATGCTCACTGGTGAACGGGACAAGGCGTCCCCATTGTTGCGCTTCCCGGAAAATCTATATATCGCGTGGATACGCCGTCTTTTAAGCGGAGAGCCCAGCGGGCAACGCGACCCGATGAATCCATCAAATAAAGGGTAACTGCGCGGAAGACGAGGAGAAAACGAGGCGACTGGACACAAAGTCGCCTCATTTTGTCCTGGTCGTCCGAGCCGTGTTTCTTGTCGTAATTTACGAATTAATAGGTTTGTATTCTCCTTAATCGCGCATGGATTTTAGTCGTCAAACGGCGTAATGGTCGCGGTCTGCCTATGCATCACAGTTGTAAAAGTAGAAATGGAAATAAAGAAATAGCCAACACGTTGATCAGACATTCTTTCTAAGTGACGGAGGCGGAGTGGTTGGTTCTGGGAAGTCGGTAACAGCTGGTAGCATAGCAGACTGGGAGAACGCCAATATTGATAACCACGTACCCAAAGTACCATTTTGCGACCCGTAAGCGGCCCACAAAATGGGACTTCTTAAGATCTAGCTGCAAGTCACCGTGTGGTAGATGCTGCAGATATTACTCTGGACAGATGCGATAGGTCCCAATGTTACGAGCAAATATAACGATGTCCTTGAAGTTGCATAAACGTCTCGTCTGCCGAAGACAGCGCAGGTTGTCGTCAACCACGCGGTCAAAAGTCGCGGACGCATTGCACAAACCTGAAAGGGTTAAAGTGAAATTTGCTTGTTTCGTCAGTGGTCACAAAGAAGGTAATAGCGCGGTCAGCGTCTACACTACGGCACCCGTCCATTAATGCAGCGCTGGTACAACGAAGAAAACTTGGCTGTTTGCAGGTAGGGGAAGTCAGCGTCAGAGCAGGGTTGGAAACGAACATTTTTGGCGGGTACCTTCATGTGGAGCGCCGAGTATGAAAAAATTATTCCACTAAATAGCTGGTAGGTGCACCGGATACTTAGCCAACGACTTCGTTGGGTCTACCCGCAGTCTTCACCATATCAGACAGTCATAGCTTCCTACTTGGGTCCGAGCTTGCAAGTTCACTCTCCCACTGCTCGTGCGTAGGACTAAGAACTGAATTCATGCCTGGGTTACTCTGGCACTCCCAGACCATGTGATATAAAGTAGCGCGTTAGAAACAGAGATTGCACACTGTAATTGACATAGTATCTGCACTTACCTATCTGTAAACAGGCGTTGCCTCATGCTTTCTTTTTGATTGATTGTGGGGTTTAACGCGCCGACGCAACGCAGGCGATGAGGCGCGCCGTAGCGGAGGGCTCCGGATTAATTTTGACCACCTGGGGATCTTTATCCTGCGCCGAAATCTCGTACACACGGGCGTTTTTGCTTTTCGCCTCCATCAGAAAAGCGGCCGCCGCAGCCGGGAATCGACATGCTTTCTTTTTATTGAAGAACACAGATATCACCCGAGGTGCTTTTATATCAACTAGGTTCTCGCAACAATAAAGTTATCACGAGGAAGGCACAGTGTAATAGCTGATTTCGCAAGTCGCACTAAAAATCTTCTCAAACACTTCGATACTTGTGTTTGAAGCATAGTGTACATCGTTGACACTTGACTACTGGAACGGAGATTCGAGCTGACAACCCAAGCGGCAGTGCAGCTATTTCTGTGACGGGCCGTGTCCAAGTTTCTACTCCGTTCGTTGAAGTATTCGAACGCAGCACGAAGCACTTGCTCCAATGGTCCGCCACAGCCTTTGACTTGAAGTAGTGCCTGTGGTTTTGTCTTACCTTCCTTCGTGCCGTCGTTTGCGCTGTTTTTCTTGGTCTAACAATGTACAAACTGGCCTGTCAGCATGCCCTTCTTGAAGTAGTGCCTTTGAGTGACAAGGGCTCTTCATCTTAGCACGGTATTCGTTCATTAGGATGAATATTCGCGGTAGCTTTATTATCAGTAATACGCAGATTGCGTTTAGAAGATACTAATGTAAGCTACTTTTAGGAAGAAACAAAAAAGCGGCATTCTTTTGGCTGAATCCAAGGCATTTTGCGGATCTTTCTGCGGACACAAAACTGATAATGGTGCATGCGAAGAAGGTCACTTATTCTCCAATGGCCTGGCCAAGGTGAAGCAATCTAAGTGCTTTGTCGTCATTGCCCTTCGGCAACAGTGGCCACGTGTTTTCCATGTCTACCACACGTGCTTATACCAACAGCACAAAACGTCCCGCGCTTTCATTAGCACCAATGAAAGAGGAATGCCCCCGTAATACCTATGATCTAATTTGCATAAGGAAGCCCTCAGAAGGTGAAGTACGAAGCAGCCGTAAATGTTCAGCATGTTTTTAGAACACTCTTATCACTTGTATGACTAGAGACGCTAGGCTTCTTACTCCGTAGTTTAAAACTGTCGCGGCTTAGTTGTCAACAAAAGGCGCGACGTCGAAATCACCACCAATGAAGGAGATTCAAACGCTAACTAAAGTATGCTATCTGGGAACCTAAACAAGACGTGATGAGCCTGTTGCACAAAAAATACAACGTAGGATGAAACAGCGGCTGGGAAAAAGTGCATGCAATCGTCCGCGTTTCCTGTCAGCACCTCTTTTATTTATCCTCAATAGGCCGTGGGTTTGTGCGAGTTGGCACTTCATGCTCTACTTCACGTGCGCAAACAAGAGAGAAAGACTGACTAGAGATGACGCGACGCCCAGCACCATGTCTCGCAATATATTTTCGTTCCTTTCTTTTTTCACAAAGTAAGTGCGTTAGCTCAATTAGTCGTCATTTATTCGACCCTTATTGACATGGATTTTAAACACTGTATTTGAACAAAAGATATATAAATATCTATTCACGCTTGCTCTGGAGAACGTTGCACAAAGCAAAATTTATCAGAGGCTCTGCAGACGTCCAAGAAATCCGTTACTGGCTTTTCCAACCAGGTATTGCTATTTATGACCTGGCAGCTATTCATATAAAAACAAGCATGTATGGACGCCATCTGCTCGTACGTCCAAATCGGAGTACAGCTTCTCAAAAAACTATGGTAACATTCCGAATAAATCTTTTCCATTCTACATCATATCCTAACTACCGCTATAACGCATAAAAACATAACACAAAACAAGGCACTGAAGTCTGTACCAAAAACTGTTGATGAAAGCGATTAAACCTCTCTACGTGTAAAACACTGATGCGTAAAGCAGTTTTATTAACGAAATTGGGTCCCCTTGCGTGCTTTGCACGCAAAAACGTTAGGGCCTCGCTTACCATTACTTATCGCACTTTTTTACCTCCTCACCGTCTTCTATCCTGCTAGTTCTCTTCTGCTTTATCGACTTTTGCCTGGAATCCCTCCGACAGGCAGTCTGGCGACCACTTATGTGTGATGTTAAAAACTTTTTATGGCTGATATACTCAGTAGCTGCGCAGACGGGCTGGTCCTTACAGACATTAGCCGGAGGTCCCAAGTTCGGAACCCCAGTCGTGTCGGCTCCTAACAACGCTTTCTAGGTCTGCACTTCAAAGAAGCCACGGAGGGTCACTTGCCAGATCTACCATATTTCGTTTGTGTCTGGGAAGCGGTGGATGGCGGGATTTGAGGAGTAAGCCCACTCCACGTGTGCGATGTTCGATGACAGCGCTCCACAGTGCAGGCAGCTGACCGAAAGAGAAGGATCGAATTTTTTCAGGGTTACAGAGAGCGGCAATGAAGTGGCATACAGGGGGAACAAGAGCGACACATCCGGCTTTGAAAGGTCTTTACATGCGCGGAGGTAAAGGCTGTGGCTCAGCCTTTATGAATCAAAGTTACCGGTGGCGGGGGTGCACGTGTTCCACAACTTGCCGTCACATTTTCCCGTCACGGGGCATGACGTCAACAGGGCATGTGCTTGGCTAACCGTTTTTTTCTTGTGAAGTAACCTGGTGATGAAGCGCGTTAGTAGCACTCCATTCGTGCTGTAGAACCCCGCCGCGGTGGCTCAGTTCCATGGGCGCTGTGCTGCTGAGCCCAAGGACGCGGGTTTGGTTCCCGGCCACAGGTGTCGTTTTCCTGATTTAGGCAAAAAGCGTAAACTCCCACGTGTTCCAGATTTCGGAGCAGGTTAAAGATCCCCAGGTGGCGGAAGTTAATCCGAAGCCATCCACTACAGCCCCTTCATCGCCCGTGAATCGTCTGCGCTGTAGACCACAATCAATCAATCAATCAATCAATCAATCAATCAATCAATCAATCAATCAATCAATCAATCAATCAATCAATCAATCAATCAATCAATCAATCAATCAATCAATCAATCAATCATTAAATCAATCAATCAATCAATCAATCAATCAATCAATCAATCAATCAATCAATCAATCAATCAATCAATTCTTTTCCTGAGATTAAGGTTCCATTTCCACATAGGCTCCTATAAGGATTTCTCACTCCTTGCAGCTGTGCCAGCTTTGCGGCATGAATCAACAACAACAGCGGCAGTTGTTAACAAAATGGGGTAGTTAGGGCTTTCTTCTTAAAACGTTTGCTTTTTGGGCGTTTGCCAATAGCTCCAATAAATTTTATTGCCCTAAAATGAGCGAATCAGAAAAAGGTCGTGCGTGATTTATTTAGCAAGCCATAGAAAAATATTAGCAGTGGCTTCGTTCGGCGATGCCAGGATACACGTAGGGTGAGCTAAGGTTCAGCTGGTTATTCTTAGCTTTCCTGGTTGTCTAGGATTAGCTTGACTATCATGCTTACTGCTGCTTCAATGACAGACACACGGTATACGCATTATGTGACACATGCATATTTGTCAAACGGCTCCACCGCAGCGTCACCAGTCGCCCCAGAGCTAAGCTGGTTCCACAGACGCACGCCGGTGTTGCTGCGATGCACGAGCCATCGGTTCCACATCCGGCCACGCCTCGGGTGATCATGAAGTGGACCTGGCAGCCCCGTGCGGAACGGAGGTCGGCGAGGTCGCCCGGCGCGCGGATTGTGTGAGAGGCGCCGGACAGCGAGAAACGTTCTGTGCGCCGTCTGGCGACACTGCTCCTCGCGTATGCGCAGCACGAATCTCCAGGAGCCACGTGAAACTGCTCAACCTCAGCAATTGTACCTCACGCTACAAAAACAAAAAACATAAGCCATCTGCAAAGGCTCACATGGGGCGTTCTCTAAGAAGTGTACTAAAATAACCATCATCAAACATCTAAAGTACTTCTTTTAAAGTCGTGTTTAGTAACCCAATGTTGAACTGAAAAAAAAAATTAAGCATTGTGTAGTTTGTCGTGACTTTGAATGTCGTATGGGCGTGACGTCTGACGTCTTATAAGCTGCCGTGAAAGCTTTTCCCTTCCGAGAGAAATAATGGCACTAGCTTATTGTGACACATTCTCAATTCAGCGGCTCTCAAGAGCTGTCGAGGTTTCAAAGAGAACATTGGAGACTTTTTGCTTTAACTTCGTTAAAGAACATGTTGCAGGGACATCGCAGACGCTAGGCATTTCGTAATTCCAAACGTCTGTTTCTCTTGTTTGATCTTAGGCGTAAACGCAACCGAAATTTCCTTATATGTTGCGTTATTATGACTATGCCATGATGGTGTCCCGACCTTCCTAAGATTAACAATTCTTAGAAAAGATGTTACATTTTTTCTGATATCGCCGGAGCTTTGTGATGCCGGAAACCGGAGCTTATACGTTCCTTCACGCGAAGCCGGTTTGAGGAGGTCTGTGTCAGAGAAGCATTCAGCCACCATTATTCGAAGTGATTGGTCGATGTTCTATCATCGACAATAAAAATAGTGCGAAAAAAATTGGCAAGCACTTTCAGGGTCCACATCCAAAGAGCAGGCAAACCTTTGATCATGTCATGAATCGTTTGCCGTGGAAAGGAGTCTTAACCCCCCCCCCTTTTCTTCCCCACGCAGACGATCGGGTAATGCAACTCATAATAAAGCTCTATATTAGTGTACTATTTACCCGATTTTCTCTGTGTAGTTCACGATAGGAATTCATTGTGTTGTTTTCCGCGTGTTCTACAATACCAGGGTAATTACTTACCGGTGTAGCTTTTTACCCAACAATTTATTTTTAACGCCTTCATCTGAAACACCTTAGATAATATTTTCGTGATGGTTGCGAGCATAATTATTCGGTAGTGTATATATACTTAGCCTCGTTCTCCAAAATCCTGTAGATATCCTGTTTGTGCAGTTTTATCAGTAAGTATTGCTAGTTTGTTGGGTTGTAATGATACCTCGAATCGAACCAACCCGATCGAAACGAAGAGGCTAAAGACACACGACAGTGGCTGCCGTTGCGTTCTTTGCGTGTACGTTTCTGTCGCGCTGGTTTACGACAAGTCTTCTCAATTAGGTTTTCCTACCTTTTATTGACTGCCAGTTAGGTTTTCTTTTTTTATTGCACTGCCAGTTCCAATAGTTCCAAGTGTTCATTACAGGAAAGCAAACACGCACTTACGCAGACAGGTTCACCCTACATCCAGAGGCTGTTTAGAATTCAGATTATAATTTATTGTATCCCTTTTCGCACGAACAGCCTTGCGTTTTCATGTAAAAAAGAAACAGTCTTCCCTGCAGATGTCCAACACAAATTCCAAATACCGCTTTTATACAATTAGAGTGATACCACGGAAAGTGTAGTTTAACGCATCTAGTGTAAGAGTAGACATATGTACCGGGTTTATTTAAGCCTGTAAAAAACAAAGTGCTCGAAACGAAGCGAAAAGGGCAAAACACAGAAAACGTTTCTTCTACATGCAGAGGGTGAGTGCGCCTGTATAAGGCCTAGATGGCCGCTCGGCGACATGGGCCTCTTCGTTCGATCACTTGCCACATGATGAGGCGTCTGTATGCGGTGAAAAAGGTAGAAAAAGTTGAGCGTAGTAATTGAATTTCCAAATATTCATTATTCCACTAACAAACAAACAGCCTACATTTTTTCGCAACTACTTCACACCGTGGAGGAGCGTATTATTTGGTATGGAGCAGAGGAGGGGGAAGAATGAATTTTCGTGTAACAAAGTAGTTCACGCGGTTCACGGCGTTGAGGGGTCCATTAGCGTAGAAGTCATTGGCTGGTTCTAACCTAGCGTGCTTGGTCATGCGGAGCTGCGTATGTCAAGTTTTGGTGGGCACACTGCGCTTCTGCTGTTCATGTATAGGGTGGAGATGGGTTTAAGGGAAGGGATACGATAGCATTCCTACACAAGGGGCTCTGGTGGATAACATGGAGAAAGATGTGGGGGTGGGGGGGTAGCGGTTTGTTTGGACGCGGCGATATGTCGCAGTTGTCGATATGTCCTTTTTGTCGATATGTCGATATGTCTTTTTCAGTTAACGTTGGGTATTGGTTATGTACTGCATGTGACCAGATGCAACTGTAGCATTCCTTCGGATGTGCGAGGATGTGATGGCGGCTTCTGGTGGTATCTGTGAGGCCGGAAGTAGCAACGCCAGGCTTGGATGGTTAATTGGCATCCTCAGACGCGTGCCGCGTGGTCCAGAAAATTGAGCAGTGCGGTGAAGTTGTCTAGGAATACAGCGCCGTAGGCTAGGGGTACTGGTCCGCTGTACCCCTGGGCATGAGGTTTGTAAAATGCGTCAAATATTTTGTACGTTGGCCGGATTCTTATGTTTGGGAATTAGCTAGGTATTGATTAGGTGTCGGTTTATGCCGAAGCAGGTGCAGATGATGCATATAGTGAATTTCGCGTAATCTTTACGAGCATCTGCAAAGAACCATTTTTAACAAAATGCGATAAGAAGAAACCACGGATTAGGAGCAGTGGGTTTGGCCAATGAAACGAAAATGAATACAATAAAATAAATTTATCCAGTCCTTCTTCCGCACACGAAATCCTGCCAAGTTCGCAGTTTTCAAAAGACGTCGTAACAAGCTCAACGCACAACATAGAAGGGCAAAAGCGGCGTATTTTGATAGCTTTTTTTACATGCAAGAGAACAGCATCGTCTCAGCGTTGGAAGATTATTAATAACTTTCTACAACGCAAAAACGAAAAAGACAAGAATCTCCAATTAACAATAAACAATGACAATCTATCCGGTTTAGCATTACCATAACAAGCCGGCCAGCGCAGTTGCAGATCCGCGTAAGGCAACCAACGCAATCTTCATGCGGCCAATGGTCGTGAACGGGATCACTGTTTCATTCAGCAAATTAAAAATACCGAATAAACTTACGCTAATGAGGTAGAGATTGGGCCTGTGGAATACGTCATTGTTAATGTTGAACCACGCCTAGAATACATTTTTAACCTAGTCCTGATATCAAGATCATTTCCCTGTGCAATAAAAAAAGGGAAATTATTAATTATCTCCAAAGCCAAAAAAAAAAGAGCCAACTAATTATCGGCCACTTTCGATAATCCCTGTTTTCTCGAAAGGTGTTGAGAAACTTGTTTTGACGTGCTTAAACTATTTCTTTACCTTCTTTACCAAGCACTACTTGTTAGCGGAATGGCAGAATAGCTTCCGTCTAGGAAGGTCTACTTAAACAGCCTTATGAATACTTGAAGTAAAGGTTAGAGAACATATAAAATCTAATAGGCTCGCACAAGCGGTATTTATAGGCTTTAACAAGGCAAACAATCGCCCTATTTGCGACTTTTGTTGCATGTAAACTTTGTTCCTATGGTGTTTGTAGAGTAGCGTTCTCGCTACCCCAGTCGTACCTAGGTGATAAAAGACAGCGTGTCGCTGTAGGGGACAGTATTTCCTAGTTTCTGTCCAACTGCACCGGCGTACCTCAGCGACGTGTAATAGGACCGTTTCTTTTCAATTTATATGTCAATGACATTGTTGAAATGGACAAAAATACCAACTTTCTAGCTTACGCCGAAGACACAACGCTGCTGGTTTCCGGACCCGACATTCAAGACGTAGCCCTAAAAGCGCAAGACGTTCTTAATAAGCTTTCCAAGTGGTCCGATTGCAGCGCTTCAAAAATTATTGCAAGTCGAAGGCCATTTTGTTCAACGCTAAAAACAAGAATGCGCAGAACTAAAGTGACCTTAAATTATGCAACGTGGCCATAGAAATTGTCAACTGGCATATAATTCTTAAGGGGACTTTCTCTACTACCTTGTCCTGCTACCGCTCTACTATCTTCGCCTTGTCCTGGTCTTGCCATGTTGCATCCCTTAGCCAGTCATTGCAAGCGTCAGTAGGTGGATTATTGGGATCTCAACATTTCTTCCCGATGAAAGTTCAGCTAGAATTATACCATGTTTTATTCTTTTTCCACTTAAACTACTGCACTCTTGTTTGGGGTAGCACTACTATTGCAATTTTATTCTATTAATTTGCTACAGACCAAAGGACTCGGCTTTATAGCTAGCATAGCGTGTTCGCACAGAACTGCTCACCTGTTTAGAAAATATCAGACTTTAAGTGCAAAATATTCCTTTGATTTCAGGTTACTTTATTCTTACTTTTTTTAAATAAAAATTTGCAAGGTTTTTTGAAACATCTGCCTTATCGAACACTTCAAGGGAGCGATCGCCGCATCTGCACTCCCGACATGTGGCTTGTTCCACGCCGGCTCAAGATGATTTTCCAGAGCGTTTAACACACCGAATGCCTTTCATTCTGAATAGCTCTGAAGAGAGGGGCATTCGCGCTAACACACTTTCCGGAAGGTGATAGCGCGATTATTTCATTCATAACTCGTTGTATCTGTTACAAAGTTTGCTGTATAGTTTACCTTTGTTGATTCTGGTGTCTTCTTTGTTGTCAGCGCATTACACGCCATCGATGGAACTGCTAATATTTTCTGTTCTCTGCCAATTTGTTCTTGCAGTCCCATCACACATGTGAACGTCCTGCTGCAGCAGTCTTTGTAACTTGCAGTAGTTTATGACATAGAACGATTTAGTTTGCCGCAAAAACTTTGAAAAATTGTGTTACTGTATTTGTAAATATTTTCACCCATATGTGCATCTTTAGATCTTCTTTGTAATTTCATCGAGAATCACTTCCATGTTTCTGTAACTTCAGATGTATTGCTGCCTGTACGGGCCCCCAAACACTTTCAAGTGGCCCATGACCTCCTTTTGCCTGCGGTACCCCACAACAAAAATTGTTGAAAAAAAAACGACTTGACTTGACCTTACCCCCGTAAGGCAGGTAGTTAAAAGTATCACGCTGGTCTAGGCCGTTTTGTAACCGTCAGCTACTCTATAATGAGCCCTAATTTGAAAGAAATGAAAGTTAACCATGAAAACAAAGTAGAATAAATAGGCTATCAAACGCAGACCGTTTTATCACGTATGGTGCTCTACATCAGCAGTTTGGACGTTCCTAAACGATTAAAGGTTGACAGCATGTTGTTTCCATCCGGTTTTCATACGTACGTTTATACACCTTGTGTTTGAGAGTTGTCGTGTGCGGCGACATTCTGGGGTCGCGTTTAGCTAATTAAACGAATATAGCAATGAATACGGTGAACACCTTACAGGGTTCTGTGGAACAAAAATATAGAAGAAACTAAGTACTTATACTGGAAAAAAAGCGAGAAATTTTAAACTCGTCACTGAGCTGTAATACAAGTCTAATGAAATTTTATCTGAAACTCTTGTTATGTGAGGTTTCCTTTTAAAGGGCGTATTTTCTTCTTGGATTTATTTTATGCACTTGTGAACACGTGAAATTACAGTTGTATGTATTTCAATTTTAGTATTTATTTATTATTTAGTATAGTACTATTTCAATGTTTAAAATTTATTGGCGAAGCCTCTTAAGAGATGGGGCTTTTTTCCTGTCATGGTGATCGTCGTAATCATCGTATTATGAAGTAACGCTACTAAGACATCGGAATCTCGTTTACCCAACTCATTGAAACATATCGCGTAATAGAAAGCAACGTAACTCTAATTTACTCCTCGTGCTGGAATGCTTCATAAAGCGTACTAAAATACACGGCACATTCGTTTACGCCTCGCGCTAGATAACTTCGTGCTTCAAAGACAACAGACTTTTACAGCTAAGCTGTATACCTCTATCTCAATGATTTGATCTACCCCAACGGTTCCATTTTAAACACGGCATGCTTTGCCCCATCCCAGGTTTCACCTTAGTGGAAAGGGCTCGGGACTTTTTTTTCGCCCTCTTAGACACCGTAACCTCATCTGGGGGTCGCAAGAAATGAATCTAGTGTTTCATTTACAACACGAAAAGCACCCTCTTCGCCCTCATTCAAGCCGCCGACTTCATGTTCTACAGAAAAAAAGAGTATGCAAAAACGCAAGAAAGACACAACTTCTGGCCCAAGTCGTCCGAGCAGTCATTTCGTACTGATACGTGATATTCTTGCCGACGACCTTCGTCATGTGGCAGTGGTGGTGCTTAAACATTTATTGAAGTAAAAGAAGTTCGCGGTTGAAAGCGAGAGAAGCCCTCAGTCCAGCGACCCTGCAGCTGCTGCAGTCCTGCGTGCTTGGTCCACCAACTGGTGCTGCTCCGCCGAGTCTGAACTTGCACAGCGCGGCCGCACACTGCTTGAGAGTGGCGGTGCCAATAAGGGGTCAGATGGTGTGTTTTGGCAACCCCACGAAGCTTGGGACAGTGTTGGATGTTCGCGGCAGTGCGGGCGTGTGGGTGGATATATGGTGGGGTGTATGATAAGCAGGAAGCTAAGGTTGGGGCATGTGTGTGTTTGTAGTGGCCGCCAGGGTACAGTCTCCTCAGGGGTGAGCTTCTGGTGCGGTGGTTCCGTACCGTGCACTTCTGCAACACCGCCGCCTTGCCATATCTTTGGTCATATCACAGGAAGCACGTGTCCGCGCGGCACCGAAGCATGCCGTCATCGGAACTATATTTCTTGACCCCTCCATGCACTCCAGCTAAATTGCTTGTAATTGTTATGTTGGACTGCCCACAAGTCTGTGCAGCTATCACTCTAACGAAGTGTTTTGTACAATTCTTAAGTTTTATGGAATAGTTTTTAGTTAAAAACGTCTTCGCGTCAATGCAACAAGAAAAACGTGTATTGAATCTGGTCTCCACCATAAAGAGAGTAATGGAAGTTGTATTTTTTATTTACGGATTCCGGGGTCAAAAAACGCACGAGGAGTGAAGACGAGAATGAGTGCGAACCTTTAACTGAATTTTTTTTAGCGAGGAGTAGGTATATACGAAGAAAACGATTTCAGTCAAGAGATATAAAAATAGTGAGGATAGCGAATAAACACCTGAGTGCATCTCCAAGCAATATGTTAACAACGCACGCGTAGATTAATAACTCCATATCTTTGGCTCACATCTAACGAGCCAAGCAATGTCGCATTTACCCCACTGACGGATTTCCAACAATGCTCGTTTTGGCCCACTGAGTGGCATGCCGAGAGTTTTTTTGATAGCCAGAAAGACCAGGTAATAAAACCTCAGAGGCGGCCGTTTCCATTAGTAAATACTAGAGAGTTTTAGAATAACGTACGCAATCGTACGCAAACAGTTAGCGAACGCTATTTCTTTGCGTCGTTCTCACTGCGCATGCGCTGTACGTTAAGCCGCATCTGCGTGTAACGGACGGAAGCCGAGTGAACGCTATTTCAGCGATATAGCGTGCGTACGTGACGCCGGTTGCGTTTCCCACATGGCGGCATGTAGACCGGCAAGCATCCACGATTCCGCTTTTCTGTCGACAGTACTTTGCTTCCGACGAACCACGTTCTTTGCCCCTGTGTTTTTAAATACCTAGAGTGCTTCGCACATCGCCCCTCGCGCAGCTCCGTATCGTCGTGACGTCGCTGACAGCCCGAACGAAGCTTTGTAGCCAGGCCCGTGACAGAAGCGGTGTGTACGTGTGTGCGTGTTGTGGGCGCGTTCGCGATAAAATGTGACGTTGTGCTTCTGCGGGTGGACAGTGCTTCCCATGCTATGAATTATCTTTCTCGAGCGACGTACGCCTCAACCTCTCATCGGGTATGTACAGTGCGCGTGGCTAAATGCCCTCTCGGCTTGAGCGCCAGAGTTAAGTGACTTGATGTTCCACCCTGCAAACCACGCGTGAGGTGAGTGCCGAATTTGACGACGGGCAGGAGGAGACAACCGGTCGCCGGTCGATCGCAGTTCAGACTTACTACACATGTCGGGACGTTGTGTTCGTTCGAAACGCCTCTTTGGATTGTTTTGAAGTTGAATAAAATGTACGCGTCAAACCCGGGCATTCGGATCAGGGCATTCTGTGCGATTGCACAAAGTTCTGCGGGACTTCAACGGTGTCTTTATGGAACGTACTCAGGTAAGAGAATATTCATGCCATGCTGTGGCCGTGTTGCATTCAATACTAACGGGAAAGCGTGTGTTTACAATTGTTTGGATAGTCGTAAATTCTCGAAGCACTCCGGCTCTCCGCTCGCAGATCAGCCGGCGAGTCATTTCGCAAAACATTAGACATATGGCGCCGTATGCATAGCGTGCCACTGCGCAAAACTGATGAGACGCTCTACTAAAACTCCGCTCGAACTGTTTACGTAGCGGGACGCAAAAATTTAGCGTTTAGCGTACGCAAACGCAACAAACGCTGTACTAAAACTCTCAAATATTACGCAAGGCTTTCTTGATAGCCAGAAAGAGCATGGATATATAGCTTAGAGGCTGCCTTTTGCGTTATTAAATACTACGCCTGTTTGCCTGCAACCTGATTTGATAGGCTATGCTTGGGTTATCTGCGATACGGGAGGGGGGGGGGGGGCTGTCAGGACGTCGTGTTTCTGTATCTTAGGTAGACAGAATTGATGTGCTAGTAGACTGCTTATTTGTGCAATTCCGTCGGCATCCTCCTTGCCATCTTTGTTTAGAACACTTTAGCATCTCAATAATCCTTCCCAATGGCATTGTTTTCGTGGTAGAAGAGCGCAATCGTTGTTAATTTGGTTGCACAAAAATCAGGCGTGCATCGCACAAACACTCGCCGGCGAATGATGCAAGCAATTGCCGATGTGCTGCCCAAACAACGGTCGATGTACAAAGGTGTAAGCACCTAATAAACGGTCGTAATAACGTTACAGTAGTCACAGAAGCTCATTTAGGTAGCATGAGTTTGCATTTATAAATCGATATCGCAATGGGGGGGGAAGGGGGGGGGGGGGCGAGACAAAACAAAGGTATCCGGATTGCGAGACAAGATTCCGAAGCAGGACGTCACTGCTTGGCGCTGAATGGTCGCGCCGATCCCGAAAAGTCGCATCCTCGCTTGCTGTGCCGCTGACAGCACTGATAATGGCGGCAACGCTTGCTCACAACCATGACACCTACTGGTGCAGATAGAAGTCACGCAAAGCCCTGACCAATGCCAGAACCGCCATCCGCCAGCAGCCCTATGACAACAGCCGCCGCAAAGAACTTCGCTGGGCAACGTTTCTAATTGATGACGTCATCAGTCACGTGTGACGACCACGACCTTCTTAACCACCGAACCATCACCGAAACGCCAGTGTACGACAACATTTCACACAGTATGTTACGCCACCCTGATATTTCAATTTGGTTACCTCAACCGTTCTAAAAAAATGCAGTACTGGATTTCCTTATTGAAGTGCCGTGAACCTACTACTTCAAGTCAGCGCAACAAATTATGTACAGGCGCCACAAAATAAAAGGTACCAAGCGATCGTTACGCGGAAACTATCACCGCGACACCGTTCCGCCAGGCGCCTGCTGTTGAGAACGCTAAATGCGAATGCGGGTCCCTCCATTAAAGATTCCTCTAGTTAGGCGACAGGCCTACGTTTATCTTTAAATCGGGCAGGGCATTGTGCTGCGCAACAAGGGAGCGAGAGGATTCATTGCAGCGATGAAAAGAAGCGTTGTGTATTCTATCCGAAAATCAGGCGTCACAAGGTGCAGCATAACCTCACAATTCCAGTTTAGGGGTAAGGCTGGTTGAGACGGTTGCCGCAGCCTTCGTAATAACTTTAAAGAATGAAGTCATTTCATGTCTCAGCCAACCGAACTGCGTGACACATCGTTTTTTTTTTTTTCAGTTCACACATCACGACTTTTGCGTCAGTAGTCTGAACATAGCGTAAAGGGCAAGCAGGTTTTGTCAAGTTCTGTTAGCTGCAGTGACCAAAAAATTGTTAAAGACCGTTAAAGAAGAAAAGGGCAATCGAAGGTGAGTAGCCAAAGAAGAAAACGCGGCCGGTCGTTCCATCGTATCTTGGTTAAGTGGCAGGTGGGATAAAAAAGTTGGTGGCAGACACGAGCGTCCAGTTGTTCTCACGGCGCAGAAAAAAATTATAGGCGTTTGCAACAAGGTCGCTACAGTGCGAAAATATAGAGACGACTGCTCCACAGAGCACGAGAAGAAATCAGCATAATTGTATCCAAAGAGATACTGTAATATTTTCCGTTGCCACGCGGAAAGATCTGTTATGGACAATCGGATCGTCGCGTCGATACGAGAGTTTGAGGATATAAGACCAACCTCCATTACATTGCTTATTCAGGGAGTCTTGCTGATAATTCCTACCCTTGTCGCCCGTGCCCCGGCAGCTCCAGGTTTCAGACGCGTATCATCAGCCGCTCAAAAGAAAATTCTAAACCGAGATTTCGGCATCCTTCGTCATTGTGAAGACATATGCTTGCATTAGCATGCCGTCAGGGACTCCCACAGATGGCGAGGTCGAAATGGTCTGCAGTTCGAAAGCAGCTGAGAGGTGACGGGTGGGGATAGGATTGGCTCACATCTTGTTATTACATTCATACAATTTAGAGTTTCTGGCAGAGTCGTTTTTGTTTATAAGTGTGTGTTATGAAGAATTAAAACAGTTCCTATACCAGGCATTTTGTTGAGTGTGTGTAGGGCATAGGGAAACGTTTATTTTTGAAGTCCTCAATCAGAGCAATTGAGCAGTACGACAGCGGTCGCTTGTGCGTGACTGGAACAGGTTGCTTCGTTGTATGGGACAGACAGTATATATGAAGTACCAGAACGAGCCTGCTTAAAAAAAATGGTATTGCTGATGCCTATACCACCTTCTCGCAACTGATTCCGTGTTAACTGGACGTTAGGACACAATGGTACTCTCAATCTCTTCGCAAAGGCATCTTCACCAGTCGTCCAGGAATGCTGAATGAAATTGTATTCCAGGGGCTGAAAGGCCACGGAGGAATCGTCAGCATTTAAGCTGATAGAGATACCTGGCGAAGTCGAGACAGCGAAAGCTCTTTCTCTCTTAGAGAGTTCTGATTCCACTAATAATGTGCAGCATGCTTTGCCGAGTCCCCCGCCACCAGAACAGAGTAACACACTGTAATTCCACAAAAATGGTTATTTGGCGTAAGTAACACTCGTAATCCTTATTGCGGCGTAAATAAATTATAATCTGCCGTACGGGATTTTTCGCACGTGCAGGCACCTAACTGCGTAGTCCACAACGCGGTGTTTTTGGCGGTCCCATCTCCCCGCGAGGGGTACTCGTGTAAATGCGTCGCATAGGGGGTGGGTGTATTCCGTTAACGTTGAGTGTTTGGGGAGTTGGTGGCAGTGAATGCGTTGTATCAGCAGCTTCTTGACGTAGTTTGAATGATTCAAGGATATAAGGCGCGTTCGTAGCCTCCCATTCTGTGTCGGCTTTGTGGCGCAGTGGGTAGAGCACCACGTACATTGCGTTCCGCCCGCAGGATCGAGGGGTCGAAACCAGGCGCCGGATAGTATTTTTTTTTTATATAGTGTAGGGGGAGGGGTGCGGACAATGACGGTGCGGACTACGACGGACGTCAACGCGGGTGACATCGTGAGTTACGGAAATGCTCTGCATTTAAAACGCCTTTTATGTGGCAAAAACAGGCAAGCCACACCACTTTTTAGGCTTGAAATGTCGGAAATTTAGGCGCCACAGACTTTTTGATTTATGAAAACAATTTTGAACGAAGTCGTGTGCGCCCTGCATCTGCTCCGGAATTACAGAATTGTCCTTGTTTGTGATGGCACAAAAGCACCAACAGTTAAACGTAGCCGTTCAATTGTTCCTAAAAACGGCTAAATCATGGTGCTCCTGTTGCTCGTCCCGGCGTCGCATATAGTCGAACAGTCATGACAAAGAATATTTGAAAGTTGGGAATGCCTATTTAAAAACCGCTATACTCTGGGGCAAGTTAAGAACGGCAGTAGCTCACGCAGTGTATCAGTCCGCCGAAGAGACTACCCCGGATGTCGGTGCAGGAGCTCGCTTCGAACTGAGAGTGCACTTAATGCCTGACATCGCCTGCAGTAATCTATTGCCAGATGAAGGCTTACATATCACTGGAACTACTAGCGTCATCTTCAATATACTTGCAATACGGCGCGCCTCGCGCCGCTTAGAATGTAACAGCCGGCTACGTTGATGACGAGCACCCGAAACTTCTCTTGTCGTGCGTAAGTTGCTCCTGACATAAGTTTATATTTGCTTGACGGAATTTATTACGATGCAACAGAAAAGCACACATATAATAAACTCAAGAAAGGCTACAATTTATTAAGAAAATATAGCGCTCCAATGAGCACTGTCAGGTACAACTTTAGCAACTTTTCCATACACAATGATATCTGGATTGGGCCATGAAGGCGTCCCAACACTGCCAAATACACTTCACACACTTGAAGAGCGTTTTCCAAAACGTTTTTAGCAGACGGGCAGAGTTTTAATCGAAAAGCGCGTTTCACAGCCCAACGGCCGTGGTAATTTTAAGTCAAAGGACATGCAGCTGCCGCGTGATGTTTTGTCCTTCGCTCTTTCTTCTGCAATATCGGAGTGACTTACTAACAAAGGGGTGTAATGAGCGTCTAGGTTGAACACTGTCGAGTTCTGAACAGCCGATGTTGCCCGGTAACGTGAATACCCGAAAGCGAATCTTGTGGCTAAACTCTGCTCATATACGCCCCGATATTGACAGGGGCATCTTTCCCGGCCACTTAAGAACAAACGCCAGAATACACATTTACAGGCACTATAAATCCCCATCAAGCTCATCGTGCGCTTTAATTCAGGCTCATATATCAAAATAGCACTATAGAAGCGCAAGGAACACAATAAACATATTCTTAAAATTCCGTCTCCAGTAATAAACTACAATCGAAACATAAACCAGAAAGAGCCCGCCACTTTTTTATGCGGCCGCTCCTAGTTCGAAGTGGCCCTATTTTGAAGTAGTATCTGGTCCCCTTCGAATTTTAATTGCCAAGCGTTTACTATATATGCACATTATTATATAAAGAACAGTAACATTCCTGCTTCAGAGACAACTTTACACCAAACCTTCATTGTAATTTCTGACTACTGCAACACATTCTTGCTATTATTATAGGCTACTTAACTTTCTGTTTTATATGTAGAACTTTTCAAACTTAATTTGGTCTTTATGTAAACCATTTCTGGGCTTTGAGTGATATTTTTTATTATCGTTGCTTTTTCAGAGTGAAGTTTCCCTCACTGCCTGCATGTAGTTGGCCATCGATGCTGTTGGTGTGCACTGATATGGCCCGCTTTTGTTCGAACACCCACTCTAGTTACAGGGATGCACTTGCGTTATCCATATTTGTGGATGTTTAATGTGCAATGCCTCAAGAGGGTCCGAAAGCATTCAGATTTTTAAGCATGACTTAGGGCTCGACAGGAGGTAACCGTGTGTAAGCCTAAACCATATGAAATTTATTAAATCCGTCATCCTTTTGCTTTGTACGGAAGTTAAATTACTATAGATCAGTTAAAAATTTGAATACTAACCCATGTTATGGTTTAGGTTGTATTTTTTAATCATAGATGTTTTTTGTGGAAATTTTAACTTGTCTTTTTTTTTCGTCATTACTGAAAACTAAATGTGTGACGATGACGTTCTGTTCATTCGTGCATTAAAATTTCTGCATTTAAAATTTTTAGGTACAACGAGTGCATAAATAGCAAAGGAGAAGGTATTATGGTTTTATTTATAACCGCAGCCTAATGTAGCCCAATGTGAAAAAAAACACGCCTCACAAGATTCAATACTCCTGTGGTGTTTATACAGCACCCGAGACAAGACTTGAGACTCAAGGGGATAATGTAGAGACCATACCGGTCAGCGTTTTAATGAAACATCGATTGAAGCAAGTTAAGGGGAAACGAAGCAGCAGGAGGATAAATTTTAATGACAGCATCGTAATGTTGTGTGGGGCCCTCAGTCCGAGACTCCATTGGAGACCCCTGCCGCCAGAGCCCTTTCCACCAGCCGAAGTTGGGAATTGAGACCGGAGCTGGACATTGGTGCGCTCAAGGGCACACCATACAGCGATGTTCATGCCAGCCAAGGGAGATTGCCTGAAGACCAATAAATGTCCTCGGTGGACGCAGAATCGGGATGGGGGTCAATTCAGATAGAGCCGTCATCCTCTGGAAGAGATTCTACATCTTCTTGGCCACCGGCGCTGCGATGTGAGTGTGTTTCTAAAAAGAGCCGGCACTGAAGAGGCCGCTGTGTGGCAAATCCACGCTTAGTCAGTTTCTTTTGTCAGGCATAACCTATGGAGCAGCGTAATGCTACCACAAAGCTGTCACAACCGATCTCAAGCCCCCATTTCGAAAACATGTGTTGGACTGGCGCAAAACAAAACATGATGTGGTTGCTGTTCTCGAAACATCGCATCTTGAGGAAACGTTATCCTTCCAAGTCCTGGATTCCGTAATCCTCCGTCTTTCAATTTTATCCGTCGTCAGAAGCCCAATGAATATTCTCTCATGCCAAAGGTTGCATGCTAATGGAAACCGTCTTGTAACTACACAGTGGGTACGAAGCAGACATGGCAATGGCGTAATGTCCGCGGGACTCGAGGTTGATAGCTTAAGCGTATAAGTCTGTTAACTCATTTGCTTCGTTATTTAGTGTGGCTGCACGGGAAATTCATCCGGTTCGTGGGGTGAGATGTGCAAAGACGTGATCCATGAGCATCGTATCTACCACTACGCTGAATGCATAAGTGACTAGTTTCTTGTTCGCATCGTTAGGTGTTCATCCGAGTTGTAGGTTCCTAGGAAAAAGTCCTGATCGGGCTTCTTGACCAAGCGAATGGGTCTTCGCTCTGCTACGTCTAACTTGCCATCTACGCCACTTTCCTGCTTCCGGAGAGCAGGGGGTTAGTAACTTGCGCCGACAAAATTAGCGTTCTTTTCTGGCTCTCCTAGGGAGTGACCTTCCCTTGAAGAATGTGCCGGCAATTGAGAGACAATGGTCTCCATTTCCCAGAATCCTTCGAAGGCGGAAATTACTTGAGCCGAGCTGGCGCGTAGAACCATGACGGCCGTCTGGGGCTGTTTTTTTTGACTTGGTACATGTACATGAACCATCTAGGCTCAAAGTATTTCGTCGGCTTTCATTATAGGTCCAAATAACTTAACGTTGCTCCTAACGATGTCCGAGTGGAATTCGGATGCTATCGGAATCGAGATGGTCTTGTTCCATTCTTAGAGACATAGTATGCCTGTCACGTCGATCGCACGTGAATCTAAGGCATTGAGTATCGTCTTGTGGTGGAGAAGTCTCCACTGGTTAAAGATTGAATTCTGCTGCAGTGATTCTGGGCTGAGTGTCGTGTTTTTTTTTAGGGTCATGCAGATGATCTGGATCCGTTCTAATAGTTTGGTTTGTTTCTTTCTTCCCGACGACTCCTATAGTCATGTACTCTTCTTCAAGGTCCATCGTTCTTCAATACACAAAGGTCACCACACGTATTTACGTGTGGCATTACCCCTGAACTACGCTGGCACCGTCATGTTGACTACGTAAATGCTATTGCGTGTAGAGGCATTGGTGTATCGCGTAGCAATGCGAAGTGTTTTCCTTTAGAAGGAAGAAATTTGCTTTACAAGAATACGTAAGGCCAATACAGAAATTGGCTTTTACGATGTGGGAGCCCTAGACTGTGACAGATATAATAAAACTAGAAAGTGCAAAAAGCTTTCCGCCCCGTTTAGTACTTCCAATTTGTACTGGGTATTTTAGCACATCCTAAACGAAGAAGAACTAAGGAAACATTCAGGTTAAACTTTTTGCCCAATATTTATTATTTTAAAAACGGTCTCAATCACGATAGCTACACATAGGCACCTGGGTACACTTGTGAAAGGCGCGACCACCCACATACGATAATGACTACAGATGTGGAAATGAACATCTTAAGATGTATCTTTTCTTAAAACAATTAGATAATGCAACAGATAGCCTTGTTATGTCGTATCGCTATCTTCAAAGCATGCCTTTGTGCCAGCTGTGTAATTGCAATTGCGCTTCGTTTTTTTTTATTTGCATTGCTACTTGCGCCATCAGAACCATATCGTTTCGCTTCGCGCATACACGATTACGCTTTGCTTACCTTTTTTCGGTTCTGGCTGTGGTTGTTTTGTGTACAATAACGTTGGAGACTTTTGGTTTTTTGGTTTACGTCAGCGATAAGCCTTGAACTTCAATAGTTCTCTCCATGAGTTCTTTGTTTACTGGTTTCATTTGTCAATGATATATGTATTCCCCCCCTTTAATGTAATGCCGAATAGGAACTGCGGGTACTGTGAAGACTAAGTAAATTGTAACAAGAAGAGTTAACATGGCACAACAATGAATAGTTGATGCCGAAGCGCCATCCGCCCAATCGGGTATGCTCCGACGATTATCGTGAAGACAACGAAGGACCAAGTCGGACGTTCGTGCCAACCAGCGCGTTCCGGTTCTGCCTTGGGCTTTCGCCTTTAAATAAACTCCTACGACCACCTACAGCCGTGACTGCTATTCCCCTTTAAAAATAAATAAATAAATAAATAGGTAAATAAATAACTAAATAAATACACCAAATTTATTGACTTCGGTAGTCATGAAGCTCTGCTGGCTTCCCGCGTCTAATATCTCTGCATGTGTCGGCAGTACGGGAGCCGGAAGCCTGAATGATCAGCGTTTGAAGGAAGACTGCGCTGGCTGCTTGTACGGAGAGGAGTGGCATCGTGGCGGAAGTAACGCGTCCATTTTCATGACTCTCCGTGTCTGTCTTGCAAGTGAAGGGAACGTGTCGTCGTTTCCAACGCGGAAAAGCAATTTTCCTTTCTGCCGTTTAAGTTATGTGTCCTGGTGTCAAACAACGGCAACAGCGTCCGTATTTGGTAAGACGAGGATTTTGTTGTTTCATTGTGATGTTTTTATCCGAGAAATAAGATGTTGCATAGTGCGGGCCAAAGCAAAAAAGACAGTTTCTTTTCGCGTTAGCTATCCCAAACAGGGCCTCAGGAGAAGGCTGATGGTCAAACCTTCCTGTTCGGTGTTGTTCTTCTCGCTCATCCTTCGTCTTTAATTTTAATCGCTGACGCGTGTATGGAATGATTGCATCCAGGAACTGCAGTTCGTGTCCAACAAAGTCCAACACTGCTTTAAAATGTTCCCTATTTCCCCTCGACTGGTACTTGCGCTGCGTTCCCTTTTACCTTGAAGCAGTAGACAAGGTTTTTGAATGCCGGTGCACATCAATACAATGCATCGAGGGAGTGTCCGCAGGAGGATCTCACGTGGCGTGTAACAGTGGGTTTTTTGTATCGTAGCAAAAAATATTCCAGTTTTTCAGTGCATGCACGTTGTCGTATACATTTTGAAGTTGAAGTACGTCAGTTGACTACGAAAGAGGTTTCATATCTCACTACCTGCAGGTGGTCTTCCGCAGTAAGAGTCTCGTCGCTGAATCGCATCCGGAGTATTTCTAATAAGTTGTTATCGTCGGTGAGCGCGAACACGGGCGGCACTGCGGAGCGCGTCTCCGTGACGTCGGCTTACGGTTTCTCGAATTTGTCGTCTCCTTTATTCGGGCTCGCTTTCCTTGCAGTTTCTTTGCGCTCGGTTGACTTTTGATGCTTCTGCACCGGATTTTTTGTTGTGCGTGACTTTGTAACATAATAAAAGAGCTATATTTGCAAACACTAGCTCTTGACGTGAAATAAACGAAAGTTTTTGACTGCCCTCTGGAAAAAACATCGCAGGACTCGCCCCATTCCTTGCGAATACGGTCCTGTGCGTAGCGCGCAGAGTCGGCGCTAAGCGTCAGCTCCTGTGTACGGCAACCTTTCGAACAAATGACAGTCATCTATTTAGTATTTATTTATTTATTTATTTTACACATACTCCAATCCGAAGACCAAGCAGGTGGGCAGGGTTTATTTACATAAAAAAAGCATCAATCTGCACGATAAATTGGTACATATTTCTGAAAACAGTCAAACAAGTGTGAAAAAACAAAGAAAAAATAACAAAGTCACAAAAAACAGAAATTATAGCAAGAACTTATAGCAAGAATTATAGTAAGAATTTGGCAGCAGCATTTGCGGCGACAGGACACACTCGCTGAGTCACTTCTGCTCTGTTTGCAGCCTGGTTGCCTGAACATCGTTGGATTCTGCTGCTTCGCCTGCCTCCGTGGGCTGATCCACGCGCGCCTGCGCCACTGCCCTCCACGTGTGCGTCTGAGCGTTGGTTCTACAGGCACCCTTCTGATTCTGCGCTGCCTGCAGCCTGCTGCACATGCGCTGTTCTCTTGACCACCAGGAGGCGTCTTAAAGCAGCATCCACGGCAACCCCGGCTTCATTTGGCAGCAGCATTTGCGGCGACAGGACACACTCGCTGAGTCACTTCTGCTCTGTTTGCAGGTTGGTTGTTGTCAATATTCCCACTATTACTTCTTGTTGAGCCGCGAATGCTGCTGCCCAGCATCTTGTTGTTCTTGTGTACATTTTCTGCTGTGCTATGCCTAAAACTTCCGAGCTAGCTCAGAAGATTGCGGCGCTTGAGGCGTTGCTTGACGAGAACCTGGACGGTATGATCGAGGCCCTTTCTGAGAAGCTTAAAACGAAGCTAGAAAACATGGGGCTCGGTGAACATGTTCAGCTGTCTGAAAGTGTCACCTTTCTGAGCAAAGAGTATGACTCGATGAAGGCCAAACAGGCTGAGCTGACAGCGTCGAACAACGATCTTTTAGCACGCAACGCAGCACTTGAAAAGAGGGTGGCCGAGCTAGAGCAATACTCTAGACTCAACAACATTGAAATTAAGGGAGTGCCTGTAACGGAAGGCGAAGACTGCCATGCCATTTTGCAATGCATGGCAAATGCTGTCGAGTGCCCAGTTGAGCCAACTGACATTGACATCGTACACCGGGTACCTACTATGTCAAAAAATCAGAATGAAAAAAACATAATCGTTCGTTTTTGCTCACGTGAAAAGAAAAATGACTTTCTTCGGAAAGCACGGAAGGCAAAGCTGTGTACGAGCAACATTGGGTTCTCTGGGAAAACCGATGTCCCTGTGTTTGTCAACGAGCATTTGACCTTCGATAACAAGAAATTGTTTGCTAAGGCTTTAGCGCTCAAGAAAGAACATCGCTGGCAATTCCTGTGGACAGACAACTGTCGCATTAAGGCTCGCAAAACAGAAGACAGCAAAGTATTTCGCATCGCGTCTGAGCGTGACTTGCGGGTTTTCACATAATTCTGAGTCATGTACCCTTCTGACAAACTGCAAACACCTTGCAGCCGATGGCTTTGCTGTCCCCCGAAGATGCGAAATTCCGTCTTTCTAGCAACAACCACTCCTTAATTCACTTTAATGCACGAAGCCTTAACAGAAATCTTGACACCATCGATAGTTTCATCGCTGCGCTAAACCATTCATTTTCATTCATATGCATATCTGAAACTTGGCTCTCTGATTCTGACAGTAATTTGTACAGTTTCCCATCTTATCAAGCAGAGTACTGCCATCGAACTTCTGATAGCCACGGAGGTACAGCAGTTTTCGTTTCGCCTGATATTCCCTACAGACGCAGACATGATCTATCGTTTACCGCAAACCTTTGTGAATCGGTGTGGATTGAAACTAATCAATCACTTATTCCACATAACAAAATTTTAGTCATTGGTTGCATTTATCGTTCCCCTTCATCTTCTTTGACTGAATTCCTACTGAACCTTGATACCATTCTAAACCAGTTATCACTTGAAAATAAGGACGTTCTGTTAGTAGCCGACTTCAACATTAACTTACTTGACACCGAATCTAAATCGTACTCTGCATACACAGATTGTTTTACTGGATTCGGACTTGAATCTTTGATACATGCGCCCACGAGATGTGTGCTCAATGGTCCACGTACATTAATAGACCATGCGCTATCTAACATATCTCCCCAACCCTTTTCTGCCGTCCTTGAAACAGATATCACCGATCATTTTCCCATTTTGCTTATTTTTGACGCGTGCATTCCGGAAAAACGTAATTCACACTTCACATCTGTTTTTGATGAAGTTCAATTTAGAGAAGTGATCCGGGCGACTGATTGGTCTATCATTAATTCAATGGATGACGCAGAGGCAGCACTGCATAACTTTTCTTCTGCAATTTTAAAAGCCGTATCATCAAGTACTACCACGCTTAAATGTAAAAAGAGATTTAGCTATCCGAACAATCCATGGATGACTAAAGGGTTATTAGAAAGCATGCGGAAAAAGAAAAATATGTACAAAAAAACCAAAAGACAGCCCTTTAATTCTAATCTAGCGAAGCGATATAAGAAATACTGCTGCCTCCTAAACATCCTCTTAAAACAGGCTAAAAAACGTTATTATGAAAATGAATTTGCTAAACACCATAACAACCCAAAAAAACAATGGAATCTTTTGAATACCTTCCTTAATAGAACTGCAGCTAACGCCTCTATATCAAAAATTATATACAATGGAGTAAGCCTGATGGAACCACCTCATATTGCTGGAGCCTTTTGCGAATATTTTTCATCCGTTTATCACACTACCCCTCAGCCTTTAAATGCGCAACTTGGTTTGCCCCGTGCTTCCCAATCTTTCTTTTTGTTCCCGGTTACACCAGAAGAAGTGTTCGCTACGCTTGCCTCATTGAAAAATACCAGCCCAGGTCTAGATAACATTTCTATCTGCCATTTGAAGTTAGTTGCTGATTTAATCATAAATACTCTTAGCCATATAATAAATCTTGTCTTTAGATCTGGTACTTTTCCATCTTTTCTAAAGAAAGCTAAAATAATACCTGTTTTTAAAAAAGGTGACCGACTATTAATATCTAATTACCGCCCAATTTCCATTCTCTCTTGTCTTAGTAAACTAATAGAACAGATATTTTCCAAATGACTGAACAGTTACCTCAATAAATTCAATCTACTTAATCCATGTCAATTCGGTTTTCGGTCTGGACGTTCCACCAACCTAGCATTGCTTTCACTAACGGACTTCATTAAAAAATCAATTGACGCTGGAAATTTTGTGGGTTCAGTCTTTCTAGATTTTACTAAGGCGTTTGATACGATTAATCATAATATCTTATTTAAAAAATTAGAAGCTTACGGCATTACCGGTCCACCACTAACATTTTTGAAAAGCTATTTACTTAACCGACAATATACCGTACACGTGGCTGACACTTTTTCTGAAACAAGAACATTTAACCAAGGTGTACCTCAGGGATCTATCCTCGGCCCTTTACTTTTCATATTGTATATTAATGACCTTCCGTATTGTCTTAATTCTTCTCACTGTGTCCTGTATGCGGACGATACTACCATTTCTTTATCTAATAAATCGATAATTTGCCTTACTGCTAACTTGAATGCAGTACTTAACAACGTTGTAAAATGGTGCCGCGTCAACAATTTAGTTATTAACCCGGAAAAAACTAAATTTGTGGTCTTTAGATCTCATCAGAAAACCATCGGTTTTCTTCCCGAATTACATCTTGGGTCTCATTTAATCACACCTTGCGACCACGTTACATTTCTTGGCATTCACCTCGACCAGCACCTTACATTTAGTTCTCACTTTTCCCATTTAAAGCAGAAAACATCTTTTGGGATTCGAGCTTTAATCAAGGCTCGGCGCTTTTTCCCTCATTTAGCCCTGTTGTCTTTATATTTTGCTTTTGTTCACAGTCATTTTCATTACGGTATTGTTTCATGGGGCAACACTTACTCCTCTCACGTTTCATCTGTTCAACATATACAAAACCAGTGTATTCGCATTATAACATTCAGTCCATGTCGTTCCTCCGCCTCACGACTTCTACGTCAGAATAATATACTATCAATTAATGGGCTATTTCAATATAACTTAGGTGTTCTTTTTTACAAATTATTGCACTATAACCTCTCTTATGATCTCTTTGATGTAAGTGTTTTACGCAGTAAAAGCGTAACCAGGTTTTCAAGTAATAACAATTTGTTACTACCACCTGTTCATACTAATTACGGTAAGAAAACTACTTGTTTTTCAGCTGTGAAATTTTGGAATAATTTGCCTACTGCTGTCAAATCATCCCCATCACTTGGTTGCTTTAAAAAAAACCTTAGAGGATTTCTTTTGCTGTAATTAGGATCTTGTTCTGTGTTTTTCCTTACGGTATACCAAATGTTCTCATGTGCCTTTGCTTCATTTGTGTCATTCACGAACTGATTTTTTTACTTTTTATATATTGCCGCGAACCATACATTGGGTTTGTTTATTTGTGTTTTGCTTTTACCGCCCGGCTGCGCCGGTCTGTGTTATCTCTGCGCCAAGGGAAGCGCGTGTTCCATTCTTTCTTTCTGTGCCGCATCTGTTATCTGTCGGGATAGGGAGAGCATTCCGATCTAACGTGAACAGCCCAGAATAATCTTCTTGGATCTACTATGTTCTCGATGTGAATCGACGTTTCGAGAACCACGCGCACCGAAAGATAAAAAGCCTGCAGTGCGGACGCCGGGGCATTCGATTCTGCGACGCTCGCTGACGCAAGTCACTTTGTTGACCGCTGCTTCGCCGCCTCTGTATTCTTTTGAGTTGTTAGGGGAGCACAAGTTCGCTCCAATAAACTTGTTTCTCCTGCAAGACAACTGCGTCGTCCTTGGCTTCGTGACATCTGGTGGAGGTGCGGGGTACGCACCCTTCATGCCCACTGCAACCTCGGGAAGCCGCCAAGCCAGTCCAACAAGAGCCAGCCTCCGCCTGCAAGGTTTACCACCCGAGTTCGGTTTGATGCCAGAAGGGCCCAAGAGAAGGAACGCTGCAACCAACACCATGGTACAAGAAACAACGTCGCCAATCATGCTGCAGCAGCCCCGGGAACCGCCATCGTTCCGGGGAGCCCCCGCTGAAGATCCAGAGGAATGGTTGGAGAAGCTGGAGCGCGTGCGGATCTTCAACAGGTGGGACGATGAAGAAACCTTCCGGCATGTTTTCTTTTACTTGGAGGATGCAGCCCGAACTTGGTTTGAAAACCACGACAGCGCCTTGACCGACTGGACGCAATTCAAAAGCGAGTTCCTTAAGACCTTCACGACCGTGGTGAGAAAAGAACGAGCTGCGATTTTACTGGAAACTCGAACGCAACACCCGAACGAAGGAGTCGTAATCTTCGTCGAGGAAATGAAGCGACTTTTCCGCCGTGCGGACCCAGGAATGACGGAGGAAAAGAAACTACGGTTTCTGATGCGAGGTGTGAAGCAAGAGCTCTTCGCGTGCCTTGTTCGCAACCCCCCCAAGACCGTGTCCGAATTCGCGTCTGAGGCCGCCGCGATGGAGAAGACGCTCGAAATCAGAACGAGGCAGTACGACCGCCCAATCAATGCGCTGGTTTCGGAGACGCTTGGTGCCAGCGCTATCAACTCCGACTCACTACGCGACACTATCCGCGAAATAGTGAGGGAGGAGCTGCGGAAACTGCTCCCGACGCCGCCGCAACCACAAGTCGCTTCTCTTACCGACGTCATTAGAGAAGAAGTGCAGCAAGCGCTGGGAACTTCAACGACGCCAGTAGCACCTCGCGAGCCGCAAGCCATGACCTACGCGGCTGCTGTACATCGCCCTCGCCCACCTGCACCCTATCGTCACGAGGCTCCGTACCGTCGTCCCCTCTCGCCGGCCCGACCACCTGCGGCGCAACCCCCTGCCCCAAGGAAGACCGACGTGTGGCGAACGTCCGACAATCGTCCGCTGTGCTACCACTGCGGAGAGGCCGACCACGTCTACCGTCGCTGCCCCTACAGGAGGCTCGGTTTGCGAGGGTTCTCCGTCGACGCACCTCGCCCCCGAACTGGCCAGCGCCCATCGGAGATCGAAGAGTACCTGTCCAACACCAGCCGTCGACCAGCCCGTTTCAACCGTTCGCCGTCACCCTACCCATACCAGTCGCCGAACCGCCGTAGCAATGCTGAGTTCTCACGTGGAAGGTCCCCCAGCCCACGCGGGGGAAACTAAAAGCAGCAACTTCTGGAGGTAAAGTTGCACGATCGCGGAAAAATGAAAACCCTCCAACGACGCAACGACTCGCGGAAAACAGCGACTCACAACATGCCCTCATCCCGACGATCCGACCCAGACCTGACGAGACTTCCGTACACGACGACAGCTATACGCCGCGACGCGCACCCCACCGGACCGAGACGTCCGCTGAGAAGACGATGACAACGACGACGTACAGTGCCCGACCGTCAACACGCACAAGCCGAGATGCGACGCCCCGACGCACTCGGAACTCGAGGAAGGCGGCATCCGACGTCAAGGTGTCCATCGACGGCTTTGATGTAGTCGCCCTCGTAGACACGGGAGCCGACTACTCCGTGTTGAGCGGACCATTTGCGTCTAAGCTGAAGAAGGTTATGACCAGATGGGACGGTCCGCACATACGCACAGCAGGAGGCCACCTCGTGACGCCAAGTGGAACGTGCACGTCGCGCGTCACCATAGACGGCACGACGTACCCTGCGGTGTTCGTCGTTTTGCCCAACTGCTCCCGCGACGTAATTCTCGGAATGGACTTTTTGACGGACAACGGCGCAATTATCGATCTGCAGACGAAGTCGATAACGTTTTCCTCCGACCACTCCATGACGCCGGAATCGAACCCCGAAATCCGTGCAGCTGTAAGGATAGCCGATGATCATGTCACCCTGCCACCCCGCGCAAGTTTGATGATCACCGTCTACTGTGAAGGTGCTGCTCCTGACGTTGACGCTATCGTGGAGAGTGACCAAGGGTTGCTTCTTGACCGCGGTGTGTCTGTCGCAAGAGGCATTGCGCGCTTCAAGGAACACCAATCCCACATTTTGGTTACTAATTTCACCGAGGAGTACCAGCATTTAAACAAGGGCGCGGCAATTGCATTCCTCGAAGAAACGCAAGAAGCAAGTGACGTGATCGCGGTCGCCGACTTTGAACGCACCCCCGTAGAAACCTTCAAGCTCCCGCAGCCCTTCGACGTGAATCCGGCGCTACCGCAAGAACAACGGAACAAATTATTGGCTTTGCTGCGTCGCTATAGCGAATGCTTTTCGTCGAGCGCAAAACTACGTCAGACCCCTCTAGCGAAGCACCGAATAATAACCGAACATGGAGCCCGACCTACCCGACAGTCACCGTACCGCGTCTCTTCACACGAACGGGAAGCCATCCGGACTCAAGTCGACGACATGCTCAGCGACGACATTATACAGCCATCGAAAAGCCCCTGGGCTGCGCCCGTCGTACTCGTAAAAAAAAAGACGGCACATTAAGGTTTTGTGTTGACTACCGGCGACTGAACAAAATCACGAAAAAGGACGTGTACCCCCTCCCCCGAATCGACGACGCCCTCGACCACCTCTGCCACGCGAAGTACTTCTCATCGATGGACCTGAAGACCGGCTACTGGCAAATTGAAGTGGACGAGAGAGACCGAGAGAAGACTGCATTTATAACCCCAGACGGCCTATACGAGTTCAAGGTGATGCCGTTTGGGCTGTGCACAGCACCAGCGACGTTTCAAAGAGTCATGGACACTGTGCTAGCTGGCCTTAAGTGGCACACCTGCCTCGTATACCTCGACGACGTAGTGGTATTCGCCCGGACTTTCGACGAACACCTTGCAAGGTTGGAGTCTGTACTCGAGGCCATTCGTACGTCGGGGTTGACGCTGAAGCCTGAAAAGTGCCGTTTCGCATACGAGGAACTCAAGTTCTTGGGCCACGTCGTCAACGCCGCGGGAGTCCTACCTGACCCGGCAAAAACTTCAGCAATCGCGAACTTCCCTAGGCCGAAAGACAAGAAGGGCGTGCGAAGATTTCTCGGGCTGTGCGCATACTACCGGCGCTTCGTCGCAAACTTCGCACGCATTGCAGAGCCACTCACGCGCTTGACAAAAGACAGCACCCATTTCAGCTGGGAAAACGACCAAGAAAAAGCATTCTGCGAGCTGCAAAAACGCCTGCAAAGCCCGCCCGTGCTCGCTCATTTTGACGAAAATGCCGAAACGGAAATGCACACGGACGCCAGTGATATAGGCTTGGGTGCCGTCCTTGTCCAAAAGCAAAGCGGCTGCGAAAGGGTAATCGCCTATGCCAGCCGTGGTCTGTCGAAGGAGGAGAAAAACTATTCTGCCTCTGAGAAAGAGTGCCTGGCTATTATATGGGCGATTTCAAAATTTCGCCCATACGTGTATGGAAGGCCATTCAAGGTTGTAACAGACCACCATGCGCTGTGTTGGCTCGCCAATTTGAAGGACCCCTCTGGCCGTCTTGGGCGGTGGAGCTTGCGCCTGCAGGAGTTCGACGTTACAGTCGTTTATAAATCCGGCAGGAAACACTCCGACGCCGACTGCCTGTCCCGCGCCCCCGTCGACCCACCACCACAAGACTCTGATGAAGACAGCGCGTTCTTCGGGATCGTGACGGAGAGCGACCTAGCCGCCCAGCAGCGTGCCGACCCCGACTTACGCGCCATAATCGAGTACCTCGAGGGATGTAACGTTGCCGTTCCTAGGACCTTCAAACGCACCTTACCAGCATTCAGCCTGAGAAACTCCGTCCTCGTGAAGAAGAATTTCAGCCCCGGAACAAGAGCGAATTACCTTCTCGTCATCCCCGCGGACCTTCGTGACGAAATTTTGGAAGCGTGCCACGACGACCCGTCTTCCGGACATCTCGGCACAGCCCGCACTATTGGAAAAATCAAGGCGAGGTACTACTGGCCCGGCCTTACCGCTGACGTCACCCACTACGTCCGGAGCTGCCGTGACTGCCAGCGACGAAAAACGCCGCCTTCAAGACCCGCCGGACTTCTACAACCGATCGCCGTCCCATCGAGACCATTTCAACAGATTGGAATGTACCTTTTAGGCCCGTTCCCTACGTCACGATCACAGAACAAGTGGATTGTCGTAGCGACAGACTACATGACGCGCTACGCAGAGACCGCCGCTCTTCCGAGAGGGACTGCACAAGAAGTGGCAAAGTTCTTTATAAGCCAAGTTGTGCTGCGACATGGAGCCCCGGAAGTCCTAATCACAGACCGTGGAACGGCATTTACTGCGGAGCTGATGCAAGGAGTATTACGCTACAGCAACACGGATCACCGAAGAACGACGGCGTACCACCCCCAAACGAACGGACTAACAGAACGTCTGAACAAGACAATCGCAGATATGCTGTCAATGTACGTTGACGTTGAACATAAGACTTGGGACGAAGTGCTCCCGTATGTCACGTTTGCGTACAACACGGCTATCCAGGAGACGACGCAGCTGACGCCGTTCGAGCTTGTCTACGGTAGAAGGCCGACTACGATGCTCGACGCCATGCTTCCGCACGTAGAAGACGACGACCTCAACGTCGACGTCCACGGATATCTTCAACGTGCGGAGGAGGCCCGCCAGCTTGCTCGAGTTCGTATAACGAACCAGCAGCTGGTGGATGCGGGCCGCTACAACCTCCGACGCCGAGACGCCGAGTACCAACCAGGGGATCGTGTGTGGGTTTGGACTCCCATCCGACGACGCGGACTCAGTGAGAAGCTCCTGCGACGGTATTTCGGACCCTACCAGATTCTACGACGTGTTGGCCAACTTTCCTACGAAGTGATCCCCGATGGTGATTCCGGAACATCACGACGACGCACGCGGCCCGAAGTCGTCCACGTGGTTCGCTTAAAACCTTTCTACGGACGATAACGAATTTTATTTTTATTTTCGGACTGTCGCTTATGTTAGCATCGGGTCGATGCACTCTTAGAGGGGGGGTAATGCCGCGAACCATACATTGGGTTTGTTTATTTGTGTTTTGCTTTTACCGCCCGGCTGCGCCGGTCTGTGTTATCTCTGCGCCAAGGGAAGCGCGTGTTCCATTCTTTCTTTCTGTGCCGCATCTGTTATCTGTCGGGATAGGGAGAGCATTCCGATCTAACGTGAACAGCCCAGAATAATCTTCTTGGATCTACTATGTTCTCGATGTGAATCGACGTTTCGAGAACCACGCGCACCGAAAGATAAAAAGCCTGCAGTGCGGACGCCGGGGCATTCGATTCTGCGACGCTCGCTGACGCAAGTCACTTTGTTGACCGCTGCTTCGCCGCCTCTGTATTCTTTTGAGTTGTTAGGGGAGCACAAGTTCGCTCCAATAAACTTGTTTCTCCTGCAAGACAACTGCGTCGTCCTTGGCTTCGTGACAATATCTACAATTATAGCTACCTTTCGTATGTTTGTACATAAAATGCTAATTTCTGGTGTGTTTTATAATGCATATTGATTTGTTGGGCTCTTTCGCCCCTTTGCTGCATCTACACAATTCGGTTGATGTATTTGTAATCGAGGGTCCCCTTTCAGTCAGTTGACTCTGGGACCCTCGTCTGCATACTAATATGTTTGTAATCCTTCCTTGTAATAAACTTTCTCTTTCAAAAAAAAAAACTGATAACCAAGAATCGCGAAAACGCAAGACCAAAAGAAAAGCCCAGGCCTTCGTGGCTGTCCGCCTTGTCCGAAGGGATTACGATTTCTGATACTCTTATACTAGGTAAAAGAGTTTTTGCAACCTTGCCCAACGATCGAAAGTATGGTATCACATCACATTATCTTCTCATGGAATTGAAGTATGCCGACATGCACTAAGGGCCGCATAGTTCCAAATAACCTAGTGTGTCTATAGGCGCGTGTGGGTTCTTCACCAGGCTTCTAACCACTACGGAGTATAATTAGGCAAAACGAGTCACGTGTACGGTAATAACATCATGTTTGTTCAGACCCTTGGAGGCATATTTCGGTACATTTCCCACAGCCATACCTTCACAATATTGAGATGTGCGTTGCTGTGAAAGCGCACGCAAGCGGAGTGGCAGGAGGGGGAAGAGTAGAAAAGTTTATGTAGCAGTCAAATCGAGCTGGTTAGTGGCCGGGCGTCTCAGTCCAGGACAGGACAGTAAGAGTAAGTTTCGTAAATTTAGAGAACGGCATCCTGATTTGGCCAGGATTTGTTCTTCACGCCCGAAAGGCTTGAAAAACCATTAAGAGCTCCTTGTACTATCGGCGTCAATAGAAAAGCGAACATAAGTACATGAACCAGAACGTGCAAATATAAAAAAATACTGTTACTGAAAAATAAATTTAATATAACACTGAAAAATATAATGGCGCTTTTGGCATATTTGGAAATCTACATTTCCCAACTTTGTTTTTGTAACTAAGCCAGGCGTCATTTTGACTTGGCATGGAAAGAAATCGCGCTATTTCTGCGTTCAGGTTCATATTTTCGAGTTCGCGTTTCATTTGACGCCGATAGCACATGTTCATCCGTTTCGATTCGTGTTGTAGTGAAAAGCGGTACGCATACCATTTAATGCGTTCATTAGCGAGTATACAAAGCCTTCAACACCGTAATCATGTCATGACTGTACGGGTCGAGACTCAGTTCGTTATGATAATGATGATTACGATAGAAATTCAGGCCACAAAAGCCACCTTCGAGTACTCTGGTACTCTGGTACTCTGGTACTCTGGCACCTTCGAGTAATGTTGCCTGCGCCATTGCGCAGAGGCGTTGCAGAAACCTTTTCATTGAATTTACATGTGAATAAACAACGCACGCGGCGTATGTGCACCTTGCACGCAGCCCTAACAAAAGCCAATCTGTGAAGAACGAGGTAGTGTATACCTTACAGCCTGAAGAAAATATTCACACGAACGTTATGAGTCACCCAAACACCCCCCACCCCTTCCAGCGTCCTTCCCCCCACAGTTCCCAATAAGGCGTATGTGACGGCGCAGAAAAACTAATGCGTTGGGAACCGAAAAAAAAAACATGCGTTTGATACAAGTCAACAAATACAAAAGAAATAGAAGACAACCGTTTTATTTCCTGCTGTGCGATTGGCATGTAAGGGCCTGCTGCTTGGTGCGTAGCATTAGACAGTTGAATCTTCATGACACCCGCCGCGGCGACCGCTTTTCTTATGGAGGCGAAAATCAAAAACGACCGTGTGTACGAGATTTTGGCGCACGTTAAAGATCCCCAGGTGGTCAAAATTAATCCGGAGCCCTCCACTACGGCGCGCCTCATCGCCAGAGTTGCGTCGGCGCGTTAAACCCTAGAATCAATCAAAATCAATCAATCTTCATAACAGTATCACAAAAATACTTTAGGGAACCCTACGCATTTGAATACTTATCGGGGAGCTCTGAGCACAGAACCCCGCAAATAAGCTAGAAGAGGCTAGTTGCACACAATCGTCCGACCGATGCTCTGAAGTAAGTTCTTCTCCTCGTGTGTTGCAAAGTTCTGCGGGATACAGCGTGAAATTATTCAGAGGCGTCACAAGCTGAAAAAATAGCTTAATTAGTGGAAATACGCTTTTCAACGCAGGACAGCATCAACGCGGGCGAATTCTAGCACATGCCCTGTTTCCCCTCACAAGCGAAGTGTAGCAGACTACAGAGGCGCCAGTCCCTAAGCCGCCGTCAGAGCCAGGGGGCGCCACTCAAACATCTCATCGCCAATTGCACTGCTGCGTCATGGGAAGCCCAGTCATCACTGCAGCCACTGAGTTTCCCAGGACTCTAGTCCAGCTAAAGACACTCACACCATAGCGCAGTTGGCAATTGCTGAGTACTGCGTACTCAAACAGGCCCCACAATATCATACAGTTCTGAAGGTTTCATCAAATTTTGTTATTGAAAATGCAGGGAATTTTCGTTGTATTGATTTTGGGCTAGTTATGCGGTGGTCTCTTGACAGAAAGTGAAAATAGAGACTCACCAACCATTTGGTTTCAAGATCTACAGCGACGTTCTGCCATAATCTTCACCACGTTGTCGCAAAACAAAGCCGCTTGGAAAGCATCATTCATTACCATTTCATCCATTATTTCCATAAAAATGTATTGGTCCAGATTCCGGATCGGTCGTTACATGGCCTATATCGTTTTCACAAATATGGCTGCATCCATCGCTTGCTTAAAGGGACACTGAAGTGAATTTGTCAAGCTCCCGTTTTTGCTTGCACTGTGTAGACTGGCTCAAATTAGCACACTTTTCATCGTTTTTACGATTGACAAATCGGTAATTATTTTACAAAGCGCGAAAGAAGAAAAACTAACATGCGCGGTTTGCGGCCGCCGCACCAACTAAAGCTGTGACGTTAGGAGGAGCGGGCACCGTGATTGGACGATGCCCAAGGTGAGCAACCAAACAAGTTTCGGTTTCGGTTTCGGTTCTGTAAAACACAACCGGTGGCGTTGTTGGATGGGCATTCACAATGACTCAGTAATCATCGTACCGCGCTTCTGCCATGTTGTCAGCTGTAAAAATGCATAAAGATAAGCCTCCTAGGACGGCTTGGAATCGTAGCATTCACTAGCCGAAACCTACGCAGTGCATGAACGCCCTCCGCGTACCCGTAGACGCCCAAATGTCATGCGCTTTTCCCCCATAATTGGAGCTTGCCTCCCTCATGCCTGTATCGTAAAAAGCGTGTTCGCACCAGGCCAAGGGTCTGTTCATTCTGGCCTGTGCCCACTGCCTGCAAGCAGTCGGTGCTTATGGCAACAGCACGCCAACGAGAACTCGCTACCCTTACAAAAATGATTGTTGAGTTTCATAAGAAATTTTGTTGAATTCACTCAACAAACATTGTTGAGTATCCAAAGAATTTCTGTTGAGATTGTGTTGAGGATTTGTTGAGTTTTTCAGGAAAAGTGGCCACCGTGGTTTCATTGATTTTCCGTTGAATTTCTTACGTCGAATTCCCATTGAGTTTCTGTTGCCTTTCCGTTGAGTCTCCACTGAATTTCGTATTGATATTTTGTCGAGGTTTTTATGAGTGCCCAATGTGTTTCTGTTGATATTTTGTTGAGATTTTTACGAGTGCCGCATGCGTTTCTGTTGATATTTTGTTGAGATTTTTACGAGTGCCCCATGCGTTTCTGTTGATATGTTGTTGAGTTTTACACGAGTGCTCAATGTGTTTCTGCTGCGATTTCTTTCAAAGGTTTTTGCGATCATTGTAGGTTGAACAAGAATCTACATTTTATCGCACCACCAATACACGAGTTTATGGTGTGGCAGTAGTGCATGTCATGTGACTAAAAATTCTGCCTCATGCAGACATGCAAAAAGAAAAACAAGGTGTTCAGCGTGCACTTTTTACTTTATTTCCCGATTCAAAAGCGATGATAGGTTATTTTTTATGTAACCGGCGCTCACACCTGGAAACTTCTGGCCCGTGTAGCCTGCAAGAGATAGAATGAATTTATGATTTACTATAAAAAATGAAAACGTGTTCAGCAAGTTCTCAGAATTAGTAATAAAAGTGTGCAAAAATAGACACTTTCCCAAAAAGCATAAAAGGGATGCACTGATCTCACTGTGCACATGAAGAAAAACGGGTGATTAGCTACAAGTTGACAAAGATGACAGCTTTGTTCTTGGCACTCTAAATGCAAATCATGTGCACTCACCGACCACAGCCTTCACCCGCACCTGGTCCAACCCTGGCTTTGTAGGAGCGTCGCCCTGGGCTTTGCCTTTCCCTCCAAAGAGAGTTTTCCCCTTGAGCTCCTCCGGAGTGAAGACATGGCGCAAAAGAGCCCTGGCAAATTTGCCAGGGCCACTCGCACACGCATGCACCAGCTGATCCAGGTACCCCTTCTCTATTAGCACACCGCCCCCAATGTCAACCTGCGAGCAGAAAATAAAACCGGAACAGTTGAACCAACATGAACTCCAGGATCGAGACAATGAAGAGTTTGAGTACCCATGAACAATTTCTCAGAATATTACGGTAATTCATTTACAGATTTTGGCATTGATCCACTAAAAATTCTTTTCGAATAGATTTAATTTAAATGTATATTTTTAGTTTTTATGGGTGAACATGCATACCTCAACATGCTTTTGGCTTGTTTAAACAAGCGTTTCAAGAATTCATTAAAGTGTTTGCCAAGTGCCCACTGCAGTACACCGTGGGTGTATTGCTTTGTGGTAGAAAGGCCAAAAAAAACCATTTGGGTGCTGTTAGGTCAATCTGGATGAAAGGTTATGTGGCTAAAATAGTCAGATGGCTGTAATGCACACAAAGTAGGCAGTACGGTGCCTTGCCCTGACTCATGCAACTATCCATAAAAAACTGACCTTTTTTTAGCACCCGATTCAGCAAAATAAAATGAGCAGACTGTTATTGATTTTTTAAATTATTTAAATTGAAAAGAGTGAACCCTAGTTACAACTAGGCCAATTTGCTCCTTCATTTTTTCATTGGCTAGCAGTGCACGAGGGTCATACGCGAAATGTGGTTTGCGGCGTGGTGCTAGCAGGAACTTTTTGTGTGGCTGGTGTTCTTTCTGCAGGATTGTGGGTTTGCGAATGCCTTGTCGTAAGGAGTACCCAGCATTGTTTTTGGTTCGAAATTCCGCACTGCGCTGTTCACGCCTCCTACAACCACAGACACGAAGCAGGCTGCACGATGAATGCTAGCACAGCGAGCTAGCACATCGTGACAATTGGACAGGTGCGGACAGCGGCTCAGATAAGGTAATTTTGCACTGTCTGTGTCATCTCCGCGCGCTGATTGCCTTATTTTTTTTTTTTTCATTGCTTCAAATGACTGTGGCTCGAATAAGGAAAATTTATGCACTTAAAGCTGCAACGATATTTCATGTGGTGGTGGCGTGTGATAAGAGGCACTGTTTTTACTGTGCCCCCCCCAGGCATGCTGCGCACTTCTTGAGGAGTACGAGAGTTTGAGAGGTGCTCTAGTGACAGTGTTCTGGTATGTTGAGCGCATGACCATCCTCCGCCTGAGCTTCCAATGCTGAGCGATTATGCACAGGATCTGGGTGGAAACGACTGCGAGGTAAGAGTGCAATAAAATTACATACAGTGGCGGTGACAGAGATTCCACCTGGGGGACAAAGATTTTCAAGTGTTTTCTTTTCAATGTAGATGAAGCATAAATTATAATTGATTGATTCTCGGGTTTAATGCACCAACGCTACACAGACTGTGAGGTGAGCCATAGTAGAGGGCTCCGTATTAATTTTGACAACCTGCGCATCTTTACATGCGCCGAAATCTCGACCACATGGGCATATTTTGCAGCAGACATGATAGACAAGAATTTCCATCCTGCACTGGGCGCCACCAATTCTTTCGGACTGCGGGGCGAGCAGACGACGCTGAGTCCCACGCTGTTGCTCCGTGCCATGCGTGAATATCAGACGCCCCGAACGGCATCGAAAATCGGTGTCATTTATTTGGCATTTCAGCAGCAACAAGTTTAGCAGTGCCTAAGGAGAACGTTTAATTCTTCCAAGAGGTGTCCCGTTCGCCCATCAATTCTGTTCCTAACCCGCTAAGGTGGCGGGCCAGTCCACACCACTTTGTCCTGACAGGCATTGCCTGTGAGGCCACGTTTCGTCCTGCCAGCAGGACGCCTGACCTTTTTATCCTCAATTGATGTTTATTTTCGGAATTCTGGGAAAATTGCCATCATTGCCTTTTACTTGGCGATGTTCAGAAGCTACTTGTCCGGGCAGGCGTGATTACGTCGTTACTGGCTGCACCAACAATCAGCGTAAGCGCAAAGTGCTCATGCAAGAACCGTGCGAAGTGCACCATGACAAAACAAGTGTCTGCATGTGCGGAGTCTATTGGCTGCGTCGCTTGAGTGTCACCGTAAATGGGTCGTCGTGCTAAATCGCAGACTTAGAGCCTGGCAAATTTGCCAGAATGAGCCCGGTGGTACGCTGCTTTTGGAAGCGCTGTTTAATCACCCTCATGCTCAATCCTTATCGCACGTTTCTGTTCTTTGGAGGTATGTTTGGTCCGTTTCATCGACGGGAAGCCATCGAAAATCAATCAGACACTTATGCTGCAGCTTGGGTACGCGAAAAATTCTCAAGTAACCCTTGTGAAAACCGTGCTGATATTCGAATGTGATATTATAAATAATTAGCAACTTGAGAGCGGATGAAATGTTCCCTGACCTAGCGTATGGTGCTTGTTAGGAAAATTTAATGGTGAAGTACCGTCCCTGATTTAAAGACTGGTGCTACCTCGGCTATCCTCCAATCACTGAGAATAGTGCCTGTCATGAGAGACTGCGAAAAAAGTGCCGACAAAATCTAGAGACTGCGGTATGTACTTTTCGGTATAGTGTGATTAACAACAGTATGATCTGAAGTAGATAATATTGTAAGCTTACTTAAAATGGAAAGTAGCTCCACACCAGTTTGTATTGCAAATTCAAAACCATATCGAAAATCCTAAATGTTTGCTTGGCTTGATTACATACGGATACTTGCTTCAAAGTCAGTTCAATTTCTATTCTTGCACTTCAGCCATTGGCCCCAGATTCGCTTCAATATCCCTGCTAAGCAATGACACACTCAAAATGCACAACACTGCTTCATGAAACTGTTTCAAATAACCAGGGGCTAGAGCACTGCTAACAGGTATACATTATGACAGGTTCCAACATGAAATAACTAACCTGAAAGTACATAATCAGTGGGTGCACTGATGTGGCAGCGGTGCCTGGACCGATGCGTTGAGCAAATGCGCTGGCTTCTGAACGGGTGGTCCAAGCGGCCAGATGATGGATGAAGGATTGACTATTCCTGGCGGCAAAGCGTACCCAGCACCAAGGAAAGGCCAGGCAGTACTTGGGTACAGCAGGTGCAGTGTCAGTTGGCCACGGAGGGCCCTGGCAAAGCCTTTGAAACTGGACTGAAAGCCAGCCAGCCAACCCGGACAGCCAGCAGCAGCACCTGAAAGTGCATAATCTGTGAGTGTGGAGGCACTTGATGAAATACAAGAAAAGCACACACAAACCACGAATGCTTACATTAAGCAGATTATTAATCGTTAATGAGTAACCTCCACGGCCCTAATAAGAACATTCCCGCAACACCCAAACTGAAATTTAGGTCACAGTAATGTATTTATTAGGCACGCAGGTTCTGTGAGTGGGGTATGCCTGATATATGCAAAGCTCTCTGCTATGCTAATTTGCATGGAACGCTTGCTAGCAGCCCATATGCATCCCTAGCTTTCAATCGGAACTGGTGTGTACTAGTTGAGGCTCCTCCATTTCAATGCCTAGCTTGCCTTTGCAAGTTCGATTCTCCAATATAAATAGAGTTGAGTGGGCAGGCGCCCCTGCGAGACCACGCGCGCGCATTTCACCTTCAATTTCCACGAATGTGAATGTGAGCTTCACGAGTACGGCACGCATACCACGACGCATATCGCGGCCCGAAGACCACGAGACGGGTCGCGACGGCGGCAGCCGGTCTCGCGAGCGTAATAGCTGCGAAGCGCACTGCACGGAATTAACAGTCGCCGCAAAGGCACTGTTTGAGAGACACATAACAAACAAACGCCCCGGTGTTTAAGAGCCTTGCGTGATGTCAAATAATTAGCTGCCGCGTTCTACAGCGCGAGCATCGCAACAAAGGTCTAGCTTCAGCGTAAATTGATCCTGACGGCTGCGGAAACGGTAGACTGGTAAATCCAAGGCGCCAAACAAGTATGCTATATCGCATAGGCTCTGAGAGCAAATGAGATGGGGGTCTACCGAATAACTGACCCATAAGCACCAGAACTCGTTCCGAACAAGAACAGAAAAACAAAAAAATGCGTACTCACCCCAGCAGAAACGACGTTTCCCGCCTAAAATCCTTCTTCACGCTCGTCTTCCCCTTCAAGGACACCGACACTTTGTTCGGACGCAATGTCATCCACCTTTGACGCGCGATGATCGTTGAGGCGATGATCGTTCTTCCCGTTCCCGCGTGTTCAACACACGCGTAGGTTGGAAGGGCAATCATCACCCTATAAAGCTTTTATAACTATGATTTAAGCTTGAAATAGATAAAACTGAACAAATCGCCCCAGCTACCACTCCGCACAAAACCAACTCCATAAACAAACACACAAAAAGGGAGTGATAGTTGCCAGACTGCAATAGCAGCATTTCTGTGTTTGATGGTGTTTGACGAAAATTGTGTTATTGGTAATTAACTTCCTGCTTTTAAAGTATTAAAAGTGTTTATAACTTGAATTTGAGGTTTTTAAACGCAAAAGCGAATAAAAGTAAACTAACTGACATATATACTTAAATTGTAAAGAAGGTTTTAAAGTTAGTTTTGGTTTTGTTTTCACGGCGGGTTTCCCTACAGAGGAGGTGCGAGAAAACGAACTACTTTGGGTTTAGGAAGAGGGTGGCAAACGTCGGTATGATTGAAAGCAAGGAACAGGCGCTTACTATGGTTTTAAAAAAGAAGAGATAATAAAACCTTCATCAGGAAAAAAAAATAAAACGTCCGACGAGGATTCGAACCACGGACCCTCAATATAGTAATCGATGACATAACCACTCGGCCATACAAGCGGGACTCCAGCCGAAGTCTAAAATGATTATATAACTACGTAAGCCGGCAATGAAAATTGTCGTTTGTGTCTAGTCAATGTTGCATTTTTGGAATTCTGGCGGTTCTAACGCTTGTTTCTCACGCACCGATCTTGCCGACGAGGTCACATTGTTAGTACTCCGAGCGATTGAGCCGGAGCTCCCTTATTTGCCTCAAGCAAAGCTATCGCAGGTCACCCGCGATCTTTTCTTCGCAAGCCACGGTAGCCACGAAGGAAATGGCATGCGCCGTTGGTAACGCTTGTTTGTCACGCACCGATCTTGCAGACAAGCAACATCGCGCTAAAACTACAAGCGATGTCACTCCTGGCATGTCAGGCGCATACAGCAGCGAAAACCACTGAGTTTGTAACAAGTTGGGGATAATGCAAGGCAATATTAAAGAGACCGAAGCATGTGGTGGCGGCGACGTAATAAGTGCAGCAAACAGGTACTGTGGGCGGCAGCGACGAGCGAAAAAGATGTAACATGGGCCGCCCCCGCCGGCCTGCGCAGAAATGGAAACACGCAATCGAAAAAAACTGTCCGGCCGATTCAGTTCGTTGTTGACGAAGAGCAACCGAGGCTTCAGCAACAAACGATTGTGCTTGCCGTGGCATGAGTCAAAGCATATCTTGACATCGTTGTCGTTATGCTATCGTCCGTCTAGAAGGGAAAAATCAGAACGCAAACGTTTTCGTCTAGCGTCTATACCAGATATAGACGCTGCTGTTTAATGATATCTGGAGACAAATTTTTAGCTGGTGGTGAAGCAGCGGATATTTTGTAGTATGGACAAGTGAATTTTATGGGTTAACTGAATGGCTGAAATTGAAATATGCACTCTAGAAACATTGATAAAACAACAGTATAAACAAGAATTAGAATTTTGTTCGATCACACTGAAAGTGCAAGTTATCAGAGTTTGTACTGTACTTTACCTTGTGCTGTATCTTGTACTTTGCATGCTTCCAATGCTGACAAGGCAGAACATATATTGTCTGCGAGATGTTACACAAAGCATCAGACATGACGCGCTGATTTGTGCGATATGTGACATGTTGTAAGAATACCTTGAAGACATGTTGCAGAACGTCTAGGACTCATTGTTGAAATCTTTATATCATGAACATGTTGTTGATCTTCGACATGTTGTTTGACTCTTTACGATATCAGACCTTTATAATCTCGCAGTATATCGACATCTAGTAGAAGTCCTTATCATTAAAGACATGTCGTTATACTTATTCGACAAGTCGTTGAAGTCTGCGATATTGGACCTTCATGATGTTGAGGACAACGAAATGTCGTTGAATTCATAAGGTGTCGACAACATGCCGTAAAAGTTATGTGATTTTTGTTGAAATCTTTGTGATATTGAAGACATCTCGAAATCGTTATGATATCATGCATGTCGTATGGATATGTTGCCATATTTTCAGCTGGGATATACGTACCGGTACAAAAAAGCGCTGAGAGTTGCATTGTGAGAGCTGGCTACCTGTACAAAATGCAACTTCCTTGAAAAATGCAACTTATTTAATACACTCACACTGCACAAAAATATGCTAAGATGCTGCCTAATTAGGCTCATACATCCAGGGCGGTGGGTATTAAAGTTTTAGTGCACGTGGCTGTCCATGTCGAAGAAGCATGCAGATAGTATTTGGCATCAGTTGCTGATGACTTGCCCACAAATAATCACCATGAGTCACTGAAAATACAACAAAAAGTCAACAAGAACTCCACAATAGAAAAATCATTGTGCGGACCACAACGAAAATTCCGTTGTGTTCTCAATGTGTAAACTCAATGAACATTGAGTTTCACAAATAATCACCATGAGTCACTGAAAATACAACAAAAAGTCAACAAGAACTCCACAATAGAAAAATCATTGTGCGGACCACAACGAAAATTCCGTTGTGTTCTCAATGTGTAAACTCAATGAACATTGAGTTTCACAAATAATCACCATGAGTCACTGAAAATACAACAAAAAGTCAACAAGAACTCCACAATAGAAAAATCATTGTGCGGACCATAACGAAAATTCCGTTGTGTTCTCAATGTGTAAACTCAATGAACATTGAGTTTCTGTTGATTTTCCGTTGAATCAATGAGAACTCAATGAAACGTCAACAGAAATTCAGAACCCATTTTTGTAAGGGTAGCGCGCCATGCATGTGCCAGCCTGCGCGCGTTTTGTGAACTAGTTCGTGTAGCCATAAACGTTGCGGAACAAAAAAAGGTAAACTCAATATAGAAAACATCGGCGGAAAACAAAAAAGTTAACTTACAAAAAAAAAAGCAGCACGTACCCGCGGGGATTCGAACTCGTGACTTGCAAAACATTGGCGGTGTCATACCCAGCGCCCCAAACTACTGAGCCACGGAGCGACGCGCGAATGCCTTGCTAATATAGGGTATATATTGTAGAACCGGTTTACACTTTTATTTAGTTTTGGCATTTCAAGCAGCTTAGGTGACTATTTGTTGTACTGCGATCGTGCAGTAAGCGTCGCCCGAGTTTCCACAGTAGCTCACGTCTAGCAATTGCATTTCGTAGACGGAAAAGCGTTCGCAGATGCGTAGTCGTGCTGCTGACCGCTGTGCTTGTTCGCCCAGCGCAAAAAAGTGCTTCCCGCGCCCTAATTTTACGCTGTGGTAAAAATATCAGTTGATTTTATTTCCTTAGTACCTATATTGACTTCGCTGACTCTTCTCCCGCCTTTAAGAGGCATTATATTTTCCTGCTGGCGTACCAGTCAGCGAAGCGTCGCATGTGCGCTTGTGCAGCACTTGTGTGAAGCGAACTTGACTTGGAGCTAGATACAGTGTACAAACAAACCAAGTAAAGAAAGGCACATTCTTCCATTCACAAACGTGTCCTGGCTTCGTTTCAACTAAGCGAACGAATTGCGACCAAGCAATTTTTTTTTAACCTCTTTGATTGCGAAGACCTGCCGGCGGCCGGCGGACGAAACGCTGGGCCGACTGACTCTCGGCCGGGGAGCCGTGCAGTAGCGCAGCCGTGGAGCAGCCAGTTGCCAGCTCATCCCCTCCTGACGTCACACGAAAGCGCCACAGAAAATGGGCGAGCGTAAAGAGAGGAGGACAGCATTTTTGAATTAGTTTTTCTACTAAATAAAATCGCGTAAACGCGCCTAGAGTGGTCGAAACATGGCCTGGGGACTCCGGACTACAATTTGCGCTAGAAATCCCGCAATGTTTACATATCACTTCAGTGTCCCTTTAAAGGCCCCACTTTGGATACCCTATTCAGTCTCGTTCAATACGATGATTGCCATGTCCCGAAGGGCAGTTCGACGTCGAATATTGCGCTCTATTAATACTGTCCCTGGTCTGTAGGGCTAGCTCCGCATCGTCTACAAAGCAGAAGCCGTCCAAGAAAGGACTTTGGACACGCTTGTCGTGGTCTGCGTGTCGGACAAAAGTCAAGAATCGTTTCCGTGCCAACTTGTGGGATCCATCGACCCACACAGACACGACTCGAGCCTGATCTGGAGGCAGGAGAGGCAATCAAAGTGTGCGTTTAATGCAACGCAGTTGAAAGCAAATGAAGACGAAGAAGCAACGCGTGTGCCTATGGGACACGCGGGACACAGTTTTGCTGTTGTACCGAGCCTACGTCCGGCCAGTCATGGAGTTTGGGTGCGTCTTGTTTTGCAGTTGTCCTATCAACAAACTGCGTCCGTTATACCTGTTGGAGAGGCGCATTCTTCGATTTTGTCTTGGCCTTCCCCGGTTCGTTTCGAACCGAGTTCTGTACTTAGAGGCACGCGTTCCTGAACTTAGGGTCCGTTTTCTCTTGCTGACGGTGCAAACTTACCTCCGCATGTACGAAGCCCCTCTGGGGCTGCCAAGCCTGTATTTATTTGTGAGCCGAGTATATTTTTTACATCTCCGTGGCCTAAACGTATCTCCCCCCAAGTGCTATTCGTTCAATCATGCCTGGATTGTATTTCTGTTAAGTTATATGACGTCATTCCGGTATCCACAATCGAGCCAGAAACTGAGTTTTACTTTCAAAACCCCTTCCCTTCCGCTGCAAAACTTCTACCACGCTCGCTATTAGCCGCTATTTTAAATGAATGTTTATCCCAGTATCCTGCTTCTTCTGTGATTTATACTGATGCATCTCAAAATGGCGAGAAAGCTGGAATTGGCATTTCTTCACAATCTTTAGACTGGAGTTATTCGCTGCGAATCCCGGATTACACACCCATTTTTATGGCCGAATTTTTAGCAATAGCTCTCGCTCTATGCAAAGTACCGCAGCATGTATAAAAAATCATCATATTATCTGATTCGATGGCAGTTATATCGGCGTTAACTTCCTCTTCGGACTCTCCATTGTACCGCACACTATTATTTTTTGTTCCCAGGCACGTGAAGGAGGTACGCTTGTCTTGGGTCCCTGGCCATACGGACATCAGGGGCAACGAGCAAGCGGACCATTTAGCTAATCTCGCCGTCACAGCTCCCATTCAATTCGGAATTCCTAATCTGGCTCTATTTGCATCAGCGAGACTAAGACGATATTGGCATTTAGACGCCACCCGTTCCGATTCACTCTTATCATTTGAAGAGTTCCAACATTTAAAGTACGGGTGGAATGTTCATTTTTGTGGCTCTCGGCAATGCGAGGTGACCTTCACCGAGCTGCGCTGCAGGGTTCCAAGGCTTAATTTCTATCTGTTCAGATCGGAACTTTCACCTACAGAACTATGTGTGCAGTGCCAGGTCCCCGAAACAATCGAACATTTTTTCCTCGACTGTCGCCGTTTCTCAACAGCTAGACAACTGTTTTTGAAGCAGCCGATTGAGCGGTTGGGGTTGACTTTATCGATAACACTTATATTATCTATTGGCGCATCAAAGCTGGGGTTTGCAAGAAGGGATATATATAATTGCATTCAAAATTTTCTCTCTGCCTCAGGTCGTTTGGATTGCTAAGCGGTGCTGATTAATGGGTAATTCGGGTTTCATTCACAACTAAGTTTCCTTTTACAGCCTCTTTCCGGAAATTTTGAAGTCCCCACGTTTTTAACCGGTTTAGCCCTGGCCAATCCCCCCTTGTGGGTACGTGCCAAAAAATTTGAGGACATCATCATCATCATCATTAATATGGCGGTGATCCTGTCAGCCAAGGCATATTTGCCGAATGATATCAAACAGACCCTGAAGACCAAACCGAAGTTGTTCTAGCAGCGGGCTCATAGGGATCACTGGCGATGGAGCTGTAATCTCCTCGAAAAGGTCGTGCAACTCCATTAGGAGACGAAAATATCCCTAGGGGCTTTGTAAATACTCCCAAGAAAGCATTAAAATAACCCCATGTGGTCCTACAAGCTCCCACTACCAAGAAAAACTTCATTAAAAGAACATAAGAGCTCCACCAAAATTATGTCAATAATACCCTGGGTGCCAGGAATTACTCCCAAACCGTGACCTCAAACTGCATGAAGGTATTCACTACTGCTTTAAGGAATTAAAAAATAATTCCTTTTAGTCTCCTGAAACTTCACATATTATTTCTTCTACTTGAAAAACTCACTTTCTCTTTTCTAAAAAACACCCTTTCTGAGGAAGTAAAACAAAGATCCCTTCACCATGGAGCAAAACAACTCCTATAACGGACAAAACTGCAGAACAAGCAGTTTACCATTTTGGAAGTGTATGTTTTTACAGAGTATTTTCGCGCCATTGTTTTTCTTTAAGTGGGAGGGGGAGTGTGAGAGAGTGTGTCCTACTACAAAATGAAACACTGCGGACGTGACTGTCCTGCGGACAGTTATGACCACGCCTTGTTCACACTAGTTTACAGGCGCAGAATTTGGGGCAATCCGCTCAGTGAACGAGGATGCCATCGGTAACAATTTCGAGTCATCGAAAAGATTATCGGTATGTTTGGCGAACTTCCGGACTCCCTCTCATACCCCGAATAAAAATTCGTTTACTAGTGTTAGAAAGGCGAACGTAATGGGAATGGCTCTATGAAAATGTCCTCTGAACACGAACAGTGCATAAGTCATTCGTTTTTCCACAAACATGTTTTGTAAAGCTAGCATCGTCTTTTATAATTCTTAGCATCGCCTTTACAAAATTTTCTTCCTAACTTGCGGGAGCCAAAGTGTGCTGTTGTGGGCGAAACTTTTTCACACACAATCAATTTCATCAGAATTTTCCGTAATCTCCATTGTACCTAGTCTTGATATGCGGTACTACGATGTTTGTCATTACCCTAACCCTAGTCTCAGAACGCGTTTCTAGAGAGTAAAGCAGTTGGCCTTTTTTCACCTAAAAATTGTTCGTGAAAAGTGTCAAAATGTGCGTTTCTGGCACTAGTAATAAAAGCGGCAGATGCAGAGCGCGGTGCCCATAAAAGAGGAGTTCTAAGTGCTGCGAAGGTACGCCACGGGAGCGTACACCAAAAGCTTGAAGCGACCCACTGTCCACACTAGCAGCAGCAAATAACGACGGTGCCACTGAAAGAAACCAACGAAATCACTGACGTCAGTGAGGATAGAATCCACACAACAAAATATCTAAAAAATAAAATGTGACCAGCCGCACGTCAGCCTCGAAGCTATCAATGCCCTTCTTCACGAGTATGTCAGAGAGGCTTATACGAGCATTTCTTTTTTGTATGCAATTTTTCCGGTAGCAGTATCTGTCAATCACGCACTCGGTCATATCACCGCCATTGAGACGTGGGAGCAGTCGAGAGAAAGTAAGCCATAAGGAGAGCTCATTCGGAGCTGCATCAGCTCTTATTTTCTGCACGGTGCATTCCGTCCTGGAACACTCAGAATACGTAGTGCTGCTCAGATAGTGTTCACGGTGATTGAGAATTTTCGGTCAACTGTTGTGGCTCGAGAGTCAAAGCACATGGTACCCGCGAATTTTCATCCAACACAATCCATTTGCTCAAGGATTCTCTCTAAATCCTTATTTACTTTTTGCTCATAAAGTCAAGCGAATACATTCGTCTGATACAACCAAGTTTCATCTTTGCGACACGGCGTGATAACTTCGCACGGGAAGTAATATTTATTTAATATGCAACGTTTCTGTAAAATTGTATTGCGGGATTATTTGTTTTCTTAAGCCGAGACATCATTGTAAAAGTTGCAGACATCACCGCTACGACTCCCACGGAATATCGTACGTAAGCGGCATGCATTCCCGCTTACACATCCCTTTTCCATTAACCATCTTCAGTATGAGCTCTTTGTTGGGCACGTAATATTTTGCTAGGCTTCCGAGTCTGTACAGAGGGTTCAGTTTAGGCGTGAATATATTTGCTGTAGTAGGCCTTAATTATTCTTTAGCTCTTATTCGGTTATGCTTGACTGATTAAAAAACCATTCATTTCTGCATTGATTGAACTTCATGACTTACCGAAAGGACTGCATTCATTACCCGTTTCAGAAACCGGTGTCCAAGAGATTCGTGTAGAGAGCTTGTAAATGCACTGCGGCATTTTACTTACGTGAGTACCAAAGAAGCACACTGCGGCTCCTTTTAGCGCCAATTTCGGTAGGTGCACCTACGTCAAAGTGAGGTAGATACTTGGTGCTGCCCACTTCATGCGGCGATATGTAGTTCAAATGATATAATTCTCAATAATGGCTTTGCCGGGACGAACAGGAAAAAAAACATATCTCCACCAACATGTAGAAGGCTTTGTAGCTGCCTCTGCCGCGTTAGTAAGCCAGCGGAGTTTGGTTGCGTCGGCTTCTACGGCCATTTGGACAAGGTGACGATGGATTAGGGTATGAACGGGTTTGCAATGCCCACAAAATTGAGCACAAGCCTGCAAAAGTGTAAACTCAACTGATTAGGGCTCGAACCCCTATTCGCTGTTGAGGGAACTGAGAACTTCCAAGTGACAGGCGTCTTGTCAGGATGATAATGAAATCCGTTTGTCTTGACTAAATCGCTAAATCAGATTTGGAAGTATCATTTCGAGATACCTGATTTAGTTTATTTTTTTCGCCTGAAAATGAAGGGTGGTGTTTTTAGCGGTGATTTGAGAACCAGTGGATGATCAACCGCCGCAAGCATCGAAATCTGGTTACCAGCTAGACTTCCAGGGTACATGTTCACAGGACTTCTACCAAACAGTTGGCCCAACTTTTGAAGTAGGATATAGCGGTGACCAGAATGAGTGCTGCATCGGACCAGTTCTGGCTTCTGACCCGCAGATACATGTATGTGTAACCTTGTGCAGTCATGTTGTCGGTCGTTCGACAGTCACGCGGTTGCAATAGCATGATTGCCGGATTCGTATTGCTCACTTTCTCTCTATTTACTCCGCAGAGAAACAAGGCGTGCCGAAGTAGCAGAATATGGCGGCGGGTTCCGTGCTCTGTACCCTAGTTCCTCCACCAGTTAACTGCGGAACATAGGTTTTCGATAACATGGTTTATATACATTATGTGCAAAGGAGAACCTCGAAGGAAGTAAAAGACCACCATAGCGAAGAACGGGTCGTCGGGTATGCAAAAGAAGCGTAGTCATCTTCATCGTATTTTTTTTTCACAAGCTACCAAAACACCTCAGTGCGCCTTGTCGCCTAGTTCCCATTAAGTGCGATGGTTGCTATATTTTTACGTTTTCTACTAGGCGGAAAAGCAATAAAACCCCGGAAAATGCGTTAGACATATTTTGAACCCCCATACCACAACCTCGTTGGGACGATGACTCTTTAACACACCGGCCTGCGATATTTTTTCGGTTCAGCGTAGGTACAAGCCCGCTTATTCGGTGCGATATAAAAACGTTACATTAACCTGCTAATATGCCGCGCACCACCACTAATCTAACCTGAAAGAGGATAAACCACGTTCAAGAGCAAAAAATACTGTGCAGAATTGAGCCATAAGACCATTTTACACCGAAAATGTTACGCGTCTTGCAAGAAAATGTAAGCATTGCGTGGACTGGAACTCTGCGCTTTTGTTCCAGAATCCACGATTCTATTTCCTAGGCTACTGCAGTAGAACAACGGAGTGTTCTTAGCCGTTGCAAGAACGCATAGAATAAGCGTTGAAATAGACACGGGAAGTGTCTGACTTGTACCTACCAGGGAAGGGAATCTCGCATATACAGCACCATTCTAGGGCGACACTTCGCCAGCATTCACAAGACACTGCTCGAGTTGCTTCTATCAAGCAACGTGCCATGTCGCTGTTAGTTTATCTATTTTATCGGGTGCTTCTGCTTGTTCCAGCAATAAATAGGCGTTTTTAATGTCTTTCCTGTCATTTTTAAGAATTTATTATATTGCCGCGAACCATACATTGGGTTTGTTTATTTGTATTTTGCTTTTACCGCCCGGCTGCGCCGGTCTGTGTTATCTCTGTGCCAAGGGAGGCGCGTGCTCCGTTCTTTCTTTCTGTGCCGCATGTGTTATCTGTTGTGATAGGGAGAGCATTCCGATCTAACGTGAACAGCCCAGAATAAGCTTCTTGGATCTACTATGTTCTCGATGTGAATCGACGTTTCGATAACCACGCGCCCCGAAAGATAAAAAAAATTCCCCCGCACCTCCCCGAGGGGGATTGTGAGGATGCAGAAATGCGAACGTCGAACGCAACGTCCTCGGGTACCATGCGAGGAAGGCACCGCATAACCTTCGATACGTCGATGGGCACGTTGACCGCCTGTCCCTTGATTCCAAACTGCCCGTTGCCTCGAGTCAGCCGCCTGATGCTCATTAAGGGGAGTCGAGGCGCGATGAGCCGCTCTTCGACCGGGTTCAGATCGGGAAGATGCGCCGGCCGAGGAGGATAACGGTAGCCAAAACTCACGCCGCCCTCCTCTTCGCAGCTTGGTCTTCTTCTCCTTCTTCTTCTTCAGCGGTTCCCCTACGGGAAGATGACGATGGTGGTTGAACGCGAAGCTATTTCGTGATGGATTGTTTGGTTGGCCAATTCCTAGGGGAATCATGCCACAATCATCATCTCACGCAACCCTCCTCTTCGCAGCTTTGTCTTCTTCTCCTTCTTCTTCTTCAGCGGTTCCCCTACGGGAAGATGACGATGGTGGTTGAACGCGAAGCTATCTCGTGATGGATTGTTTGGTTGGCCAGTCCCTAGGGCCATCATGCCACAATCATCATCTCACGCAGCCCTCCTCTTCGCAGCTTTGTCTTCTCCTTCTTCTTCTTCAGCGGTTCCCCTACGGGATGATGACGATGGTGGTTGAACGCGAAGCTATCTCGTGATGGATTGTTTGGTTGGCCAATCTCTAGGGGCATCATGCCACAACCATCATCAGACGCGCTGCGGACGCCGGCCAAGGAACGCACGACAACCCCGACTATAATGCATTTCTGCATAAAAAGCCTGCAGTGCGGACGCCGGAGCATTCGATTCTGCGACGCTCGCCGACACAAGTCACTTTGTTGACCGCGGCTTCGCCGCCTCTGTATTCGTTTGAGTTGTTAGGGGAGCACAAGTTCGCTCCAATAAACTTGTTTCTCCTTCATAACAACTGCGTCGTCCTTGGCTTCGTGACATCTGGTGGAGGTGCGGGGTACGCACCCTTCATGCCCACTACAACTTCTCGAAGCCGCCAAACCAGTCCAACAAGAGCCAGCCTCCGCGTGCAAGATTTACCACCCGAGTTCGGTCTCCTACCGAAGAAGACGAAGAAGAAAGACGTCGCAGAGGTTTGAACAAATATCCGAGGTTCGGCCGTTTGGAAAGGGCGGCATCCTCTGTAAGTCATCAGATGAGACCTGTGTGGCAGACCTCCTCAAATGCACAACATTCGCTTCTCACCAGGTGAGTGCATTTGTTCCCCCCCACTTGGCATGCGTGAAGGGCATTATTCGCGGTGTCGATGTCCAGATGACTCCGCACGAGATTCTCGAAGAGTTTGCGGTGGCAGGAGTGACATCAGTGTACCGTTGCAGCCGCGTTGTGGAGAGCAACAGGGTCCCAACAGAGTCCGTGATCGCCACATTTGTGGGCTCCTCATGCCCCACTGAGATTAAAGCTTGGCCTCTGGTTTACCGAGTCGAGCGCCTCTCTCCTCGGCCTCTTCAGTGTCTCAGTTGCTGGCGTTTTGGCCACACTGCAAAGGCGTGCAAATCGTCTACCCGCTGTCGTTCGTGCGGTGACAGCCATTCTGCCGACTCGTGCTCCTCTGAGAACGTCAAATGCTGTTTGTGCGGCGCTGGTCATCCAGCAGATTACTCCAATTGTCCTGTGAGGGCTCAAGAAGCCCAAGTGCTTGATATCATAGAAAAGCGCCGCTGCTCACGGAAGGAAGCGTTCGGCATTTTTAAAGAAAGGGCGCATGGCTACGCTGGAATAGCCGCCAAACAAACTTCATCGCTGACCGAGCCCGCTGTGTTGAACGCCATCGGTGCGGCAGTTGAAAAAGCGGTGTCCAAGGTTCAACAGCCTTCGCTAGCTGATCCAGCTTTTGCTTCGCTTATAGCAGCGGCTGTAGAGAAAGTGGTGTCCTCAGTGGTGTCTCAGTTAACAGCTAGCATCACGGAGTGTGTGTCCCGGACAGTAGTGGCTCAGATGGCGCCATTCCTGCCGCTGGCTCCGGCCACTTACAACTCTCCTCCAAATAGCATTCCACAGGTGTCCTCTATTGCGGACATTTCGTTACCGCCAGCAGAGTGTTCTGCCCCCAGCTCCGCTAACGAAGTACCGGTTGTCACGCCTCCAAGAGATGAACCCGCGCAGCTTCCTTGTTCAGATGCAGGCTCCTCGTCTTATCCCAAAACTGGCTCGGAGTGCTTACCTCCGGCTTCCCCCCCTTCAGATTCGGACATGGAATTTCAAAGTTGGCCTCTGGGTTCAATCTCTCACTCCAGTAAACGATCGGGCTCCCCAGGTACTGGGTCCCTAGATACTCAACCGAAACCAAAGAACAAGAAAAATAAACCGCGAACAGTGATTAAAGAAAGCATATTAGACGCTGCAGTTGCAGCGGCTGGTCTCCCCGAGTCATAGGGTCCCTTAAAGTACTCCAATGGAACTGCAGATCTGTTACAGCCGGATTCGCGGACTTGCTTTGTCTGAGCTCCCAGTACAATCCAGATCTAATTTTGCTTCAGGAAACCTGGCTCAATAGCAACCAAAGCTTTAGCTTATGTAATTACAACACGTTCAGACTAGACAGACTTTCACGAGGGGGAGGCCTTCTGATTCTAGTTTCAACAAAATTCGCTCATAAAGCCAAAGTATCCTTCCAGCTTCGAAGATCAGATTGTGAAATTTTGGTATTGGAGATCAGACTCCCTGGCTGTCTTCCTTTCTCTTTGGCGAACGTTTACTTTCCACTTGGGGTTATTGATTCGGAACCCCTAGATCTCGCTCTTGCTGCGGCTGTACCTCCCGTCGTTGTTGCGGGAGACTTTAATTCCCATCATATTTCTTGGGGCTACCGAACGGATTCCTGCGGTCTTCGCTTGTTAGATTGGATTACGGACAACAATTTGGCATGTATAAATTCAGGTTCTCCTACTTACATACAGGGAATAACTCGATGTGTTTTAGATTTAACTATTTGTTCTAGGGGTGTTAAAGTTTCTTCATGGTCTACTGTTGACAGCGGGACTAGCAGTGACCACATTCCAATATTGTTTGAGATTCAGTGCCCTGTTCGCTCTCTCGTCCGGCGAAGTTGCACTTTTGTAGATTATAAGAAATTCCAAATCTCTCTGAAGGAGGCCGTATCTTCTCTGCCTGCAGAAGACACAACTGAACGGGCGACGGGTCTTTGTGCTGCCCTAACCACTTCGGCGCAGTCCTCGTTATTTGAAGTACGGTCTCAGCGAGCTGTGTCACCTAGCCCCTGGTGGAATGAAGAATGTACACGCAACTTTAGACGCAGGAAGGCAGCCTGGAAGAAGCTTTGCTATAACCATTGCCCGCTGAACTGGAGCAATTATAAGTATCATTCCGCGATGTTCAAACGAGCAGTTTCTAATGCCAAACAGGCCTATGACTGCCACCGCTGCTCAATTCTTTCTGAACCCACTAATAAGCGGGCCCTTTTTCGATTTCTTCGGTCTAGGAAAGCTGTTCCCCAATCTGATAATTTAGACTCTTCTATAGTGTTATCTTCCAATGAAATCTCCGAGTCTCTAGAGTTGATTGCTAGGGGTCTGCAAATTCGTTTTTCGTCTGCTCTAGCTACCTCGCCTCCTCCACCTATAGTGGTAGAGGACTTCACAGAAATTACGCATGCAGAGCTTTTTGATGCTATGTCAAAAATGCCAGCAGCGGCCCCTGGTCCGGATCACATTACTACTGAAATGCTAAAACTACTATACGATCATGCACCGGATGACATGCTGAGTATGATTAATTATTCTCTCAGGAATGCATGGATTCCCGATGTGTGGCGGATAGCTAAAATACTTCCTATACCGAAGACTGTTGGTCAGGGCCTCGCTATTGATAATATCAGGCCTATCTCTCTGACTTCGAACGTAGTAAAACTAATTGAGCGGATTTTACTTCACCGAATTATGGAATTTTTGTCTGAGTATAATATCCTCAGCCCAAGTCAAATTGGATTTCGCCCAGGTTGTTCTATTTGGAGTGCCCACATCGACCTTGAAAGTCGTATAAAACTTGCCCGTCGATATAAACAGGTTGCGGCTCTAGTGACCTTGGATATAGCAAAAGCATACGACAGCGTGGAGTACCCTGTGTTAATGTCTCGCTTGCAGAAATTAAATTTCCCTAGATACATTATAGCATGGCTGCGTGAATTCCTAAAGGACAGGCAGTTCTGGTGTGTGAGGGGTAACATTTGTTCCTCTCGGCACTCACAGAAAAGAGGTGTACCACAGGGAGCTGTCCTTTCGCCGGTTCTTTTTAATATCCTGTTAAGCTCGGTCCCTGTCGTTTCGGGTGTCCCGACTTATGTTTATGCCGACGATATCGCATTTTTCGCGTCAGCTTCTGACATACACGAACTGTAGGTATTAATGCAGTCATATCTGAATTCTTTAGGTTCCTGGTTAGATAGCATCTCTCTCACAATAAATGCCAGCAAATGCTCTGTGCTAGCTTTTCAGTCCACTCTTTCCTTTAATATCACTCTCTGTTACCGTCAGCACATCATACCCCAGGTTGATTCTTTAAAATACCTTGGGGTAGTATACACCAGCCAACTTGACTGGAGTCCACATATAGAGCGTATAGCTACTAAAGGAGCACGTGCTGTTGGCATGTTGAGGCGCCTCAGCCATAGAAAAAGGGGAATGCGCCGTGAATCTCTTCTGATGATATACCGTGTGTACGTGCGGCCTATTTTAGAGTTCGGGTGTGTTCTATTCTCGGGTGCTGCTACGTATAAGCTCCATCGCCTAGTTCTCCTGGAACGCCAGGCTCTTCGCTCCTGTTTAGGGCTACCTAAAAATGCATCTAATGCGTTACTTTATTTGGAAGCCCGAGTTCCTCCTCTGATACACCGATTTAGAATACTTACTGTGGATACTTTCCTGAGAGCCTATGGCGCGGGGGTTAACAGGACACAATTTATCTTTGTAGATGAACCAGCTGTGTTTTTGGCGGCCCAGTGGCCCAGGTCCTATCGACCGCAAGTTACTCTAGCACAAAGCTTGGTGTCTCCATTAGGGGTTGCGCTCAATAACGTACTTCCATCTCTTGATAGGGGTCATACGATAATGGTCAACTTCCGGAACATCTTCCCCCAAAATGCTAAAATGCTACCTGCCAGACTGCTCAATAGTATCCTAGAAGATCATTTGGCCTCAATTCAGCAAGGTACTATCATATATACAGATGCTTCTCAACGAGATGAAAAATCCGGAATAGGTATAGTTTCCCCTTCCTTAAATTGGTACTTTTCGGTTCGTCTGGTGGATTTTATCCCTATATTCTATGCGGAATTCTTGGCAATTGTCTTGGCAATACGAAAGCTTGACATATCGGTGTCGTCTCCACTTATAATTACAGATTCCCTATCTGTAGGTTTAGCCCTTTCTTCTCCGAAAGACTCACCTCTTCTACGGACGTTTCGATCCCTTCTACCACTTCATATTACTGAAATTGACCTTCTTTGGGTCCCTGGGCATGCGGGAATCACCTTTAATGAAACCGCAGATTCACTGGCAAGGGTAGCACTCTCCGGGCCTGTTGTCGATGTCATTGAGACAACGCCTTTATTAGCCGCTGTAAGATTCCGTAGATTGTTGAAGCTTCAAGGGCAGCACGAATCAGTCTTATTGTCAATGCGAGATTTTTCTCATCTAAAATTCTCCTGGAATCCGAATTGGTGCCCCTCACGCGACCTGGAGGCGATTGTAACGAGCCTTCGATGTCGTGTGCCCCAGTTGAACAGATACCTCCACAGGTCTCGTCTGGCGCAGACTGCCATGTGCAGTTACTGTAATGAAGAAGAGTCTGTCGACCATTTCCTTTTGTCATGTCGGCGATTTTCAAGCCTCAGACGTCAGCTCCTTGAAGTGCCGCTTCATCGCCTGGGGTTTGTATTATCAGTGCCGGCTCTTTTATCATTTGGGGCTTCAGAAACGGGATATTGCCGCCGGGATGTTTGTTCTGCTCTTCTGCGCTTCATTGAAAATTCCAAAAGATTTACAACCTAATTCGTATCTTGTTCTGGATCCTCACCTGAGCCCTCCACAAGCATCCATTTCTAATTTTTTTTTTTAATTCTCCTCCTCTCCCTCCTTCTTCTTCCTCCTCTTCTTATTTTTCTTTATTTAATTATTTATTTACTTATTTCCTTTTTTTTTTGTTTCAATATTAACCAAATTCCAAACTCAATTCCTCCAACACAAGAAAAGCTTCCAAATTTTTATATTTTTCTTTGAATCATTCTAATTTTCTAATTTCCTTTGAATCTCATTCGAATTAACGACTGATGTTTGGCCGATCCCCTGATTGGGTATGCGCCAATATTCAAAGGAACAACAACAACAACAACAACCAGCACCATGCTCAACCAAGCCAATCCTCCTGTCGTTCTGCAGCAGCCACGGTAACCGCCATCATTCCGAGGAGCCCCCGCAGAAGACCCAGAAGAATGGTTGGAGAAACTCGAGCGCGTCCGGAAATTCAACAGGTGGGACGACGCAGAAACGTTCCGGCACGTCTTCTTTTACTTGGAAGATTCGGCCCGTACTTGGTTCGAGAACCAAGAGAGCGCCTTGACAAACTGGGCTCAGTTCAAGAGCGAGTTCACTAAGACCTTCACTACCGTGGTCACAAAAGAACGCGCAGCGCTTTTACTTGAAACTAGAACGCAGCACCCCAACGAAGGGGTAGTGATCTTTGTTGAGGAGATGAAGAGGTTGTTTCGACGTGCGAACCCGGAGATTACAGAAGAAAAGAAACTAAGGTTTCTCATGCGAGGGGTAAAGCAGAAGCTTTTTGCTTGCCTTGTCCGCAATCCTCCCAAGACGGTGGCCGAATTCGCGTCTGAGGCGGCCGCGATGGAGAAGACGCTGGAAGTTCGAACGAGGCAGTACGATCGCCCGGTCAACGTGCTGGTTTCCGAGACGATCGGTGCCGGGGCTACAAGCTCCGACACACAGCGTGAGACCATCCGAGCAGTGGTCAGGGAGGAGCTTCGGAAGCTTTTTCCGACGACGCCGCAACCTCAAGTTGCCTCCCTGACTGACGTCATCCGCGAAGAGGCTAAACACGCTTTGGGCACTTCTATGCCATCCGAGGCACCCCGCGAGCCACAGGAAATGACCTATTCCGCGGCTGTTCGTCGACCGCACCCTCCTGCTCCACCCCGTCTACAAGAAGCGCCACCGTACCGCCGTCCACTCTCGCCTCCCGTCCTCACTCTCGCCGCCGTCCCCACTGTCGCCGCCGTCGACCGTACCGCCGTACCCAGCCTAAACCCAGACGCCGAGGAAGACTGACGTTTGGCGAACGCCAGATCATCGTCCGCTGTGCTACCATTGCGGGGAGGCCGATCACATCTATCGTCGCTGCCCGTACAGGATACTCGGACTGCGTGGTTTCTCCGTCGACGCCCCACGCCCCCGACCCCGACAGCCATCGAAAAGCCCCTGGGCTGCGGCCGTCGTACTCTTAAAAAAAGAGACGGCACAATAAGGTTTTTTGTTGACTACCGGCGACTGAACAAAATCACGAAAAAGGACGTGTACCCCTTCCCCGAATCGACGACGCCCTCGACCACCTCTGCCAGGCGAAGTACTTCTCATCGATGGACCTGAAGACCGGCTACTGGCAAATTGAAGTGGACGAGAGAGACCGAGAGAAGACTGCATTTATAACCCCAGACGGCCTATACGAGTTCAAGGTGATGCCGTTTGGGCTGTGCACAGCACCAGCGACGTTTCAAAGAGTCATGGACACTGTGCTAGCTGGCCTTAAGTGGCACACCTGCCTCGTATACCTCGAGGACGTAGTGGTATTCGCCCGGACTTTCGACGAACACCTTGCAAGGTTGGAGTCTGTACTCGAGGCTATTCGTACGTCGGGGTTGACGCTGGAGCCTCAAAAGTGCCGTTTCGCATACGGGGAACTCAGGTTCTTGGGCCACGTCGTCAACGCCGCGGGGGTCCTACCTGACGCGGCAAAAACTTCAGCCATTGCGAACTTCTCTAGCCCGAAACACAAGAAGGGCGTGCGAAGATTTCTCGGGCTGTGCGCATACTACCGGCGCTTCGTCGCGAACTTCGCACGCATTGCAGAGCCACTCACGAGCTTGACGAAAGATAGCACCCCTTTCAGCTGGGAAAACGACCAAGAAAAAGCATTCTGCGAGCTGCAAAAACGCCTGCAAAGCCCGCCCGTGCTGGCTCATTTCGACGAAACTGCCGAAACGGAAAGGCACACGGACGCCAGTGATATTTGCTTGGGTGCCCTCCTTGGCCAAAAGCAAAGTGGCTGCGAAAGGGTAATCGCCTATGCCAGCCGTGGTCTGTCGAAGGAGGAGAAAAACTATTCTGCCTCTGAGAAAGAGTGCCTGGCTATTATATGGGCGATTTCAAAATTTCGCCCCTACGTGTATGGAAGGCCATTCAAGGTTGTAACAGACCACCATGCGCTGTGTTGGCTCGCCAATTTGAAGGACCCCTCTGGCTGTCTTGGGCGGTGGAGCTTGCACCTGCGGGAGTTCGACGTTACAGTCGTCTACAAATCCGGCAGGAAACACTCCGACGCCGACTGCCTGTCCCGCGCCCCCATCGACCCAACACCACAAGACTCTGGTGAAGACAGCGCGTTCTTCGGGATCGTGACGGAGAGCGACCTAGCCGCAAAGCAGCGTGCCGACCCCGACTTACGCGTTATAATCGAGTACCTCGAGGGATGCAACGTTGCCGTTCCTAGGACCTTCAAACGCAGCTTACCAGCATTCAGCCTGAGAAACTCCATCCTCGTGAAGAAGAATTTCAGCTCCGGAACAACAGCGAATTACCTTCTCGTCATCCCCGCGGACCTTCGTGATGAAATTTTGGAAGCGTGCCACGACGACCCGTCTTCCGGACATCTCGGCACAGCCCACACTATTGGAAAAATTAAGGCGAGGTACTACTGGCCCGGCCTTACCTCTGACGTCACCCACTACGTCCGGAGCTGCCGTGACTGCCAGCGACGAAAAACGCCGCTGACAAGACCCGCCGGACTTCTGCAACCGATCGCCGTCCCATGGAGACCATTTCAACAGATTGGAATGGACCTTTTAGGCCCGTTCCCTACGTCACGATCACAGAACAAGTGGATTGTCGTAGCGACAGAGTACATGACGCGCTACGCAGAGACCGCCGCTCTTCCGAGGGGGACTGCACAAGAAGTGGCAAAGTTCTTTATAAGCCAAGTTGTGCTGTGACATGGAGCCCCGGAAGTCCTAATCACAGACCTCGGAACGGCATTTACTGCGGAGCTGATGCAAGGAGTATTACGCTACAGCAACATGGATCACCGAAGAACGAAGGCGTACCACCCCGAAACGAACGGACTAACCGAACGTCTGAACAAGACAATCGCAGATATGCTGTCAATGTACGTTGACGTTGAACATAAGACTTGGGACGAAGTGCTCCCGTATGTCACGTTTGCGTACAACGCGGCTATCCAGCGGACGACGCAGCTGACGCCGTTCGAGCTTGTCTACTGTAGAAGGCCGACTACGATGCTCGACGCCATGCTTCCGCACGTAGAAGACGACGACCTCAACGCCGACGTCCACGGATATCTTCAACGTGCGGAGGAGGCCCGCCAGCTCGCTCGAGTTCGTATAGCAGACCAGCAGCTGGTGGATGCGGGCCGCTACAACCTCCGACACCGAGACGCCGAGTACCAACCAGGGGATCGTGTGTGGGTTTGGACTCCCATCCGACGACGCGGACTCAGTTAGAAGCTCCTGCGACGCTATTTCGGACCCTACCATATTCTACGACGTGTTGGCCAAATTACCTACGAAGTGATCCCCGATGGTGACTCCGGCACATCACGACAACGCACGCGGCCTGAAGCCGTCCACGTGGTTCGCTTAAAACCTTTCTACGGACGATAACGAATTTTATTTTTATTTTCGGACTGTCGCTTATGTTAGCATCGGGTCGATGCACTCTTAGAGGGGGGTAATGCCGCGAACCATACATTGGGTTTGTTTATTTGTGTTTTGCTTTTACCGCCCGGCTGCTCCGGTCTGTGTTATCTCTGCGCCAAGGGAGGCGCGTGTTCCGTTCTTTCTTTCTGTGCCGCATGTGTTATCTGTTGTGATAGGGAGAGCATTCCGATCTAACGTGAACAGCCCAGAATAATCTTCTTGGATCTACTATGTTCTCGATGTGAATCGACGTTTCGATAACCACGCGCCCCGAAAGATGAAAAGCCTGCAGTGCGGACGCCGGAGCATTCGATTCTGCGACGCTCGCCGACGCAAGTCACTTTGTTGACCGCTGCTTCGCCGCCTCTGTATTCGTTTGAGTTGTTAGGAGAGCACAAGTTCGCTCCAATAAACTTGTTTCCCCTTCATAACAACTGCGTCGTCCTTGGCTTCGTGACAATATTGCATTTTTAGGCAATGGCAGGTTTGTGTATTTTGTGTATTTGTGTATGTTTTGTGTATTTTGTTTTGTGTATTTGTGTGTTTTTCTGTATTTTATTTTGTGTACTTCACAACCTCTCCAGTGCTCGGTGGTATCTCCCGGGGAGGCAGAGAATTTTTATTTTGTGCTGACTAACATTTAAACAGGTAGTTAAGAAACAGTAGAAAGAACAACACTAAATAGAGGAGCTGCTGTCGTTGTTAGGATTCCATCTTCTGTCTACGTACCTTCCGTGGTTTCTCTCTACTTTATTGACGGCTGCAGGCTTCAAAACCGACAGCATAAAAATAATAGCAAGATCTACAAAGCATATTCTATATGCACGGTCATGAAGGCAGTACGTTCTTACTCATACGGTTAGGCATTGGATGGAGATAACCTGAGTCCACATAAGTAAAAATGGGTTATAGGAAAAGGCGCTTAGAAATCGCGCACGAATAAAATAAACCAAGACCTGAATTCTTTGCACATGAAGTCAGCGGGACCATAGAGTTTCGAGCTAATGGAGGAGTTAGGTTCAGATTTCTTGTGTGTTTCTTCTTTCTGAAACAAATGTTATTTTCACAAAATCTCGCTTTCAAGGAAATAAACAAGTCACTTTCACCATTCCCTCGTCGTGACGTTCGGCGTCGATATTACACAGAAAATAGAAAACTCAGCTTTGGAATCTCCGCTCACGAAATGAGAGAGGATTTTCGGGAAAACAAATAGTTTTGCCGATAAACTTTCTTCTGTGCTTTCCGAAATTAATGCAAGACAAGACTCTTTTTTGGCATTGTTTTACATAAAAAGAGTAGTTGTTTGTTCTGTTACTTTATTTACAGAAAGCAATAGATGCGATACGAGTTAAGTTCTAAGTTCTAGGAAGAATTGTGTGACTGAATCTCGACTAGGTGATTGAATGAGGAAGTAGAACTTGTGTACAACACGAATAATGTGTTACCAAAAATTATGACTGACTACTACAAAATCTCAGCTGCAGTACCTCACAGAGTTATGAGATGCTGAGAAAGAAATACAAACAAGCTCACATTAATGCGTAATACTTGAAAGTAGCGAAGCTGTGCGCCACCTTCACGACCATGACGACTATTTAGTCCACGATTGGAATCAATTTGCTTCGTTTTTGCCGTCAGTGCGGTATTTGCTTCTTATTTGTTGTATAGGGAAGCTCACAGAAACGCGTAAGTTATACCGGGAGATTAGAGTCAAACCCTAACCAATTTGGACACTCACACGAGTGTCCAAATTCGGCTGAGAAAAACGCACGGTTGAACCGAGTGGCGGCTCCCGTTTTCGAACGACGTTCCCGCTGCAGACAACCAGTATCATCTGGGCGTTACCGGAATGGCCAGCGCTTTAGGGCCCAATTGCGTTGAATGCGTTCGCTGTCTTGGGCCGACCGACATCTCTGGGCAGCATTGTCAGCGTATACGTGTCTGTGTTGGCGCTCCATATTAGTTTTCGTTCTCAAGCTTACGGGCGTGGGGAAAACCAGTTGCCGAGCCATCTCTCCGAATGAGCTGGCGCACTTCTGTAAGACGGACTACCATACGATTTCCTAGCGTACGCGAAGGACGAACGCAGACCCGTATATCATGGGCAGAGCCATACTTAGGAGTGGCGCGGGAAGTGTGACTGTGATAGCCAATGTGTTGCCCCTATTCCGGCAAACGGTGGAGTTTTTTTGCCAGTGTTGGCCAATCTCCCTAATTGGGTATGCTTGGCTTGACAGTCGTCCGGGGGGTTTGCTGGGCGGTTTCCACGAGGCATCCACTGACGTGCGTGCGCTTAGGTGTGCTCGGAAGTTTCTTAATAATGCGGACAGGAAAATTAACAATATGCTAAACGGCTTCGCTGTTAATTATTTGGAAATACAAGGACATCCATCATCATCAGCCTGTGTAGGTCGACTGCACTACGGAAGCCGCTCCCACTGACGTTCAGGCGCTTCCATGTTGCGCGCCGCGAGTTCATTCTTTTCCTTGAAACTTTCTTAATTCTTTACTCTGGCCAGTTATTGGCCTTCGTCTTCTATTCTCGTCCCTCCGTAGCTGCCTTGTTATCCTAGTGGTCCAGAGGTCATTCGTCTGAGTGATTGGGGAACCGTAGTCCATTTGTATTTTATTTTAAATTTGAACTGTTATATCTATTTCTCGAGCGTTCAGGATGCTTGTTTCCAGTTCATAGGCGCTAACCGTATAGGCTTTATTAGGCCGAAGCATGGTTTGCTTCCAGATTGTTACAAACGCCGGACGTTTCCGCCTGTGTTCATCAGCGGTACTAAACTTTGGTTGTGCGCCATTCTTTTAGTGATGGAGGAAGCGTACCTTTATTCCCTTGGATGGCTTGCCTGAAGCACCGCCGTCCATGCCTATACTGCGCCGAATCTTTTGCGCGTGCTTGGGGTCAGCGCTGACAACCTGTCGAAGGTAGTCTTATTTCTCCACATGTTCTAGTAAAGCTAAAGCACTTTTATTAGTGTTTAATTACCTATGCTGAGGAGACGGTTTTCAGCATGTTTATTTGTGACTAGTTTTTATGTAGTAAAATGTTTTAGCCTTGCGTCTTGGCGTTGTTATTGTAGTTCGTCAAGCGTATTTAGAGGTGCTGTCGAAACTCACTGGGCAAGTATGGGTCAAACAAACATCAAATAGCTCAATTCTTCCCCATTTATTGCTATTCCTGAATTTTCCTAATAACGCTTCCCTAATGCTGTCTATGCTTTATATGCAATTTCGACGAGATGCCATCTCTCGGCCGTACTGTCTTTCTGATGGGAAAGATATCGCTGTTCACTGCGAAGAAGGATACCTCTACCAGGGAAGAAAATTTCCGTGTCTGCGTTAGCAGAAAACGGTAGACTAAATGAAATGAATTACTGGCACCGCCAGGAATCGCACCTGGACGCGAATAGAAAACCGGAGCGAGACGCCGACCGTCGTATTACCTACTAGGCTATGCTCACACAGACGGTGTACTCTACGAGCACAGCGGCGGGCCTACCAGATGCGCTCATTTAAAGCCCGCGAGAGAAGTGCAAACTCCATAATCTATGATAACGGTGTTCAGGTAATTTGGATTAGCGGCGAACGAAACAGTGTGTGAGGAGGGAGACTGGGAGGAGGCCTCTATCCCCCTCAGACACTTTCTTTGCGGCGAAGCATGAACTAAGAGTGAGGGGCAGGCAGTGACAGAAATGATGCCGCAGCCGCGCGTGCCGCCAACCTCTTCACCCTTCGCGGGACGCTTCTCACCATTTCCTATCGGCCGATGCTGCTGCGTTCCGGCGCTTCCCAGCTAAAGCCTGATAACAACGGCCAGAGTTTCTGTTTTTTTATTTGTAGAGCCACGTGTTTGAATTCAAGTGACCTCGCATGGGGAGTCGTTGTGGGGCCGCTTACAGCTTCGCAGCCAAACCACCTTCACAGCACAAATTGGAGTCAAATGTTTGTATGGATGATTATCCTGCTTCTTAATTCTTTATAAATAGCACCTGAGAATCTTATGAGACTCTCCGGTACCCCGGAATCCTAGTGCATGCAAGGCAGCTGTGGTGTCGGCTGAATCAAACGCGTAATCTTGATTAATAAATGTCGTATAGAGTGGTTTAATACATTCTCCATAGTTTTCAATTGCTTCATTGATCACAAAGATTTGGTTTATTTTACGTTATCCTTTTCTAAACCGAAAAAATCTTCTCTGTCGCTTATGCATGTAACTTTTGATTTTTAGAAACAGCTTGCATACAATTGAAAGTAGGCTCATGGGAGTGTCATTCTTAAGCCCTTTTTGTCTTACTACTGGTTAATTAGAAATATGCCAGTATTTTTTCAGCCGATAGAGATGTTAACATTCTGAAGAATTCCTAAAATATTTTGGCAAGGTTTTGTAGTACGTAGTGGCTTCACCATTCATATTATCTTGGGGCAGCGGAATTGAAGGCACGACCCTTTGTAGATGAAGCGATGACGTGAAATGGTGGCTGTAAAGGTCCACTCATGGGGTCAGTGGCCAGGCGCCCATGCTACGCGTGTGACAGGAAAGCTCCCCGCCGCTCGGCCTAGCGGCACAGCACTGCCGACACTACGCCGCGGTGGACGTAAATTGCCGCGGCGCGTTCGGGTGACGGCTTGTCTGGACGGAGGAATGCCGAGGGGATAATCCCCCCTTTGAGAATGCCAACGGCCCCGCAAAGTTCCCGGAATTGTTGACATAGCGGAAAACGGTGGGTGGTGATCGTGGTCTGACCGTGCGGCGCGGCAGCTTGTCGCGAGACACCACGGTTACGCGCCCTCGTCGGCACCGCTTTTCACCGCCCCCACGCCCTCTCCGCCACGTGCTTTCTCGCCCGCGGGCCGGCTTTTGACCCGCAGGTGGTGGCGCCTTATTGAATATTCCCAAGATAGCGGAGTGACAGCTGTCTACGTGAAGCTAGAGGGGCGTTCCCGAAAGAGAGTAATACCAAGGTGTTGTTGGAAAGCGTTCTTGTCTGAGCTCTCAGCTAGGCAGGTTACCGGCGACACACGGAGTCTCTACCACCAAAGCTAGTTCAGGATTTCTGAGGCCCCTAAGCGAGCGATAGACTGGAGGATCTCGTCGGACGTTTAGGGAAGAGCTGTGTACCGGGCAGCTAGACTGGTCCTGCGCCGGGAACAGAGTCCCGGCCGTCGTTTCTCGAGCGGTTTGTCTATGCTCCGAGCGTAGGAGAGTTGAGAAGCTCGAGTGACTTGTGCGCACCTAAAGCTAGCTTCTAGCTTAATTTCGACGTTTTTCCTTTTGTTACTCCTGTATCCAGTTAATTTAATGAAAATAGTTGTATATAAACTCTTCGTTTCCCTGCACCAAATCCAAACGCCCCGAGTTCATCAATTCGGCCACCATCTTAGAGAACTTCAACACCAGCGCCCTGCGAGCCTCCTGCTAAATCAACCGGAGCCCGGGCGGTCGGGTTCCTGATCCCTGCCGGACTTCGGGGAACGATGATCATCAATCTTTACTGTGGCCATGAAATCACGAGCACAGACAGGGCCATGCACCATTTCGACCGTTGCAGTCTACAGTATGGCTTCAACGGCTGAATTGGTCACAGCCCATTTCTTCTATTTCTTGGATCAATATATAAACGGTTATGCATTTATTCCTTCCCTTGAATGCCTTAATCATTAGAAATTCGTAATACCTCACGTTCTGTGTTTTGGAAGGAGTAGTGTAGGAGAGCTTAATTTGTTTGCGTACATCCTCATATAAAATCCCTCAAGTACTTCTGTACTCTTCGATGTCGTCCGTAATGTTTCTGTGTTCGTCTGTTAGTGTATTCTTTTACTCCCAATAGTTCTTTTCTTGTTACTTGCTTTTATCTCTCATCAATCTTCGGCGCTTGTTCAGTCCTTTTTGGGTATTGTTACTTATTTTCCATCTGTTATTCGATTTTCACGAAATTGCGCCTTATGCACCCCACCCACCACACCGCTCTGCTTCAGTTTTGTACCGAACCTGGCACGCTCCACCCAATGGTGGGGTGGGGTTGTCAAAATATCCTAATATAGACAGAATTTCTTGTCCGCCTCAACAGCAGTAGAGTGTGTTGGCAAGAATTAGTCCGAACGACCAGCTTTTTTTGCTGGAAAGGGCTGTCGCCACTGGCACCAAAAAAGGGGTCCCAAAATGAGCACAGCACTAAGAATTTTATTTCTAATAAAGAAGTTAATCCTCTCCCTCACACGGTCCTTATATGCAACTTCATGCAACGTTCTCGATATTTTTTGTTGCTAAGCTTCGCATAAGTTCTTTTGTTTAAATATTGAGTACTAGAACCTACCATAAGTTCTGCTTCTTTTCAGCTAGTGCTGATCCTGTGATTGCCATTGCTAGGTTGTCATGTAGTATATTTACGTGTTGCTCGTTGTCCCATTTTAAAAGGGCGCAATTCATTCTGAAAGATAATATAGAACACCTACGTTCTGGATATAACTGACTCCAGGCTGGGTTTCCCTCTTTACGCTGGTGTTGCTTTATTCCTTTTGAGATTGAGCCGTATTTTGTATATACCCATCCTCTTATCGCCGCACCATATCCTCCCTAGCGCCTTTATAGCTTTCAAAATACCTGTACAGTCTATTAGAATGTATTCAATCTTGATTTATACATACCATGGGTCTTTTCCATGTTCATTTCCCAGCCCTTCGTTTAGAGAAGAATGTGTTAGTAAACCGGACGTTATTTCGCTCCCCCAATATAACCAGTGCATAATATTGGCTACGGCGAGTCTAGTTAGAAAATTCTCCGTGACCTTTCGCCTACTGCTTCTTTCCAAGTTTGGCGTTCCAGTCTCCTATCACATTAGTGATATTTTTTGTTATCTTATTGATTGGGGATTCGATGTCCTCGTGAAAATTAAATCCTCATCATCGGAACCAGTCCTTGGTGCACGGGTTTGTGCTATTTATTTTGTATCATTTATTTAGCTTGATCACAACTACGGTGAATATTCTTGGTAAAACTGAATACTTCCACCGTGTTGCATGCCATTTGGCTGTAGGTCAAGAATCCCACTCCATTCACCACCTTTTCTTCAGTTTCTAGATAGCAAGAAATATCCCGCTACGCAACTCCATGATTTTTTTTGCTTTTCTTCCAATTTCGCTTAACCTTACGATACCCCCTTATGATCTAGAGCTCATCTGAAAGCTTACCATCCTTTCATAAAGAAATTTTAGAGAAGCTAAAAGCTTTCTATCATCAAAACGTTCTTTACACGTGCGTCCAACCTTTAACCGTTTGTCCGACCTGCAATCGTTGTCGAAAATTCAAAAGCCTATATCTGCAATAAAAAAGAACCCGCGCGACCATTTGTCGCGAACTAAGTAAACGTATCTACCAATTAACGATATAAATATGTACCTATAGGCGTTTCGTGAGATAAAGGTATACCACTGTGCTCCTTCTTTATGATCGATGCGTGTATTGTCGCATCTAGAAGCTTTCCGTTATCGCGTTTTTTAACCATGGTTTGGACACAATGTAAGCCAGGTTACACGCACGCTCCCTGCGGAAACTGGGATAAGGGTCTTCGGGGTTCAACCCTGGACACACAGACCCTGCTCGTCTCTAGGGAACAACTGGTGGCGGGGGCCTTCTACGCCCCCCCCCCCCTCCCACCGATTTATCTTGCTAACACACTCTCCAGTGATCTTACTATAGTTTTTTGGTTGACCAACCCGTTTATGGGAAAATGCATTGGGTTTTTGAAAGGACACCATCGGTCAGACCAAGAAAGCATACCCCTGTATAGACCAGCTCAGATTCCCTCACTGACGCAGTTCGCTCGTTGATCACTGCTAAGTTCTACAGGCAGCCTGCACAGACCTAGATATTCTTAGATCCCTCTGCTGCATCGCTGGCCGGGCTGCCGCACTGCCAAGGTGATCTACAAATGTTCGGGGCTGAGAGAAAAGATTTCATTGGGTCAATCATGAAAGGTAAGACGAACTACTACACCACGGTGACCACATCATTCCCTGCTGAAGAAGTGCTGCCTGTGTCCCAAAGAGCCTTCCTAGCTCGGTTGCACGCATCTAGTGTAATCTCTCAGATACCGCGGGGTGACGTTTACTTTCCCTTACAGGAATATCTCTCACTGTTGATATTAGGGCAGCCATAGGAAAACGGGTCACGCTTGAGTCCCAATAATGAATGCCCTGCTGATTTGCGCTCTACAACAATTTAAGATGTAGCCTATTACTGCTTCTAACCATGCGGTGTCGTGTATTACCGAGAAATGGGGGGAATACCATGGCTGCATCGTGGTTGTGAGCTGCTTCGAAGCGCGGACAAGCGGGAATCACTTCTTGCAATATCATTTAGCTTGCATAGTAAACATGCGGTCCTGCTCGAGGCTCTTTAACTTGTGTTGGCGGTATTATAGCAAACATTAGGAATTTTGTACTTCACACCTCAAATGGGAGTCCACCCGCCCTCACGCTATCCTAAAAACTCTTGGAAAATGCGTGCACCACTCACGTTCCTCTGAACACATTCCAGGGCAGAAAATGTTCAAATGTACTTTGATGGTGCGTTTGTAAAGAATGTAGTTTAATTTACTCACGGGTTTTTAGCTTGTCCGTATAGCAGTTACTGCCTTTAGGGTACTTAAACCTGCGCATGCTAAATTCATGCTTCACTTTTTGGGCACGATTCTAGTGGATGTAACCCATTGCACTGAGAATAACAAAGTTCCCCTGGTTAAAGCTCCCAGTGAATATTCTTGGGTCGAGGATATCGGTATGGCTGTTTTTTATTTTGTATTGCTCTTGTACGTATTAGCCACTTGTGTGAAATTAGAAAAAATATTTGTAACGCAATTTTAGCAATCTTTTGCAATGAATCTTGCTTGAGAGAGAACTCACCAGTCAGCGATGGAGGAAATAATCTCGAAACAAATTCACTGCGGGGAAACGCATTCTGTCCGGCTATGAAAGAGAATGTGTATAAGAGTTTGCAGGGCACACAGCATTTCAACAGGCGTTCGGAAAAGCATTATAAGGAATGATTTCCAGCCTGAGTGACTAGAATGAAAGACACAGGTACGCAACAGTGTTCCTTCTTTTGTTCTTATCACCTATGCTGTAGTGTCTTATTACGGTCGACGCACACTAGTATCACTTTCCACCCCAGCTACGTCTCGGAGGCTTCACTGCTTTCTGCTGCCATCGGTGTCATCACCAAATAAAGTTCCTTTCTCTGTCTGGCCATCACGCATCGATTGAAGGGCTCTTAGTCGAAAGGTTGCTTAATATTATTTTCTATTTATCGATCCCTTCGTGTTCGTCTCCCACACTTTGACACGTTACTGGCTTCCCGAAATCTTGCTCCTGTTCCGAAAGACACAGGGACATTCCGGTGCGGTCGATGAATTTATTTGGCTTGCTCTTGCTAGCGTACCCCCTTAGCGATACCTTGAACACAAAAAAAGAAGTATTCTGAGATTCGTAAGACCTCGCCGAACATTTTGAGAACCTGTGTTAGAACTATATCATTAGTTCTTTGCAAACGTGGCATAAAAAGGGAAGGGAGTGGAAAATTGTGCGTGCTGTTATATAATTCAGTGCAAGCGCAGAAAAAAGAGAATGACCGCAAAATGAGGAAGAAAGCACGCATTCCCTATTGATTTGTCTAAGGCCCTGTGTTTTGTTTGCGCTTAATATTTAAATAAAAGTGTTTATTGTTTACATGTGACGTCTGAGTTGTGCCACGCTTCCGCCAGATGGCGCCATGGGTCCCGCGACCGAGAGAAGACGCAGTGAAACATCCCCCTCGCGAGGGGCACGATCAAATGCAGAGCATTTCCGGGGGCGCACGACGTGAAGTAGTTTGCGTTACGTTAATGTTGTTGCACTTGTGGCAACTTCTGACCAGAGAGCGCTCGTCAGCAGTAATTTGAATGAGTCAACGATATAAGGCGCGTTCGTAGCGTCCCATTCTGTGTCGGCTTTGTGGCGCAGTGGGTAGAGCACCATGTACATTACGTTCCGCCCGCAGGGTCGAGGGATCGAAACCGGGCGCCGGGTAGTAGCATTTTTTTATATATAGTAGGGACAACGACGGTGCGGACTACGGACGTCAACGCGGGTGACATCGTGAGGTACTCAAATCATCTGCATTTAAAAGCGCGGGGCAATTCCGTACGTGCCCGGTATCAGCGAGGCTCTGTCATGCATACTCCGCTCATACAACGTGCAAACTGCGCGTGTGCCGTATCGAAAACTTAGGCATGAACTCGTGAACGTGAAGGGCAAACTGCAGACAGAGAGGTATCCAGCAGTTGTGTGCGTCATTCCTTGCGTACATCGCCATTACGTGTATATTGGCGAGTCAGGAAACTGCGAAGCGCTAACAGCAATATCGAAATCATGTAAACATGAACTACGTTTCGACAAGCGCCCTTGCTTAGCCCTGCGATACCATGCAGCACACAACCAACTGGTCTGCTTCACGTGTCCTCCCAAAAGCAAGGTATGCTACTTGACGCCTTCTACTGGAATCACTTCACATACAGACCACAGAATACAGGCTGAATAGGAACGCCGGAAATCTGCCGTCAATCTACGCAAGTTGCCTGCGCAGCCTTGTGAAACGTCATTAAGGTGATTATTTCCCGTCAAGATTTTATTGTGACCAAGGCTTCCGTGTGGAATCAGAAACGTTATTTTTTTAAACTCGTAATAAACTGGAGTCGGTGTCTTGGTCTTTCTTCTTCAAAATGCATCCCTAACAGACGGGCTTCGGTCATAACCTTGACGTTATCGAATGCTCCACTATAACTACTTTTATAATTCAAACAGTTGGAAACTGGGGAGTAGGCGGAACTCGGGCCTTCTGGAATAGCGCCCCTGGTCTGTTTTATTTTCTCTTGTTTTTAACACGAAAGTGTCTTATGCCCGGATGCACCAAGATGTGACCGGCGTCATATCCGTCACGAAAATGACGTCGCCAAAAAGAGTTCCACTGACGCGGCTGCGCCCGGATTCGACCCACGAACTCTTTCGCCGCTACGGGAGGTACACAGCGCTCTGCCCACTGCGCTACGAAATCAAGCGCAAGTAGGTCTAAGAACGCGCCTTGCATCTTTAACACTACTTTCTTAATTGAGATGCCGTTTAGAAGATGCTACCGTTCAGGAGAAGTGAAGTGACATAGTTTAATATGACACTAATGAGCAACGATAGTTGGGCCTCGATGCTAGCGTCTTCGTGTACGCCGGAGGCGGGTGAAATGAGGCACCCTCTGCCACCTTCTGCTTTCAGTTTCGGTTCCGTTCCATTCCCACGGTTTTCAAGGCGCTGTTTTTTCTTTCGGAATTACACAATTTTCCGGCGCGTGTAATCCAGTGCCTAACGTTGATGCGTCTAACGGTGCCATACCAACGTAATATAAATAGCGATGCGCAAGTTCATATGTATGAACAATAAAATGCTCCTGTGAAGCCACATTTCACATTCGTGTTTTACGGAATCCTATGAAAGAGGCATCAACCACATTATTTTATGGTAGCCAGACTCAAGACTCGTTACTTGGTTTTCCGCTCTTTCAGTAAAAAAAAAATACATGGAAAGAACGAGTTTGCTGTACAGCAAAAGAGCGTCCGTGCTTTCGTAAGTGAGCGATGGCTTTCCTGTGAGGAAATACTATGTCTCTCTTATGGAAATTCATGGCTTCAAATCATCAAAAACTGAGATGTTATATTTATGACAAAATGGCTAGCGTGCACGAATTGTAAGCTTTGTAAACAAAACAGCAAATGAGAAAACACGTTTTGATATGCTGAGTGGTTTACTAGAACCAGAGGTCGTTTTATTAAAATTGGCGTGACCGAAACCGTGCGCTTCTCACGGTCTGCGTTTTGTATATGCCGAAATGCTGTTTAGGCAAAATGTGCAACCAATCTTTTGATTTTCCAATTGCTCGCACGGCTTGATTTCTAGCCTATTTCTCGATACACCTAAGCCCTCGAGAAAAACGTGTAATTGCTTAAGGCTTCAAAAATAAAAAAATCAATTATTAAAAATTTCAGTGAAGATTACTTCTCGGTATGCTAGGTATGTCCTCATCGTCCTTTTCTCCCGTATTAGTCCGTTATGTGCTACTTGTTTTCAAAGTTCACTGCAAGTTATGCTACTCCACGATTTCAAAAAAAAAAAAAAAAACAATTGATGTCCTCCGGTGAAGCAGAGTTCTGTGTCTAACGGTTCCTCTTATTTACTCGGTTGTGCCAGAACTTTTGCTGTTTGGTTTTATCTTTTTTGTTTTGAGCTCCCTGAATTTTCTGTCATTGAAATTAGAGGTATTTGATGTTGTAGGGCTGGACATACTAAACGCTACAGAAACATGACCGTTGCATTACAGTATTTCCTATTCCGCCGGCTTCAAATTCTTGGCTAGTGGGGCGTGTGCTCTCTTTCTTTTTCTTTTTCCCGAAAGCGGAGTGCAGTCTCTCGAGGTGCGGAATACATGGAGACGGTTGGAGGCCAAATTTGCCTTTACGTAGCCTTACCATGACGGCGTTAAAACGACAATTTCTCAGTAGTTTTATATCTTATAACCACTACAGAAACCCAGGAACCGGCTTTTAGCAAAATAAAGGAGGTTGAGGAAGTCCGCTTGAGGGCGCGCTTTTGGTGCTCGGTGACGCCCTGAAAATTTGTCCCGCCCCTAAAAGCCAATGGTAGAAGTAACTTTACCAGGAAACGGGCTGGCTCAAAGGCTTATAAGAATAGTAGGGCGTTAAGGACGGGGTAAAATTAAGTCCGGCTCAGAATGTCAGCCTCGCGTGGGAAGTCCCAGAGGGAACGCAGTACTCGGGCTGCACGCGTGGGGCCATTTTTAAAGACGCTTCCTGGGATTCTACCACCCACCGCGCAGGCATTGCTTTCTACCACCCTCAATGTGACGTATGCCGTGGCCTGGTGTTCCAGTACAATGATCAGGAGTCTTGTGAACTGGAGTTGCGCGCTATATACATGGCCGTGCACTAGTTATCGCAACAAGAGTCTCAAGGCGCCTATCCCCCAGGGAAGCGCCTCACCATTTACACAGATTCCCATGAGGACATCAAAAACTACAGAAGATTCCAGGGCACGGCTGCCGAACTCATCAGATTAAAAGCCAATAAAATGGAAGGAAATAGAAGAGGGAAATGGGAGCTTAACGTATACATTTATCAAACCAGACATCGCATATATAGTAGCAAGAACCAACTCATGAACAAAATTCGTCAATAGGAATATGAACGAAATATAATACGAAAAGTCATTCGGCTTCTAGAGCCACTAAATATTCTTATATTCTTGTTGATATTTTCGGTACTCCTACCTGGTCAACTTTTTCCTGCAACAAATTATCGCTAGCACCTTATCGGCAAACAAAGGGCATTATTGTCATATAACTTTCTGTAATGCGTTGGAAGTTAACATGGGGAATGTCCAGAGTATAAAACACCTTACTTTTCTGACAATCAAAGAGTTGAAATTAACAAAAATCGAAAAAAAAAAACGCTTTCGCCTCTCGAACGTTTGAGTGAAACTTGAGAGAGGACTAGGTGAGTTTTTCTTTGTATTCACAGCATTTGGCGGCTTCTTTTGAATATGAAGAATAAAAGATGTGCTCATAAATAATATGCAGACACATTGCGTTTTCTTCTGCGAGAGCACGCTTCATTCAAACTCCCAAAATGAACGTCAGCAAACTTTAAACCAAAGTTTTAGTAATCTCGTCAAGCCCTTCCACCATGGTAGTAAATGTGGCCTTCATTTGCACGCGTCCCGTGACTCGCCCGGCCAAGCTCCGCAGACAGTCGCGTTGGCTCCAGCCGCGGCCTCTGCCTGCTTGGCGCATGCGCTCTGCGCAGCTGGTTTGCCCTTAATAACGTGAATCACCCCGTGCATGTGAAATTGGCCATGAGTGAGAGCAGGGCCGGCATGTATTGTTTTCACGTTTGGCGGTAGCTGGAAGTTTCGAGCCGTAGTCGCCAAGCGGTGTCTGACCACACCGCGGATATGGCCCGGCGAGCCATGCGGATGAGAAAACGCCCGACGCCGGACCACAAGCATGCGCAATAGCAGGCTTGGGACGAAAATTGTAATTATTACGGCTGAATAAAGGTTCACCCCGTGAAATAACGACTTCGCTAATGTTCGAACAAAAACCAAGGCATAAAGGGAACGCGTGAAATTAATGTTAAAACGAAACGTTTTTTCGGCTTTTACAGTCCCTTAAACACGCTTACATTTTTCTTTATATTGTATTTTATATATTTAACCAGCCGAAGGCAAATTATCACTTTGCATATCCGGTGTTATCCTCGCTAAGCCGCACCCATTTTTTCCCAATACGGCTTTGCGAAATGTCATGGCAGCATGCCGCTTTTCTGATCTTTTATTTTACAAAATTATGGTATAAAAAAAGTCTAGTTTCCGCATGACAGGGTTAGTTTAGCCGCAAAAAGCTACCCAGGAAAACAAAGAAATGACAGCCCAGACGAATCTAGAGACAGGACCGCCATGTTTTCATTTCCATCTGCCGTTAAGTGGTTTCCTAGCGCCTAACCATGTTTGCTCTTTTGCTACTAACCGTGTTTGCTATTAACCGTTCGCTACTAACTCTTTTTGCCTAACCGTGTTTGCTACTGCGCTCCCAATCCGCACTGCCCGTCCAGTAACTCAGCGGATTGCCAGACCTTTTCTGTAACCCAACCGTTAGGACGGGCTTACCAGCCCCCAATTCGCTCCTGATATACATTCTCATTGGGCATATACTAGTTTGTCGTGAGGTGTGGGAAACAGGGCCTTTTCCAGAAAGCATCACTATGAGCACGTGTATAACCAGTGTAACTTAAGAGTTAAACTGGGAAACAGCGCTTTTAACGAGGACAGCGAAGAAGAAGACAGACACTAGCGCTGACTAACGGATGAACTAGCGCCTAACGGAGCGTGCGTACTCCCTTAAAACCGGCACAGGAAGCAACTTGGCAACGCACTGCAAGGCCTGCAAGGCCTGTAAGTGCTCCCCGCGTTTGGAAGAAACTAAGATACTCAAGAGGTTCCGCGACACACGCGCACGCGAAATCTACGAGTCGTGGCAGATCGCCCAGCGTGGCGAAGAATAATTGTACCTCCATTTGCGCGTGAGCACCCCTTCCGTAGCTCTTTATCAGAAAGAACTTGTGTACTTGAACATGTAATTTCGAGTTATCTTGGCATAGCAGATGCGCCTGTGGTTTGTTTGTGTTTTTCTTTTTCACGCATGTGACGTCATAGTATTCTTCCTTTATATTTCCGCAAGCAATGAAATATTGCTCAGGTGATAGTCAGCGCTAGTGTCTGTGTCTTCTCCTTCGCTGTCCTCGTTTAAAGCGCTGTTTCCCAGTTTAAATATGAACCAACTAGCCCAAACCCAAACTTTGGTTAGTAACTTAAGATATTCTGTTTCAAAGCGCCTGAACGCGACGTTACTTGAAAAAGAGGTCCTAAAATGTTGTCCCTTATTTAGTGCAGACGTTTTTACTTTACAGGTGTCCAACCTCTGTCCCCGTCTATGTCGATATATATAACTGTTGCAGGCAATGGTTGATGCCTTAATATACTCGTTAGGCACGGTTTGTATGTACAGCACATGATTTGCTTTTAGTGCGCCTTGTAGGCGAAGCTGCATGTTGTTAATCCCCGGTTTTCATTCCGGTGAAGCCTATTTACTCGGCACTGCTTCAACGCCCCTCCTCGCCACAGCTGAATCATCTTTCACAAGTTTTCTTATTCTCCCCACCACCGATAGCGCTGATAACGAAGCTAGCGCTGTTATCACCAGTTGCACTTGTACCTCGCTGTACGATGAACGCATGTCCTTCACTTGGAAAAAGAAGAGCGGCAATTTAAGTAGCTTCTCGACACACACAAGCGCGAATTGCGCGAAAACTGCGGACAGTCCCTACCGCAGGACGTGTTGTCGCCGCCGATGCCACCTCGAGTTCTACGTCGCCGAGTAGGTGCGAACTCCGGCCAGATGAAGATTAACTTCCCTGCACGGAACGCCCTCGTTACCCTATAATTCTTGGTTAGACTGAATTGATTAACGAGCGACAGTTTTGCCAGTGACGTTGACGTGTGCGCACGCGCCAATCACCGGCGGCGGATTTATGGGTGCACCGGGGGTATGGGACAGGGTGTGGAGGGAAGGGCGGGACGTGCGCACGGAGCTAAGCTTCATGCCTTCCCCGATGATATGCCCATGTGCTGGTGAGATATTTAATCTAACGCCCCATTTGCAACATGGCTGTGGTCCTCCGTGGTCGAGTGGTTTGGTTGGTGTGGTGCACACGTAGTAAGATGCTCACAGCACGGAAGGGAAAAGAACAGCCTCATGTTTTTCCTCTAGAATAATACTGGAGTCCTTCCCAGTTTTATTCGGCTAATTAGTCAGGAGTTGGGCTGACGCACCAGTTACAAACACGCGTGTTTTGTTTCGTAGATTCCTTGGACTACGCCTTGTGTTAGTGGGCATTATTCTTCACAGAGCTAAAAGCAGTGCTTTTTTTAACTATCGGCAACATTTACGCCTTCTCCTTTATTATGAATACTTTTATCCAAGGGTATAGCAACACAACAATGATATCCGTATTGCGACAATTGTACTGCATATCAATAATGTTCAATGCACTCTATCTACCTAGCAGTCTCTTAAATGCAATGGTGATCATGCAATGTATATTGCATGTAGGAGAACAAGGGATTTGCACAAATTCTCGTGGTGCTTCGCGCAGCGCCGAAAACGGCCCGATAAATTATAAACCGCAGTAGACGTAGAAAAATATGGAGGCAGAGTCCTTCTCACAGCAACCATGAATAGCGTATAATTGTGAAACTGTCTTGGTGCCATAGCTCTTGCAAAATTACTCAGCTCAGAACTGGGTTATGTAATATCTCGCTGATGCTTTCACAAATGCCCCAGAAGCATTATACTAGGAAATTGTGCTGCTGAGCACGAGTACGCGGGTTCGATTCCCGGTTGCGGCGGCTCAATTACTGGCGGAGGATGAAAGCCAAAATGCCCTTCTGTGCAAGATTTCGGTGCACGTTAATGATCTCCAGGTGGTCAAAATTAATCGGGAGCCCTCCACTACGGCGCCTCATCGCCTGAGTTTCGTCGGCGCATTAAACCCTACAATCAATCAATAAATATACGAGGAAAGGCTGCCCACGAGTGGCTGACTAATGATGACCGACATATGGTTGGCAACAGCGCATCTGACCTACACACTCAAACGTCGACATTTCTCCCCCGCTAGTTTTTCTCAAAAGTTCCATCTGAAACCAATTGAAGTTCTAGTTATATTTGTAATTTATGCTGGGTGATTTACCAAAACGACAGAATGTCTCGCATCTCGTCCATATCCGCGTGGGTGATTCTGAGCAAAACCGGCAATGTATAAAAGCATTACCGAAAAGCCACTTTCTCTGCGTTGGCTTTGTTAGCCGGTTCTTTTATTCGAACGCCGATGTCACACCACGGTCAACCTGATAACTTTGTTCTATCCATGCACTTCTGTCGTCCGTATAACTCTTTGTGGAAGGTTTCTCGCTTGAAAATATTACTGTGTGGCTGGAGGCACCTGCGAAACTAGATCTGCTGTTCAGCTTTTGTCGCCTCCATACCCGAAATAAAAAAAAACGAAAACGCAGAACATTGTGGTGAAATTTAGGGTATCGTCACACCACATGCCTGGATGTGTGATAAGCACAAGCAATCGCCACTTGGCGCCAGTGCATCACGAATAAGATTATCCTAAGGCAAAGATCACTGCTAAGGCATTTTGAGCCAATGGTAATGCATGAAATACGAGGAAATATTCATTGCAGATCATCGAGAGGTTTTCCTGCATGTCTAAACGAGAGATTGTATTTGAACTGCCTGTCGAAAAGTGCTTCATTGGGGCGTACCGCCACTGACTGCAAGCTGAAGGCAAACAACCCCATTTTTGAGGTGGCTAAACCGCTTTCGCCACGAATCAGAATTAGGCACCAAACGTGCAGGCGGTATCGCAAACAACAAAAAATGTACTATTGCGTCCTCAATTATAATGCTTGTTCTTTTATGAGCCCGCTTTTTTGTGTTCGTTCATTTCCGCCAATTCGGTGAGAAGTTCCGGAATTCAAAACACTTTGAAAGAAAAAGTTTCAAATCGTGTCATGACCTTTCCGGGGGGCAGAGAATGTAATCATGTAATCAGGGTCTGCCTTATTTTTACTGCACTCAGCCCCCCATGTCGTAATCACTGCGTTATCTAGGTTTATTGCCGTCCTAAGAGGCTTGCTACTAGACGGCTTGAGGGGAAATCTTGCCGAGCTTGTTTGCGCTTCGGTGTTTGCTCGGTGACAGAGTCCGAAGCCAACATCCGTGAAGTTCGGCGTGCGCATCTGTAATTGCAAACCCTAAGTGCGTGCTCCCGTCTGAACAGAACAGGAGGTATTGTCACGGCTAGGGAATGTCTGACAACTACAAAAATGAAACTACTGAAGCTACGAAAAAGAAAGATACTCACGTGTGCTCTTTTTGCGTGAAAGTTCAGTATCATAACGACGCAAAAGTAGTATTTTAAAATAAGTAATACAGTCACTGAGTTGTCCATACAAAACAGTAATCACCGGTACAAACAAAACAATATATTTCTAACATACTGCCAATTAGGGAATCGTCTAAATTATAACAGTGTTTTTTTCGCCAAGGGCTCTGTCACTGTTTTACGCATGACCACCAGTACGGTTGTTTTATTCTACCTCTGAAAATAAAGATAACGTATCCTAGCAACTTTGCAGTCGTTACGATAGATATTTAAATTTCCCTCCAATTCCCGAGGTACCCTAAGAAACTAATCTAAGACGGCCAAATCTTCATTCGGAGCTTCTGAGCGGCGACTTTTCATGCGTGAGCGCTGCATGACGGAAGCCAAGTTGCGAGCAGGCGAGGATAAATTGCGTGCTCAGGAAGCATACTCAGCTGGTCCCACCGTCTGCTAGGCTGTTACTTCTTCAGATCGTCATAAGACAGAAAAATGACAGCTTGCGCAGGCTAGGTAAACATTTGGCCGACCTTACTGTCACAATCATTCAATGTTTCTTACGCCAGATACATTGCTTTCAATTCCATCTGTTGCTGTTTTAATTACTGATCAAATATTGGCCGCGACAGTGTTTGCCTTTTCCCCCTCCGCTCTTCTCTTGGTTTATTACTCGTACCAACCGTGGAAAAGTCAAAGCTTATGTGCAAAGAGCATCGAGGTTCTTTTCTATCAACATTTGCTCCCCGCAAAAAGCACTTTCTGCATTCAAGGTGGCGCTACTGGAGACAAGGCAGACCACGACCACCCATATACATAAGCTGTGACCAATCATGCCGAAATGTTGAGAGTTGTAGCGCTGAAGCATCGTACGGTGGCTTCCAGAGCCCTGGTAATTCTCAGGCCGATGGGTCCCTTGCCTGTGGACCAGGAAGGGAGCTCCAGCACCTCACCGACCATCTCTCTAAAGCTAGTAAAGGAAGTACCAATGTTCCCTGATTTTTTTCTGTGCGGGATGGAAAATCAAACCTCCTAGGAAAACTTATCGAGTTATCTTTCCCCCGCTGCTAACCATGGTTTTTATAGGCCAGAAAATTATTCTTATTTTTGTATATTCAATCTCTTGATACTGCCTGCCCGGTTGAATACCACTGAGCAATTTTTTTCAAAGTTTCTCGATAGCATCTTTGGGAATATACAATGCGAAGAAAAACAGCTAACCGTCGAAATTCTTGTGGAAGTAGATATCCATCAACAAGCCACAAAGAATCTCGCGCAGACTCTAATGGTCAACCAGAGCATCAACGTTACACCCGACGGTAGCTGTAGCCTCAACCATTCGCAGGGTACATCTCTAAAGCGGATGTGTTAAGCGAAACAGATGCCCGTCTTTTTGAAGCCTTCAGCGCATCACAGCCGCGAGGAGAATCGTCATCACATACATTACAGAAATCCTTATGAAAAACTTTATCTTGACGTTAAACCGATCCGCCTTCCCGAGTATATCAATGCATGGTTGAATAGATGTGCAGCATGTCCTTACGTTTAAACCGCGCAGCTGTGATTTGTCTGTGGTTTAGCGTGGTCGAGTGGTCACAATTGGTGTGTTGCACAGAAAGTGGAAGCCCTGGACACGCGATGAAATTGGGCAGCCCCTGTTTCTAGGCTAAAATAAAACTATAATTCTTAGCGTTTCGTTAAAATAAGTAGCAAATAAGTATGCTAACTTACATACAGGCGAGTTCTGTTTTATGCACACCTTGCACTGCACTAAGCTTCGCTGGGTGTCTTTCGTCACAGAAGATGGGCACTGATTATTTTTTGTATGAGTTTCTTCACGGGCTAAACACGTAGACCACGGGGTTTCTCTCCATACGCCAATTTTTTTTTCCCACGAGGTCGCGAAACCTGGAGGATTAGACATATACAGCTTCGGCGTAAAAAAAACATTGGGAGAGGCCTCGCTACCCGCCGTCGAATTGAGGCAAGTGTAAATGAAGTCTGGTGGGTTTTTCACCCCTCCCGCCGATCACTGGCAACCGGGTCATAGCATCGGCGAATAAAGCCAGCAAACTGTGAAGCTACGACACGGGGCGGTTCGGCTGATATCCAATGGTCGACACGCGATGACGTACCAGATATCAGCGGTGCGAGAAAAGGCGGTTTCCGCAAAATACAGGCAAAAAAGACCACTAAAATGGCGTTTCCGGCTTCCTTGCAGGAGCAGTCAGTGCTTTCCTAAGCTTTTTTTCCTTTATGTACACTGGTATTGTTTGTGCCGCAGTGTCGTTTTGTGGATTGCAGCGTGGCCGCTTTTATTCGCCGGTAGTGCTTCTGCGCCAAGCAATGCTGCCAATGCTCAAGGTAATACGAGTTTTCCCGCTGCTGCAGAAGTACACGCATTGTAGTCAATCCGAGTAACTTCTTCTATCTCGCTATCATGCTTACTTTTTTCCCTTCCGGCCGTTTCCTCTACTCCCCTCTCGATTTTTTCATGGTGGATCAGTTCACGTCCCTAGATCGGCCACCAGTTTGGCTCCCTCCGCCGTCTTCCGCCCCTCCGAAACCTCTGTAGCGCCCTAATGACTGGGCGAGCACGTTAGAGAGCTTTTTTGTAGATGTTCGAGAGCCCGTTACGGAATACGTTACTTCAAATGAGCTCGAGGGGAAAGGGCAATGTGCAATGTTGTGCGCTAGATATGACGCGGTACCTACCCGTGACGCTGCATTTTGAATCAGCTTAACGGCACGGGCCCAGAAGTGCGGTTGTGCTCCCCGTTCAGTGCCTTCGTCCTTTTTCCTGCAGAGTTATGTAAGCTTTTAGTTCGACCATATATACCCGAAAAAAAAAAGCAAGAAAGAAGACAGAGTAGTGGAGGCACGTGCCGTTCCAGAGGCAGTGGTCGAACTTCACACCGGATCCGTGTTTTGAAAGCACAGGCGTAGGATCCCTACAAACCATCGCTTCTCAGATCATCGTATGACCTTCCTCATGGCTTTGTGCACTCGGCAAGGCCAAGCAGCAGCAAGTAGGACCCTTCGCAAACTTTGCAACCCCACCAAAATCGCGGCTTTTACACTGCCTCTTGGCTAATCCTTAGCGAGGTGGCACCGAGGCCGCACGTGCTATGACAGAAACACAGGTGATTGCGCGAGTAGGCGCAGCGGCTACAAGCATGGTTGCAGCTAGCACTCCTTCTACGTTGCAACAGTCATTCGATGGAGCTTTACGTATTGTGACTACAGTGGACGGCAAATTCATCACCACTGAGGAGTATGAAGACAGTAGTCGGTTGCTTAAATGCCACCGGCGCACGCATGGTCGTTACCTACACCACCTGCAGCAAAATACTACAGCACCAGCTAATTGCACACCCGCAAGGAACAACACTACAGACCAAGCTACCACGCAGAGATTCCACCCGGGCAAATCCCGACATCCTGGGTACCCCAAGCTACCCAAGGACGACATCAAAGACGTCATCCGTCCGCAGGACGGCTTGAACGTGGCACGGGTTATTGACGCCTGTGAGAGCGCACCTCGCTAGCTGCTGGTCTGGAGCCAGAAACAGTCACTGAAGGTCTTCAGGCTACCCACGAGCAGAACATCCTCATGGTGAGCACCCCACTGCTCGGCAGAACCAAGCGATATGCTCGCATAGAGAAACTCAGTATAGGCAAAGCCTCATACTCTAGCGGGCTTACGTCGTGACACCCGGTGACTCGGTCAAAGGAGTTATCCACTTCTCCGAATATGACTCAGCGGAAGACATCGTCAAGAGCGTCGTCTACTCGAGAAACTCTTCCGCCCTGCATGCATGGCGCATGGGCCGCGCTAACTCTGCCATTGCATTTTCCGGTGACACAGTTCCGTATTTTGTGTAATACCGGGGTGCAAAATATCGGTGCTACATTCACAAGAAGAAGCCCAAAGTCTGCTCGTCATTTGATAGGCATGGGCATCGAATGGATGTTTGCCCATGGCCGGATCGAGCCTACTGCAGTTCCTGCGGACTTGCGAACAATATGAACGAGCACGTATGCACAGCCAAGTGCGCCCTATGTTGAAAGGACCACCTCACCGGGGACGAACAGTGCAAGAAACATTACCGCACTGCTGTCATTCTAGAACTGCGCCAACGGTAAAGAGAACGCGAGCGCAGCCCCGACGAATGCGACGCCAGGCTGCAACGAGATCACTCCTCCTCCTTTCCAAGACTGTCCCGCGTCGAGAAAGTACCTCGGCGATACTACAACCGTGCTCAAACCTAATGAGTCTCGCTCCCAGTCGATCGAAGAAACGAGGCTCTAACAAAGGCCAGGCCACTCGAAAAAGAGACCAGAGCAGCACCAGGACCCCAGCGGCAACCTCGCAGGTGAGCTGGACCACTAAGGCCTTCCACAAATAAAATTCAGGAGCATATACATTCGCACTTCCCACACAAACACCCCTCGATAACACCTCTGCTGAACTTAAAAGCATACGAGACACATTAGAGCAGGTTACGGTGAAGACCAGACACCTTCGAGCTGAACTTACGCAACCTAAAAGCGCGGCACCCCAACAATGACTAATGGGTGCCCACAACACAGCATTTGAAAACCCAAGTGTCCAACCCTTCCTCCTCGAAAGACGTGCCCAGGAAACCGTTGACCAGCCGCAAGCAGGACAACGGGCCCTAAATCTCCTTGAAGCTGAATAAAAAAACAAACTCGACCACAGTTTACACAAGTTAACTCACAGCATTTCCAGCCTGGCCGGAGCCCTCGCTAACTTCAGAGAAAGGATAAGCGGGAAGGTTACCGTCCTGGAATACATCTTGGCGCAAGCGCAGAAGAACCCAACCGTGCTCCCACATTCATCCATCTTTAACAGCACCGAACGGCCACAAAATAGTGATGCCATCAAAAAAGCGGTTTCAGGTCAAACCATCGGATAGTATGCACCGGAAAAGAGAGAAGCATCGATACTACATATGACAATTGAACTTCGGGTGTACAAATCTAAACGGGGATCATTGCAAGATCGGATTAACCACTCGGTTCAAAACGCCCAATCGGCACCCGATGTCACAGCGTTGCAAGAGACCGCACTACCACCCACGTTATCGGGATACAGGGCGTACCACTCGTCCGTACCCAAAATAATCCCCCACAAGCAAGAGGAGTAACCACCTTGTGACATAGGAACATACCGGATAATCAATTGCATGTTTCCAGCACAGGGCCACAACACTTTTTCTTGGAAATCCTTCTCACATCAGACAAGGCAGAAGCGGAACCTATACATACTGAATATATACAGCGCGCCCCGACATCCTCGTAACCGTATGCAGCTCCTCCAACAAGCCCTCCACACATCCTATTTTCATTTATTACCCATTGTGGGGGATTTCATTCCACGACATCCCGCCTGAGGATAAGGGAGGCCCTCAAAAAAGGGCCACACATGAAGGGAAACCATACAACAACTCATTCTGACGGACCCCGCCCACCCCACGAGACGAAATAACACTGTCCAACGCGACACCACCACTGACCCTACCATCATAAAATATGTCTCCGATTCGAGGTGGACTTCGGTGGATTGCCTTCAGGGCTTAGGTAGTGAGCACTACATAGTGGAAACCGCACTCATTGCGGCGCCGCGAAAGAACAGAGGCTGGGAACAAAAAAATATCGACTGGCATGTTTTCCGTACCAGCAGAACACAAGAATTTAAACAGTCGAAAACTCCGGCATTGAAGATCTGGAACAATGCTTTCAGTACTTACAGGAACACAACACGACGGCTACTAGAATCGTCCCAGGGGAAACGAACCTAGGCAATGTCGACTCTCACCTGCTTCTCATGTGGGAAGCGAAGAGCAGCCTTCAGAAACGGCTGCACGGGAAGTGCCACCACCGGCCCTTACTCCGCCGGATAGCGCGCCTAAGCAAGGAGATCGAGAAGCACGCGGCATATCTTTAAACGCAAACTGGAATGCAGTGTGCGAAAGAATGGACGCCCAACCGAATAGGCCGAAAACATAACACACCATCCGCAGCATTCTGAACCCGGGCGGATGACGGGTAAGCCAGCGTAACAGCCTTCTGACCATCCTACGCGGACATCAAGGGGAGGGTTCCACTTTACTGCAGAAAGTGCAGGACCTTCATGTACAAGATTCCCCCCAGGAGATAGCAGACTCATATGCTAGTAATCCCAATCCCGAAATAGACAGCCCTATTACCAAAGTTGAAAATTTTAAAGGTAATAGTAAACTGAACACCCGCTCTGCACCTGGGCCTGATGGCATCACGAAAAAACTACTTACCAATCTGGACGACCCATCCATAGAAGACCTTAATGCTTACATAAACAAAGTTTGAGACAATGGCCGTCTTCCTCCTGCGTGGAAAGCGCTCTCCCTAAGTTTATTCCCAAACCCGGAAAACAACTGTGGCTTGTGAACTGTAGGCCTATTTCTTTGACCTGGTGTTTGGGAAAACTGCTCGAAAATGTAGTGTGGAACCGCTTCCATCGGTACATGGAAGAACGCCAACTCCTCCCTCATACCATGGTGGCCTTCCGGCCATCGCTATCAACGCAAGACGTCACGCTCCAGTTACAGCATGAAATCATTGATAACTCCGCTGTATCCACCAGACATTCGAGCAGTCTTGGCTTTAGATCTCAAAAAAGCTTTCGACTGCGTGCAAAATCACGCTATTCTCCACAACTTGAGCGACCCCAACGTGGGCAAGAAGGTATATAAATATATCGCGGTTTTATTAGCGAAACGAAACGAACAACTACTACCCGCACCAGGTCCCCAGTCGGAACCCATATGTTTGGGCAGCCGCGGAACACCATAGGACTCCTCCTTACCGCCCTTTATTTTCAATGCGGCAATCACTAAGCTACCTGCTTTACTACGACAAATTCGGCATTTAGGTCACAGCATTTATGCTGATTACAACGCAATTTGTACCGTACAATGAAGTGATGGGGATATACAAGAACTTCTGCAAGCAGCTGCTGACACTGCGCAAGAATACGTAACTCAAAGAGGCCTTGCATGCTCACTACAAAAATCGGAAGTGCTCTTTTACATTCCAGTTTGGGACATCTCGAAGGTAGCGCACTTAGACACGGACGAGAAATGCCAGCGCTGACTCACAACTGTTTGTGTCTGTTGTGTATCTGTTCGAATAAATTCAGTTGTGTGTCAGCGCTGTCGCTTGTCGTCCCTTTTCGTAGTGTCCGTGTCTGAGTGCGCTACCTTGAAGATGTCCCGAATGATTACCAACTAGCCCAGTTGTCACTTCTACTCTACAATCCAGCTAGGCAAGGCACGAGACAAAAACAAGACCCTAACATAGAAATCCTGCTGCAGGGCAGCCCATTGCCCAGAACTGAATGCATACGAATTCTAAGGCTAAGAATATATGAGAAAGGAACCTATACGGTTACCATACACGCCCTGCACAATGCAGCTGTCCTATTTCGCTGACTCATCACCCCCCCTAGCCAATAAACACCATGGTCTCAAGGAACATAACCTCATACGGCTAGTTCAGGCCTGTATTATAAGCAAAATACCTTACGTTACTCCGCACCTCAAACTCAAGAGAGCATAGAAAGAGAAAATAGACCGAATTATTCGCAAAGCCAATACGGCGGCTGTAGCCATTACAATGGCTGCCTCCACAGAAAATTTACTGGAGATGGGCATTCCTAATACGTCCGAAGAACTTAAAGAAGCGCAGCGCATTTCCCAATACAACAGGCTTGCGGGCACCCATCCGGAGCACTATCAAGAGCGATGGTTTGCCATTGCGAACGTGCTCCACAATCACTGCAGTTCAAACTCAGCCGTATCTACGTCGAGACGAAGAACTACCCTGTCCAACGTGCGGTAGTGGCCGTGCTGGTAGATCAGCAGGGAAATGCTATCTCAACTTGCTCAATCCATACGGCCAACCGAGAAACGGGGAAGGTGTGGCTCTTGCAATTACGGGCACACGGGCAACTACAATCACCTCGGACCTCAAGAGCGCCCTGCGCAACCATGCCCGGTGTAGGATCTCCAAAGCAGCCCCCAAAATCCGTACGAACCGCGCGACCCCAATTTCAAGGCACGTACGCCTGGTATGCACGCTAGCTAACTCGTCTCTTCCGCGGAACGAGATGGCACTTTAAGCAGCCCGAAGATACACGAACCAGGCTGACTTCAAATCTGAGAACCTTCCTTCTGTGACAGGAGAGGGGCGAAGAGGCGGATGGAAAAACTGGCACCTTACCGAGAGATTACCCAGCACTGTACGCTGAGCCGGCGTAAATTTCCTGCGGGCCACACTGCACTAAACAAATGGCTAACAGTTGCGCGGTGCAGTTTGCAATTAAATATGTTACCTCGCCCGCCCTGCGTAACTGAAGCTATTCGGATAGGTACACGGACAGTTGCAAGTGGTTCAACATCTCAGCAGCCACAGTCCAACATATCGTCTGGCAATGCCCCCATAAACCACAGGTTTTTGAACAAGTAATACACACAAGTCGTGAGCAGAGGGAGGCCGCACCGCTCAGCTCTCTTCCCGAGATACAAGCTGCTGGCATCCAACTGGCAGAGGACGCCACCAGGGATCATAGGTTCGTGACCCCCATCTAAAGAGACTAAGACACCGGACATTCCCACGTTGTGCATTCGTCTTAAAAAGGATGACAATTAAGTCGCCTCTCTCTCTCTCTTTCTCTCTGTCTCTCTCTAACAAGACCGAGCGCACGTGAGCGCTCATCTCGTGATGAGCGCACAGCGTCGGCCACCTCGGCTGTCGCGAACACTCTGCCCAGTGTTTGTGGCGAGATGTGTCGCGTGTTCGTCTCGCCAGTGCACGTGCGTTCATGCCTGAATTGGGGAGCGAAGATGCTAAGTTTGCGCTGGAGACGAAGAATTCGCACAGCCAGTTGCCGCGTGTTCTAGCATGTGTTTACGCGGTACACTTTGGGAAACAAGTGAAAGTCAGCGGACAAAACGATCCCTGCCTGCCAGTCATGGAAACCGTTCTGCGGAGAGTTCAGTAGTCCGTGTGCTGTGCAACAGCCGGGTCTCCGACGAAGGAAGATGGGCCACCGACTCTTCGGTTTGCCCATCCTTGCTCCACTAGGGCAAACTGTGTCGTGTTTCTTTCTGCCTCCATCGCGTTCTCGCTCCCTTTTCTACACTGTGTGGCAGGCTTAGTCAAGCGCCCTCTCTAGCGCTATCAGGAAAACTGTGCTATCACTCCTCTCAACCACTGTACACGGCTCTGATACAATATTTTAAGACACACAACCAATTAACTGTGTCCATTTTTAATCAACTAGAATAATGTGACTGCGGTATCCAACGGCTCCTTTGCATCTTCCGCCTTTAGAACGACCTGGCTTCGTATCTCCCTCAGAGACACCTTTAATATTTCTGTAACCAAATTTATTGCTGTGGCTGTAAGCCCTCACTGAAATATTCGGCCTTCTAAGCAATCATTCACTTATATCGTGTTTGATCTGATGGCCATTTCGTGTCTTGTCTGGTTGAATTACTTGGCGCCATTGAAGCTGGATCTTCTGCCCCCATAGTAAACTAATGCTTTTGCAATCGTACAGCAGAGACCGTTACGAAGGGCAAGTTGTTGTGCAGTACTTTTTGTGGATGGCCGTGTGGTAAAGTGGTACGGAGCAGATTACTGAGGAATCACTTCGCGCATGACGGATTCGTTAGACAGATAAAATGTACTTTGAGTACTGGTAACTGCAAAAGTTACAGCAACCCTAGAAGGCTTCCTCGAAGAATGATAGCTTCTTTGGAAACAGCAAAACTTGACTCACCTTTCTTCTCTTCAGTTATTTTGGCTCGTACAGGGGATTGCTACTCAGCCCTAAATGCTTCCCTGCCAAGGGCGTCCCAAGGGCGCCCTCTATTCTCCGAATCATGTTAGGCACTATGTGCATTGGCTATGTTTACCGCAGTGGTCCGGGGATCGGCAATAAATTGCGGCGAAGGATTCTCAGCAAGCCCCTCGAAAGTTCTGTGTTTGCACGGCGACAGAGCCCGAACCACTATCGCCCGGAAGCCGGGGTCGCATCCGTAATTGCACAGCCTGAGGGCCTGCTATTATTGAAGCACAGGAGGCCTTATTACCCGCAATACGAAAATGGCTGTTATCGAACAAAGACTGATAATGCACGTACCGAGAAAAGACAGAACCCTGTGAATGTGGTCTGTCATCGCCGCCACTTATGAACTCAGCACTCACAATCCTAAAAAAATTTGAACTGCAGAGCTGTTAAAGGAGCCATGAAGAGAAAACAAAAGTTTGTTTTATTCGAAAGATTAGGTGTTTCATAGTACCCCAAGCGCTTTCCCGGAAGCAAATGATGCTTTATTCACTGATAAATAAGGCAATTTAAGCCAAAATTTTAAATCTCCCGCTAAAATTGAACATTCCGTGACGTGTACAATGGCGTCATAGAGCCGGTCCATGAAACAGATACTTAGTATGTCGACTCCATATAGCACCCACACGCGGGAGTCGATCGAGACGGCGGCCATTTTAAAAATACTAGTAAAACCTAGTGCACCCGCAGCCCTAGTCATGGAATCGCCTGATCCGGAGAACAAAACTATCGCCGAGGAGCTCGGGCTTGCATTTAACAACCTCACACCACAATAACGCTCAATGCTTCTAAGTGCACGAGCGGCAAGAGTTGTGGGATACGCGGTGGACGGGAAAGCGACCATTCCGCGATAGCCACAACAGACGAACGCCCAGCCGTCGGCACCGCTGCCTCGTCAGCCCCGTCGCGACGGACGAATATAGACTGGTACGTATGTGCCGTATTTTGATTACGGTTAATAATAGTTCAATTTCAGTAGCAGTATCACTTATGCCAGTTGGCCGGTGTCGTGTATGGAAAGCCGTTCGCGCGAGCTCTCTGCTTCGACCAGAAAGATACGAGCGTCAATGCGCGGTGTTTACGGCATTTTTTGCCCCAAGGTCAGAGCGATTTGACGAAGTCGGCAACGAGCGCCAGCATGTCCCAGGAGTGAGCTAACGTAAGGGTCCCTGCCGTAACTGAACAAACTGAAGTTTTCAGTGGTTGTAAACTGGAAACGAGCTCGTAACGACAGCAGCAAACCAACACCATTCGAAACTTACGCGACGACTGGCACTATCTCGTCGCTTCTTGCTGTTCCTTACTCCCCTCGTTTCTATTTTTACCTTTGCTGGTTGGCGGTATGACGGTCAACCTCCTGCGGGAATAGACTTTCAATAAGGGTGCTCATCGTTGTTTTCGTTGACATGCTGAACAGATATTCCAAAGAAAACCGCGCGATAGTAAGCTAAAAGACTCAGCAACCTCCTTGAGAAATTCCCACGAATGCTTCGTATTAACTTCGCCACTACATATAAAAAAAGGCAAATGGAAACTGATGAGCTGCTGAAGTGCAGTTAGTAAAAGTGGGTGATCAACCATTTTGTAGAAGAAAAAACGAGACCCAAATTGCAGTTAGTAAAAGTGCAGTTAGTAAAAGTGGGTGATCAACCAATTTGTAGAAGAAAAAACGAGACCCAAAAACGAGCCCAACAACCCTTGCATCTAAAGGAAGAAACAAGTTGTCCCTGCGCATACGTTACCACTAAGAACGCCACACAAATTTTCCAAAACCTTTATGTAGGGCCATAACGTTTCATCGCCCGTAGTCCGGGGGCTACGGCGTTACCATCGGCGGGGAACAATAACATGTGGAGCTAACTGGAAAGGAAGATAAAACGCTCCTCCTGGTCAGAATTGAAATTGGGTCCCTGGCGTTATGTATTGTGCGTCTATTCCATTAAGCTATCATTAAATTCAGGGCGTAAAACGTTTGCTTTGGATTCCTAGCGTGGGCGTTGGTGTCGACTTGGGTGCGGTTTCTAGCGCATGGTAACGTGATCCGCATTGGGAGAGATATGGGAGCCTGCGGACCAATAAATCCGGGCTAGCTAGTCATGGAGAACCACCAGCGGCAAGTTCAAAAATAAATGTCAGGTAATGGCATATGGAGCAGAAACTTGGGACCTTACTACACAACACGAAAGCAAACTTATGTCATCTCAACGGGCCATGGAACGAATAATGATTGGATTCACTCTTAAGGCAGGAAACGAGATTTCTGTACCAGAAATCAAACTAGATATCATATTTCAACTATAGAAAATAGAAATGGACATATTCTACCCCCGTAATTAGCTGAAACTACAATACCTCGACTACCAGGGGGACAGAGCGGGCATGAAGAGACAAGTTTAGAAAAAGACGAAGGCCACTTACTGGATGGAGGAACAAAATATGAAAATTTGGAGGCATTGAATGTACTCGAGCGGCATGGTGCTGGAGCGGTTGAAGATCGATTGGAGAGGCATTCGTCCATCATTTGAGATAGTGGGCTGCTAATGATGGAATAACGCAAAAGTCAAGTCTCCATCGAAAGGCGAGGGCCGCAAGCTTTGCTGTTTCTGGAGAGCCTGCACTACTTAGTGTAAGCGGCACCAATATTTGTCAATGCTTAGAATCATGTGTTGGGTAACTGTGACCATAATAAAATGTGATATATAAGCGGTTGAAAGTGAAAATGTATTTCTTAGAAGCGGTCTGTCACATTCAGGTGTTATTTCTAATAGTGCGCAATAAGGTATGCAGCAAATTTGTAAATGTTGTCTCAGTTCTTTGGCCACCTTCTATGGGTTTATTAGCGCGTTGAAGTGCGAAAATATTCCACTATGCAAGCAGTTACCTGGTATTTGTTTGCATTTATTTCGTCCATCCCAGCGGCAACCAAGGGATGCTTTTTCACGAGCACACGATGTCTTACACTTTCTCTGTAGTCTTATGCGTACATTATTTAGTGTCGGAACTTACGAACATTAGTTCTGCTAGGCGTGCGTTTGCTAGCTCATACTATTCTCTCTTTTTCAGCTTTGTCATCTCGGTTAGGCATTCGTAGCAGATAACAAAGCCTAGATGATAAGTATATGTAAACAGCGCCATATGTGGCGTGCTTTAATCGTGGTTTTCTATTCATCCACCCGACTTGTTGCCATTTGTGTGCATCTGACACAACATTAATTTTTTTGAAAGGAATAGCACGCCACAAATAATTCTCTCTTTCACAGAATTACAGAAGATACATGTTTATTGAAAGACACAAAACAACTAATACACAAAATTTCTCATAACGTACGTGTTTATAAACATTCACTTTGTACTGCGCTTTTGGGGCCCGCAACTCCCTACTATCCAATTACTGTGTATAAAAGAGGGGCTCGCTCCTGTTTGGCAGACTAACACTTTTGTCGCCGTTTTGTAATGGCTTGTCGTTATGAACTTCGACAGCGGCGGAGGAGAAAAAAGCGTTGGATGGCCTACTGTTCATATTTCTGCTGCCTAAACACATGAATACGCGGAGCACGTATGTCACAAAATTTGTAAAACAACAACGGGCGCCGCCTGCGGGACGCTTTGCGGCGGAGAACAAAATCAACGGGTGCCAATCTTGCTCTGACCGGGAGTTCGATGTGCCTCGATTGTAGAGGATGGGGCAAACCAGAGTGCTCTACTTTCGTTTCCCTTCTTGTCTGCTATCGGGCCGCTTATCTGCTCTCAGGCCTATCCGCTATCAGGCTATCACGCCCTTCACCTCAGTCGTATGCCTCGGTGCTTTGTGCGATGTCGTCGAATGCGGTGCGCGTAAAATTGAGCTAGAAATTCGTCGCGGCATATTAGAAGCATCCCGTGCGGTGGCAATGGGGATGTATTGCAAAAATTTTGAATTTAAAATGGAACGAAAATCGCAGACTTTATTTCGCGAAGGCTGATTGAAAAGCCGAGTTTTCGAGTTCTTTACCCGCACCTAAGCTCATCTCGACAGGAGACTAACCACTCATGCTCCTGACACGCACATCGCGTACCTTCCAGGAGACCACCAGCACGTCAGATCCTACATCATCACCATGCTGAACCCACCCCTTCCGACGTTCCCCTCTCCGTGCCGCGCGCTGATGAACAGTTTTTTCTATCCCTCCTGCCCCGGTCATTTATCATACATCATTCTTTGTGTGTCATTCTTGATCCCCTCCTCGGGACACGACTCGCGCAGCTCTTGCTTCCAACCGATGATAATTTGTGATGATTGCTTTTAGTGTCTCCTTTGTATCCGGGTAATGACACGTCATATTACCAAAAAGGACTAATATACCAATGTTTTACACTCTTGGCTTAATACTAGTGCTGCTTAGGGCAGCCACAAAAAGCTTATTAGGCACAAAATACTTTTTTTCCCTGTGACAGGTGGTAACTGCCCTAGGCAATATTCCCCTCTCTGCTTTTCTTCCACCATCATTCTAATCTTCTTTTCTTCCCCTCGACAGCCTTGAAGTTAACTTCCTCTGTGATGCCCTTAAATCCGAGGGCTTCTGGAAGCCCAATATTCCCTCATATAGATTTGGATGGATACCCTCACATTCTAACAACACGCGCCGCATAATTCCGGTTTCTTTTCCGCGGACCACGCATACCCCATCATTTTGTAAATACTTCCCCACAAAATTCGTAGTTCGCAGGAAACCTGCTCTAGCCTCAAAAAGCAAAGCTGTGCCCTGGGAAATATCGTACAAATTTTACTTTCTAATGTTCAATTTCTCAGCCCTGTAAATCTCTAATGACGTTTTAGCTTCCATTTTTTCCCTCGATTTATTCGTTTCAATCTGTCCTGCCTGTTTTTTGGTTACCTTGGCTGTTTTCAATTCTCAACTGTTCTTTCCGTATTTCATCGTGAGCCTCCTAGTCTTTCTTAACAAATCCGTGTCCACGATTTTCAGTATAGTTACCCAAAACCTTAGCTGCCCACCTTCGTTGATTCCTTGCTCTCAAACTCATCTCAAAGCATATTTGACTGTGTGCTTCCTTAACTTCAAACGACACCCAGCCCATGTGTCCCTGAACGGCTTCGTTAGTTGTTTTTCCATGCGCTCCTAAGGACAAATGTCCTACTGTTCTCTGATATACTTCAAGGCCTGATAGAACGTCTGATTTTAAGCTGATTTTAAACCGCCTTGCTTAGCCTTCCCCTTCTCTGTTTTGTCCATTGCAGTTTCCCAGTGTGCGTCTTTTTGTTTATCTTTTGATTCTTTCTCTGCGTGGAACCGCACGAGCGGAAGCTCTGTTGTTTCTGTGGTTTTTTATTTGTTTCGGGCGCGCTGGAGCAGCGTATACTGTTAACAATCGGCATGGCCCGAGCCTCATCTTAAGAAACTCGGCTGTCTGCTCTGGCTTTACAGTGAAAAGAAAAAGCTGCGTGTGTGTTGTCTGTGGCTTGGCTACCCTGTCCGCTTCTCCCCTTTTCATGTCTCATTTTTTAACTGGTGGTTAATGGTCAAACTTTGTGTAGTTCGACGCAAACACGGGAGGCGACGGAGAGCATCTATCATAAAATGAGGGCGCTATCTCTAAAAGGCGTAGCGCTGCTGAGTACGAGGAAGCGGGTTCAAAATCCCTGCCTCGGCGCGGACGCTTTTCTGATGGAGGCGAAAAGCGAAAACGCCCGTGTGTACGAGAATTCGGCGCACGTTAAAGATTCCCAGGGCGCCAAAATAAATCCGGAGCTCTGCACTACGGTGCGCCTCATCGCCAGTGTAGCGTCGACGCGTTAAACCGTACAACCAATGAACTCGTGTTGAGGATGACACAAGAGCCAACCGAACGGCTCACAAGAAAAATTTACGATGGCATTGGGTATTTGCTAAACTCCGCATAATTAATTACAGCAAATACAGGGAGCAAGCAGCGCCTATAAAAAAGGCAGCAGTAAAAGTACAGGCAAAAATTACTACAAGAAAAATATACAGATGTGTGGATTTTTGAGGGGGTTATGCCTATTTGGAATCAATTGAGTGGTAAGAAACAAGCATTCAAAGTGTACAAAAAACAGAAAAATATGCAAAGTTTGAAATAAAAGGAAAAAAGTGAAAAAGGAAAAACGAGAGGAGGAGGAGAAACGAAAAAATAAAATAACAAATCAGCAACAAACAAAAAAAATACTAAAATGACACAGGAAGAAGAAGAGCAACAGAAAAAAAATACAAAAACCAACCCCAGTGGACATGAAAAGCGGTACTATGACCAGTGGCGTGACAAATTAACTAAAAAGTATAACTCAACACGGAAGCCGCTAATATAACCGACGTAGCAGTACAAGACATAGACATATTTTTTTTGTGGCAGGGAGGCACGGACAACAGAAAACATTATCAACTGCGTGATAAAGACGAAAATATAGGCAGGCGTGCACGTATACACGCACATACGCATAAATATACATGAGTCGATACGTTAACATAGTGACCATACTTTGTCGGCCTACACATACCAACGTGCTCTTACGGAGTATTATTGTGGAAATAGCAGCAGGTGTATTTTGCGGGTAACCAAGAAAGAAACTTTATCTATTGATAAAAAAATTTAATGCTCCTTCTAACTCCAACGGTTAGGGCAACGCTCTTGAAACTTCAATACTCTATACCGCCCAACCACGACCAGAAAATTCGCATCCCTCTGTCTATACGACAAAACATTCGCGTTGCTCCAATCCCAAGAAATATGCACCCCCCCTACAACAAAGCACGCCGAGCAGCAAGATCCCGCACCATTTATATTCAATACCATCACCTCCCCTGCACCCGATATACAGAGGCATCGCCATACCCCCACAAATCTGCACAAGCCGCCAGCGTGGTTAATGCCAGAGGAACTGAGCTCGCTGCAGTGTCTGTTTTCACCAACTCCACCGTAACAGCTGAAGAGGTTGCCATTGCCCTTGCCGCCACAACAGGCCAAGACTTTTTAACCATTGTTACTGACTGCCAAGCCGCTTGCAGGAACTACCTAAAAGGACGCATATCACAACCCGCCTTGAAAATTCTGCAACAAGCGAAACTACTCCCAGAACTGCAAATAATTTGGACTCCCGGTCACGAATCCCTCGGGGGTAACGAAGCGGCACACGCCGCTGCCCGCGCTCACTCACACCGGGCCGTTTCCCACGAGGGACACGAACCCCCATCGGAAGCAACAGTTAAGCCAACCCCGCTGCAAACATACGCCGAAATACTCGCCCACTACAGGAACGAGCGTCGCAAATACCCATTCCCCCACCCGAACCTCTCTCGCGATGAAGCTACTACCTTCCGGCGCCTACAGACAAACTCCTACCCACATAACACCTTGCTACATGCCATGTATCCCACCCAATACCCTGCCACATGCAACTCCTGCCCCAACCCAGGCACCCTGTACCACATTGTATGGGAGTGCCAGCAATCCCCTTCCCTCACCCCTAACCCCAACCCTACTTATGAGCAGTGGGTGGAGCTGCTGACCAGCTCCGACCTTCCACACCAGCGACGATTGGTGGAGAGGGCACGGATGGCCAGCATAACCCAAGGCATCCCGGACTAAGGAGGCCTCCCACCGGGCGGGTGCCCTAACATCAGCACCTGGTCTCCAATAAAGTTTATTCATCATTCATCCTTCTAAAGGTGTAACAGACCGTCGATTTTACGAAAGGTCCTTCAGGTTTCTCACAATGAGGTTTAGCGCAGCAGGTTCCATGTGTTAAGTTACCGTTTTAGGCATCGCAAACCACAACTTTATGCACCATGGTAGCAATGTGCGCTCCTCACTTTTCTTGCCAGACTCGCGAAATTCTTGCAATGTCAATTACATTCACTGTCCCTTGATATAGTCAAGCTGCTATAACTAACGATGAGTCAATAATGGGAAGCTCGCTTTTCTTATGGCTTTGTTCTTATTTCTTAAGAAGATGCAAGCATTGAGAAGGACCGAAATTCTCTTACGAACTACCGCCCGATCTCAATTCAACCAGTATTTTCCGAAGGTTTGGAGAAATTGTTGCACACTAGAATAACAGGTTTCGCCGATCAGTTTAATTTGATTATTCCGGAACAATTCGGGTTTCGTAAGCACAGATCTACAGAGCTTGCCCTTATTACCCAAAAAGAATTTATTTTGAAAGCGTTTGAAGAAAAAAAAACTTATAGCTGGAGTATCTATAGATCTTTCAAAAGCATTCGACCGCCTAAATCATGCGACTCTACTAGCAAAACTAGAACTGTATGGCGTACGAGGTATTCCATTGGCTTTAATGAAATCGTATTTACAAAATCGTACACAAGTAGTTTCAATTGGTGAACATTCATCGGATTCTCGGTCATTGTATGCGGGCGTTCCTCAGGGGAGTATTCTTGGACCCCTTCTATTTAACTTTTTCATCAATGATATTACTACAATTAGCCAAGCTCCGCAGTACGTCATATATACAGATGATGCAACACTTTTATTTTCCAGCTCTAATTGCCAAACGCTTGGATCTGAGATAAACAAGACACTGTTAAGCTGCGTGGTTGGAGCGTAGTGAATTCCTTGGAAATGAACACTAAAAAAACCACAGTTCTTCTCTTTTCCCCTAGGCATTCAAGCGCATTCCTAAATGGAAATATTACTCTTGGCAATGAAACTATAGAAGTAGTGGATTCCGTAAAAACACTCGGTGTACTATTCAACACAAATATGTCTTGGAACGACCATGTAAACAATGTAATTACGCGCATATCCAAAATTGTCGGAATACTGGCTAAATTTAAGTATTTTTCGCCACCTGCTGATAAACTGCATATCTATAACTCGTTGTTTATGTCTCAACTAAATTACTGCTTTCTTGTGTGGGGAAACACAACCAAAACAAACCTAAACCGAATGCAAGTGTTACAAAAAAAAGCAATACGACATATAGCTGGCGTAGAGCAAAATTCACATAATAAAAACCTATTCAACAAACTCAATTTGATATCAGTTCACAACCTTTAGAACTTCAACATAGCAAAATCATACCAATCTCGCTTACATCACCGCGACACTTTCATAACATCAATTGCGAACCTAACAGCAAAAGTAAACAAATACCCAACGCATTCACAAGAGATATGGACTGTACCATTTTCGCGTACTACCTTTGGAAACCAAATGATTCGACACACTTTGCCTTCCTTGTAAACCACCTTGTCGCCAATGAGATCACCACTGAGCATGCAAACAGCGTTGTATTAAAAAAATTTTTCGTTACAGCAGAATAATTTCTAAAAACTTTGTATAATGATGCCGCAAAAACGATTTTCTCTGGAAAGATGTACTTTTGTGATGCCCGTTGGTGTCTTTAACCGGGGCTCGGACTTTGTCAAGTGAATTAATTTCACTTTTTTCCGAGCCCCCGCTTGTCGGAAATAAAGTTTTCTCTTTATCTTATCTATCTTATCTTTCACTGCAATGTGCTCAATGTGGTGACACGAATTCAATCTTTTGTCATATATAACTCCAAGGCATTTTAGTGAATCAACCTGCCGAATGGATTGTTGACGATAGGATAACGAAATTGATATTGGGTCCGTAAGGGGGAACACGAGAATGGCACACTTATTAATATTTAACGAAAATTTCAGAGTGTCCAGCCATAATTCTAGAGCATTCAGCTTCGGCTGAAGAGAATGAAACAGGGAATGAATATCCTGCGAAGAAAAGAAAAACGCAATGTCATATGCATACACGTATGTTTGTACATCAGTCTGACCAGGTATGGAGCTCAAGAGCACAGTAAATACCACTGGGGAGATGACAGACTCCTGGGGGACTCCACGCGTCTGCTTATAACGAGAAGAGGCGTAGCCATGTTGGTAACAAAGGAACTCTCCTTTCTAGAAAAGCCGCTATCCACGCAGTGATTTACTCCGGGAATGAATAATAAGCCAGGAGATCTAGGAGGACGCCATATTGCACGCTGTCGTAAGCTTTTGAAATATGCAGACTGACCAATGCTGCAACTTGCTTATTACTTGCTTGCTTATTATTATAACCTGCTTGGAAGAAACTGCTTCCAAGCGGCTTTCCTACGTCGGAAATGTCTGGTGCATTCTTCATTCCACCAAGGACTCCAGGAGTTGTTGTGGACTGATGCAACACTAAATTTTGCTTTACGTATGGAATCATTAATAGCTGTGATCACGCTTTCAGCCCTGCAGGTTTATTCCATAGGTGGAAAAGTATACAGTGCATTGCCCAACGCCAAGGAAAATTTAGTTATATCGATGAATGAATGTCGCCAGTTTTCATTAAAGATTGTTCTCTCTCTCTCTCTCTCTCTACTCCATGGCTAGGTATTTTCGCGGAGAAAACTATTTGGAAAAGAATAGGGATATGAAATCTGTTCGTCTCACAATCAACTGTTGACGACGAGGATACCAGCCCTGACTTTGCAAAAGTGAGGTGAAGGACAGACCGCGACTGACCACTAATAAAAGTGGCATTGCCCATATTTCGACAGTGAAGGTCATTATTGCCTGCCCATTCCCACAGACGTTTCCCTCAGTTCTCTACCCTAAATCCCCAAGATACCTGATGTGAGTTGAAGTCTCCCGCCACTACCACAGCTTTCTGGCACACCGCGATGGCCGAATCTAAAGGTCTGACTTCGAAACCTCCTTGGAGGAAATACACATTTACCAATGAAAAAGGCTTGCAACCCGGCAGAAGCAAATCAATACCGAGAATCTCACATTTAGAGGACAAGAAGTCAAAAGTCCTAAAGGCATTACGGCAAAAATTATTAGATATTAATATTAGTAAACCCCCACCGCGACCTTCACGGTCCCGTCGGAAAGCTTTGTAGTTATGAAACGAAAAAAATTGTCCCCAACCGAGTTTCTTGTAGAATGATAATTCCAGGGGAAAATTTAGCAGTTAAAGAGTAAAGGTGGGAAGAAGAGGATCGAATCGAGCGGCAATTTCATTGTAACACTTTAAGAGATGCCATGATTAGTTATATGTTAGCCTAAGTCACCGATTTGGTTAGAATATCCTCCGGCGTGGTGTTGCGTCACGGGGAGTTTGTATTTTTTGACTTCGCAGAGGGACCGCGTGAATGGGACGTGCCTCTCTTGTTGGAAAAGGTAACAATCGTGTCTTCCGACGATGTTTCGTCACATAAATCTAGAGGTAGCGGGACTGTGTAGCAATCAATTGGTGGGTGACGAATGGACTGGGAAGCTGTGGACGAAGGTCGCGTCCCATGACATGGATTGTTCGGTGTGATTTCGCTGGTAGAGGAAAGCAAAACAGCAGGTACAGTTGCAGCGCTTTGAGACTGCACTGGTGCAAGCACTGTTACATTATTTGGCAAGGTGTTGCTGCAGAGTGGGTTTACCAAGGAAGCTGTCATTAGTGGGGCTACTGGAGAGCTCTGAGGAGGAGCAGTTACGGCTTCAGGAAGACTGAACGATTTAATTAGTAGAGTTGGAGTTAAGCTGTTGCATGAACGCGAGCATGCCCTGGAATGCTTGGATCAGTTGGGGGAGCAACCATCGATTCCGCCCAAAATAGGATTCGTTCCCTTATTCATCGGCCGGGCAGTTGGCCAGGAGCATTTGCCGATAAAGTTAAGCAGTCCTAACGTGTCGTGTAACAATATATATTATCTGGTGGTTGCAGCTTTCTTCGGCAAATTATCTGGACACATTCTTTGTGAATGGGTTGTCATATGACGTCTTCAGTGTTTTTTTAAAGAAGGAAATTTCATTGCAACAATGAGTTCTTCGTACAAACGATTTCGAAAGCTTTCTTTGAGGCACTACTTACCAGGCTTGCGTGTCGCTAGCTAGCTTAGTCGGTGGTAATTCCGCGCTCTCCTGACTCAAGTCCACGGAGGCGACAAAACGAAAATGCACACACAAGGAACTGATCCTCACTCGGGTGATGTTGTGCAAAATAAACAAACCTGCGAGAAAGCCCTCGCGTACGGAAACCGGGACGCGCTCAAAACTATTCTGGCGCACCAAGAACGTCTCCCCGTTGCCTTGGGGTTAACTGAATTTACGACGTTTTTAATTAGGTCTTGCCGTGTGTCCTCGGGCGGAATACCGTGTATCACTCCTTTACAGGTGTCTTCCGGGGAGGCCACATAAGGGAGGGGGCTGTAGGCACGATTGGCGATGTTGAGTTCGCGCACCATGCCGTATGTTTTGTCCCGCTCTATGCTTGTAGTGCTCATATCAAACACGTTTCTAGCCGCGTTATGACGGAGGATGTCTTCTACGACTTGTAGTTTGGTGAGCTCCGCAGCAACGAGGGTTGCCTGGGGTAAGGTGTCCCCGGAAGCTATCATTCAAGTCTCGACCCCTTACTACACGGGAAAGTTAATAGCCAAATGTGTTGATAAACAACCGTATGACCCAAGAACCTGCGGAGCAGTGGGGCATAGAGCTGACGTCTGTACATATCCGACATACAGCAGCGGCCAGGGATTTGGGCAGCACACCTCGGAAGACAACCCAAATCCGTGGACACCTAAATGCCCGCTCGGTAAGGCAGACCATCCTTTTGGAGACAAACGCTGCACGCGACACTTCAAGTCACCATCTTTTCCAAGCAAGCCATCCACCAATCGGATACGAAGCCGAGACGGTACTGAACATCCATCAGCGCCCCCTGGGAAGACAGCGCCGTCAGTCTTCCGGAAACTGAGCGCCACTGCTGATCCACCAACATGCACGGAGGATCAACTTGGCGCTACCCGTGGACAGGGCCCTGCGCACGGACCCAAGCATCCCTCCCAGAAGATCAACAATGCCACATCCACAAAGGTGTGCTGGGCTGAGATGGTAGCTCCCCGTACATAACCATCATCATCATAAACCAAGGTAGCTGAACTTAAACAGCTCCTATTGAACACCCCGGAAGAAAACGGAAAGCTTAGCGCCCAGGTAGATGAACTATAAAAGCATATAGCCACACTCACCAATGCAAACGTGGGCGACACCAATGGCCCCATTGATAGCGATACCAACTCCCCCATGAAAAGCCCTGCGCAGTCCCCCCAAAGAGGAATCGGCCTGTAGCTCCATCTACGTCAAAGAGTGAATTTCATGGCGGTCATTGAGAAAATTTCTAAGTTAACGAGGCTGTGAGCCCTAGGTTCAAACCATTATAAGACCGCCTCCATAATTTCAGCAATATCTTTGAACATTTCCGCAAGGATCGGTCCGTTTTTCCACCACCGCATCCATCGATCCGTCCGGGGCATGCAGTCCTTCTCAGGCAGCTTCAAACATTATCATTCCACACTCGCTCCTCTGGACGGGCAGAGACAGGCTTGTGTCTTACAGGGAGCTTACTACTCATTACCGGCTTGAACGAGCCCGCTACCCCCCCGCTCATCCATCCCTCAGAAAAAGGCAATCTGTGGTTTGGCGGCTTCTTCAGACGAACTCGTACCCGAACCCCGTCGCGTATAGTCATTGTTATCCTGGACAGTTTTCAGATAAATGTCGGAGATGCAAGGAACGGGCCGATCTTGCACATATATTATGGGCATGTCCTCAGGCGACTCCCCAGAGCCGCAAAATAAGCAGTAATGAGCAGTTGGAGACCGTACTGCTCAGCTCAGGCCCGGCGAATCAAGTCTGGGCCGTCCAGTTAGCCGAAGACGCTGCTAGGACCCAAGGGCTCCTGGCCGACGCCTAGGGTGGAGGTCTAGCTCTCCTCCACAAACTGGACAAATAAAAGTTATTTCTCTCTCTCTCCCCACTCCACATCTCATGTCCATAATATATACTGGGGAATATAAAGACGCTTGCCCTCTTGTGTTCTGTGGAACGACAATCACTTCGACATATGATTTGGTCACGTCCAATAATACCCTTATCACACAGAAGAAACCATACCATCCTTCATAACATATCATCCCTACTAGAGTGGATGGTTGCCATTACTAGCCCAGCTCCCCACGTGCAAGAAGCCCTCGCCCAGTTGGCTGAAGACACCGAGCTCCCAAAACACCGGGAGCGCCACTGTCTAGTTGACTGAGGGAACAACAACTCAGTGGTGCTATCACCACAACTTTTGGCGAAATAAACCTATTACTACTACTATTATTCTCATCGTTATTTAGACATCTTCCGCTCCCTCTCACAGTTTTCTGCAAAGCTTTATAAGAAATGTGTTCCAAATGCTTGTGATAGCAAAATCATGTAACTGTACTCTGATGAAGGCAAGTCCCGTTGCCGCTACGTAAGTAAACCTTGTTGGTTATTGTTCTTGCAGTGTATCAGACTCTTTACTTATACTATTTCTGTGCGCTTAGTGAGTTTTATCTTTCTCTAGATTTATTTCTACCATGAGCGCTGACAGGAGTACAGCAAAGGACATCATCTGGAAATTTCCGCAGACCGAAACCACAACAGTTGTGATGACGGAATCCCAGAGCAAGAATTTGTATCATTACTTCGATCTCCTCTGCCCTGGAACCCCCAGTTTTGTTTCTCAGCCTGGCGCATGCTTTGCTGCGCACGCCCACCGACCTAATTTATCCCTGCCTCTGCCACTACAAGTTTTTCTGCATGTTGGTACTAGTGATCTCAGCTCCACTTCCGCTGAACATGCTTTCCCTGACTACCGCTGACTGACTGACCTCATTCTTGAATCTCGGCCGAACGTTTCCACTATATACGCCAGTCTCATTCTTCTCCGCTCCGCTAACCACCTACCCGACTATCGCGTCTCTCGCTTCGCTCGCTGCAGCAGCGAAAAGGCAAGCCGTTTCAACTCACTTCTCCGAAACTTTTGCCGCCACTCACGCTTTGTCCGCTTCGTCGATCATGGCTTTGGGACCCTTCCAGCCTGCCGAGTACTCGCTGCGGATGGCTTGCACCCGAGCTTCGAGGGTGTGGCCTTGCTGTCCGGCGACATTCATGCACTCTGCTTCATGCAACAGCGCTGCAATCCCCTGGGCTGGTGCGATTTCGCATGCACCGCCGACACAGTTGCAGCCATGGCTATCTTGCCAAATGAGAGCGACTTTCCACCACTGCCTGCAATTCTATCCAGTGTAAGGACCCCGGTGCAGTGTCTTGCCAGCAGCCCACCGCCACCGCACCCCCCCCCCCCAATCCACCGCAACCACGGCGCCCCGGGCGACCACCAGCACACCCCAACCCCGAAGTCCACAGACGAGCGTCGCGCCAGCGGCATGCCAACCCCAACTGGCAAACCTGCAGCGGCCAGAACGCCCCGAGGGAACGCTGGCGGCGAAACTACGAAGCTTCCTGACCAGCGCCGCACCAACAGCATGCCACGCCCAACCTTCGCATCTTCAGCGACCGCCCAGCCGACGAAAACCAACAGCAGCACGTCCGCCGGACCTTCCGGGGTCCAAAATCCAGCCCTCCGTGCCACATGCCCTTACAACCTTCGAAAGAATCAGCATAGAACCAACTCACTACAACACAAAAAAACTGGTAACGCGGCCTCCTTCCCCGTTTCAAGGCAGTTTTTAAAGCTTAGAAAAATCACCAAAAAGCGCATACGTTCCGAATTGCACGTTTCCGCTCTTGCACAGTATATGACTGCCGCGGTCACTCCCAGGGGTTTTAGGATTAGAATAAAACCTGCTACTACCGAACTCTCCCCGTCCACCATGAATAAGTGGAAACAGGTACTCGATAAAGCATCTTTACAATTACCTGAAATATTCCTCAAATCGCTGCGAAACTACGGCCCATTCTCTACGAAAGAAAGACGAACTACTTACTCAGGAACTAAGCAAAAGAGAGTTGAACCTTTTAACCAACTACGAATTCCATACGGCCTGCGCCATATCCCGCACAAAAGACTGAAAATTTAACCGAGATAAGATTTCTAACACTCGCCACACGCGTAAGAACCTAACAAGCTTCGGCACTAGTAACTGCCCCCACTTTTACAATACGAACGATAATGTCACCACAACTGTAATAAACGCTTCGACTACTGCACCCCAAGCAGTTCAGTTAAACTCCTGTACTAATAATTTTCCCTCGTCTGCCGTCACAAAAATACTTACCGGGAATGTAATGAACCTTTCAAGTATAACCCTCTCCCCAGCTCAGATGAACGTCTTGTCAAAGGACCTAAACTTTTGCCCTGCTACTGGTGGTTTTGATGAATTTCAACTTTTTAAGGACTTAGATAACTTCGCCAGAAATATCAGGCTACGAGAATACTTCTACGATCACCCCGCGACGGAAGAAGCCCGCAGAACCCTACCTAGCTATAAGCACTGGACCCCTCACACACAGCGTGATAGTTGCCTCGACAAGTACATCAAAGCTGTCCAACGCGATGTGTGAAAAGCATACCAAACACAAATTTCTTTCCACCACAACATGACTACCAACCAAATGAAAGCCTTAGAGGAACTCGCAAGCTGTCCCGATATAATTATTAAACCTGCCGACAAGGGAGGCGCAATCGTAATCCTTCACAAACCCGACTATTTTAACGAGGCCAATAAGAAACTATCGGTATCGACGTTTTATAAAGCATTACCTAATGATCCCACTCAAGACTATAAGCAAACTGTCAAAGATAAACTTGCTGAGCTTGTTAAAATAAAACAATAAATGAAACCACGGCTCGTTGCCTGATCCCCTTAAGCCCAGTAGCCGGTAAATTCTATCTTCTCCCAAAGATTCACAAGTTGAACAACCCAGGGCGCCCCATTGTTTCTGGAATTAACACTGTTACCGAAACCCTCTCGAGCTATGTGGATAATCTCATTTGTGACTATCCGCCCAGCTTTCCCTCCTTCATTAAGGATACCAATGACTTTCTCTCAGACATCTCAAAAATTGACATTCCCGATAACTTCCTTCTTGTCACCCTCGATGTTGCGTCACTGTATACTAACATCCCCCATGAAGATGGCATCGCCGCTGTATCCCTTGCGTATGAGCAGTCATCGTGCGACAAACCTATCGATTCTTCTGCTCTCCAAACGTTCCTTAGGCTTATTCTTGAACTTAACAATTTTGAGTTCGACGGAGTTCATTACGTGCAAGTCAGCGGAACGTCAATGGGAACTCGAAACGGACCTAACTACGCCAATATCTTTATGGCTCACCTCGAATCAAACTTTCTTGACACCCAAAATTTAAAGCCAATGTACTATAGCAGGTATATTGATGACATATTCATGATCTGGCATCACGGTGAGGCGGAGCTCCTCACCTTCATTGAGGCATTTAACCTAGCCCACCCTAGTATTTCCCTTGCTCATTCCTATTCGGAACGCTCTGTAAACTTTCTGGACGTCATCGTTACTACCTCCCAAAGTCGGCTTCAAACTAAACTCTATAGAAAACCGACAGACAAGAGGCAGTATTTGCACTTCGGAAGTAGCCATGTCAGACACTGCAAGACAGCAATACCTTACAGCCAAGCCCACCGATTTAGGAGAATTTGCTCAAACCGAGCCGACTTTGACTCAAACTGTCGAGAACTCAAGACCGCCCTTCTGAATAAAAAATACCCGGAAAACGTTATCGACGATGCTATTGTGCGGGACAACCAATTAGACCGTAACGAAATGTGTAAGAAAAAAGCCACGAACGGTAACCCGCAAACTAACTTAGTTTTAACCCACTCATCCTCCTCTCCAAGAGTGTCAACCGTGCTAAAAAAACATCACAATATCCTAATGCAAAGTGACCGCTTAAAAAGCATATTCCCCGAACCAGCACGCGTTGTCTACCGGCGTAATAAGAATTTAGGCGACTTTCGTACTAACTCTCGTATCAACCGACCGAAAACTACTGGCTGCATGCCCTCTAATAAACCCCGATGTAAAGCATGCCCACCCGAGACCACTACACAGCGCACCACCAGGACAGCTTCAGACTACTACGTAAAAATAAGTTAACTTTAACTGTGACTCCGCTAATGTCGTATACCTTCTAGAGTGCACTGTTTGTAGGCAACAATATATCGGCCAAACTGAAACGCCCTTCCGAATACGGTTCAATAATCACCGCTCTCATGCAAAAAGCTGGCCTTATTTGCCCCTGTCAAGACATGTGAACACTCCCGGGCATGCATTTGAACAACTTAAAGCAACGATTTTAGAATCCGCCTTCAACACGCACCACGACCGCGACGTTCGGGAATCTTATCTCATTTATAAGTTTGGGTCAGACACACGTGGGATTAATGAAAGTTAGAAAAAAATAACGTGCTTATCCCTCGATTAAAATTGGCGGCCTCATAATTTTTAAAACGACGTTCATTAATCCTACCCTTAAGTTTCCCATCAGAAATAGCAGAAACTCCCTAAATACAGCAGCTTTATTAGCCTAATGCGGCTCAACAATGCCATTTGTCATGTGGAAGGAGGCGTCGTTCCCACCACCACTTAAGAATGTTTAACCCTTTGTGATCTACTCATGTTTAACCCTTTGTGACCCTAACTATTTCCTGTTCAGTTTCTAGGTTCTTTGAAATGCTTTTTTTTGCCCCGTATCTATTCTCTTCCTCCGCGGGGGGGCACACCCATCTTCTCTTCCGCCCCAACCAGTCTCCCCAGCCACTGAATACTTTACTGTATACTCTTCCCTTTCTTTTGACACCCCGATTTTCCAGTTTCCCGCAAGAAAGTGGAGAAAAAATGCCCGCCAGGTGGGAGCCGAACCCACGACCTCCAGAATGCCGGTCTGGTGCGATAACCACTACGCTACCAGCGGGGCTATTTTCCCCCTCCACTTTCTGGGGTGTTTATGTCAATGTAAATGTTTCCTCCGCTTGGGGGTGGTAGCCAGCGCCTCGCCGACTTCTCGGGGTGAAGGGGACCTCTTTAACCCCCTGGCCATGACTGGAGTGTCTACGACATGTCGAGAGTGGTCGACCAGCGTTGAACACTCTTAAGCTCCCTACGGCACCAAGACTGCCAGAACAGAGGCCCTCGCTATGCATGTAGCGAATCAGAATAGGAAATGTGAGGCTCGTTGAAAATAAGACAGAAATAAGGGTTGGCAGTCAAGAAAACCTGGGAAAGCAAAGGGGAGGATATGGTAGGTCATAGAAACAGATAAAGATTTTTTTAAGCAAGAAAGTGGAGAAAAAATGCCCGCCAGGTGGGATCCGAACCCACGACCTCCAGAATACCGGTCTGGTGCGATAACCACTACGCTACCGGCGGGATATTTTTCCCTCCACTTTCTGGGGTGTTTATGATGTCAATGTCAATTTTTCCTGTCCTTCGGTGTATATATATATATATATATATTTATATATGTATATATATATATATATATATATATATATATATATATATATATATATATATATATATATTGAAAGGCGGTTTAATGGCTAACAAGCAGTAAAAGCGAGAGGCGGGAAGCAGCGCAGTCTGTTCCAGGTGAACCGGATAGGGGATCGCTGATCTGACCACAAGGACGCACAGAGATGATGCCAGCTTGATGCTTCCGGTACATACCCGAACAGGGATTGGACGATCGAGGTCCGTTAGTCCTTTCACTTCTCTTCATTACAATCACCCTCCGCCGAAGAGAGAGCCACCCTGGCGACCTACGGTGACTGCAGCACAAGGGGATCGTAATAGGGCTTTAGGCGAGAGACGTGGACAGTTCCGCGGCCGCGACGGCGAAGGTCTTCCGTTGGCTTCAGTGGTTCTACAACGTAGTTAACGGGGGAGGAAGAATCGATGACACGGTAGGGGCCATGATATTTAGAAAGGAGCTTTGAGGAGAGACCAGGAGTGGCAGACGGTATCCACAGCCAAACGAGATCGCCAGCACTGTAAGAAGTCGATGAGTGCTCCTGGTCATGACGGTGCTTCTGTTGAGCTTGGTCGTTCGATGTAAACGAACGTGCGAGCAGGCGGCACTCTTCTGCATGGCGCGTTGCGTCGGAAAGGAGATGGCATTCGGACGGATCAGGGCTGTAGGGAAGGATGGTATCCATTGTACACGATGGCTCCCGTCCGTATAACAAAAAGAAAGGTGAAAAACCTGTAGTGGTCTGCACGGCCGTGTTGTAAGCGAACGTTACGAACGGTAGCACTGAGTCCCAGTTCGAATGGTCGGGCGCGACATACTTTGCGATCATGTCCCCAAGCGTGCGGTTGAATCTTTCTGCCAGTCCATTGGTTTGGGGATGGTAGGCGGATGTGGTGCGGTGCACAATTTTGCATTCTGCGAGGAGCGCTTCGATGGCCTGAGAGAGGAATACACGCCCCCTATCGCTTAGTAGTTCCCGTGGTGCACCGTGGCGTAGGACGAGGGAGTGCAGAATGAATGCACCAACCTCACGTGCCGTGGAAGCGGGAAGCGCTGCTGTTTCGGCATAGCGGGTTAGGTAATCTACTGCCACAATTATCCACCGGTTACCAGAAGAAGAGTATGGCATTGGGCCGTAAAGATCAATGCCAACGCGCTCATATGGACGAACGGGGCACGGCAGGGGCTGCAGCGGGCCGGCTGGCTTGGGGACAGGCGACTTACGTCGTTGACAATCAGTACAGGCACGAACAAATCTTCGCACAAAGCTGTACATACCACGCCAGTAGTACCTTTGACGAAGTCGGGTATAGGTCTTCAAGAGTCCCGCGTGAGCACTCTGCGGATCATTGTGGTAAGCGGCACACACCTCCGCGCGGAGATTCCGTGGAACCACAAGGAGCCACTTGCGGCCGTCCGGCATGTAGTTGCGGCGGTAGAGGAGGTTGTCGCGAATGGCAAAGTGAGCAGCCTGGCGACGCAGGGCCCTAGGCTGAGGAAGGGTCGACGGTGAAGACAGGAAGTTGACGATAGTAGCGATCCATGGATCTTCTTTCTGCTGGGAAGCCATGTCTGAGAGAGTCAGCGACGACAAGGTAGTGTCCGTTGTGCTGAGGTGTGCCGTATCAGCGGACACCGGGGAGCGAGAGAGGGCGTCGGCGTCAGAATGCTTGCGGCCGGATCGATACATAACACGAATGTCGAATTCTTGTAGACGGAGGGCCCAACGAGCAAGTCGTCCCATGGGGTCTTTGAGTGACGACAGCCAGCACAATGCGTGGTGGTCGGTGACAACTGCAAAGGGGCGGCCATAAATATAGGGGCGGAATTTGGTGAGCGCCCACACTATGGCCAAGCATTCCTTTTCGGTCACGGAATAATTTCGCTCGGCCTTGGTGAGAGTTCGACTTGCATACGCTACAACGTATTCGTCGTAGTTGGGCTTCCGTTGGGCAAGCACTGCACCGAGACCGACGCCACTGGCGTCAGTGTGCACCTCCGTAGGAGCTGCTGGGTCGTAATGCCGGAGGATAGGTGGTGAGATTAACAGGCGTCGCAAGGAAGAAAATGCTTCATCACAATCCGGGGACCACGCAGAAAGAGCATTATCACCGTTCAGCAGTCTTGTTAGGGGGGAAACGATGGTAGCGAAATTTCTGACGAAGCGTCGGAAATAGGAACAGAGCCCGATGAAGCTCCGGAGGGTTTTCAAGGAAGTCGGCTTCGGAAAGTTGGCGACAGCACGTAGCTTATCGGGATCAGGGGACACACCATCTTTTGAAACAACGTGGCCTAGAATAGTCAACTTGCGCGCACCAAAACGACACTTCTTTAAGTTTAGTTGGAGGCCGGCAGCGGTGAGACACGCCAGGATCTGGTGGAGACGAGTTAGGTGTGTGTCAAAATCGGGAGAGAATACGACGACGTCATCTAAGTAACAAAGGCATATATGCCATTTGAGACCACGCAAGATGTTATCCATCATTCTCTCGAATGTGGCAGGTGCGTTACATAAGCCAAATGGCATGACGTTAAATTCATATAAACCGTCCGGGGTAACAAATGCGGTCTTGGGGCGGTCCGATTCCGCAACCGGCACTTGCCAGTAGCCCGAGCGCAAATCAAGGGACGAGAAGAATTCTGCACCGTGTAAACAATCGAGAGCGTCGTCGATGCGTGGGAGCGGATAAACGTCCTTGCGGGTAATTTTGTTTAGGCGGCGGTAGTCAACACAGAAGCGCAAAGACCCATCCTTTTTTGTCACGAGGACCACGGGCGACGACCATGGGCTTTGGGACGGCCGAATGACGCCGCGCTGTAGCATGTCATCCACGTGCTCACTAATAACACCACGTTCCGGCCCCGACACACGGTAGGGTCGTTGTCGCAAGGGAGCATGATCGCCTGTGTCGATGTGATGGGTGACTGTTGACGTTTTACCCAACGGAGCTTGTGCACAGTCAAAGGAAGAACGGAACTTGTTAAGAAGGGCGAGAAGCTGCGTGCGCTGTGTGGGATCCAAATCGGCGTCCAGGGACTTCTTGAACACGTCGGCGGACAGTGAAGCGTCGGTAGAAATGGACGAGTCCAGGGCAGTGAGCGAAAGCGCAGCGGGATCATCGCAAACGTCGAAGCGGCTGATGGAGCGCATAGCTTCAACATGGCCAATTGACTCTCCATGGAGCAGGCCGACAGAACAGTGGGTTTGATTGGAGATAAACATTCTCGTACGCCCACCTTGCACTGTAAGAACGGCGAATGGGAGTGGCAACTCCTTCCGGCGAACAAAAAGGTCGCCTGGTGTGAATAGGACAGGTCCATCGGGTACGGGCGCACTAGCAAGGTCAACCATTACGGAACTTAGCGGCGGGATATCGACGTCTTCGTTCACGGTAATCTTCCATTCACCAAACAAATGCTCAGACAGCGGCGGATCGTTCTGGGAAATAAGTTCAATCTCAGCCTTGGCACAGTCAATTACTGCGTTATGGCTTGACAAGAAGTCCCATCCAAGAATAACGTCATGGGAACATGAAGACAAAACAACGAATTCGATGGTGTAGACAGTGTCTTGGATCACTACTCGAGCAGTGCACGCAGCCAGTGGTGACACATGTTCAGCACTTGCAGTTCGAAGCGAAAGTCCCGACAGTGGCGTCATAACTTTTTTCAGATAGCGGCATAGTTTCACACTCATAACAGAAATCGCGGCACCAGTATCGACAAGAGCAAGAATAGGAACTTCTTCAACAACTACGTCGACGACATTTTTCGGAGATACACGAGGACTTTGACATTTTGCTACGTACGCAGTTCGTGCCTCCGGAACTGCGGGAATTAGTTTCCCGCGTCATGAGGCGCTGACTGACGACGCATAGGAGAGATGGAGCGGCGACGAGGAGAAGGCGATCGGTGACTCGCGAACGTCTGATGGTCGGATTGAAAGGATGGTGACGGCGGTCCCGCAGGTGCGCGACGGGGAGCTTGGCGGGAAACATACACTGGGCTATGAGATGCTTCAACCTGCTGCATTGCACGGCGACAGTAACGTGCTACATGTCCTGGGAGACGACAGGAAAAGCATATAGGTCGGTTGTCCTGAGTGCGCCACGGATTCGTCTGCTGTACAGCCAATGGCGCGGGACGGCGGAACTGGGAGACTGGCTGAGGAGTGAACGTCACAGGCGCTGGCATGTAGGGTCCAAACGAGGGGACAAAGGAGTGGACAAGTGGCGGGGCAGCCCTTGCCGCGCATTCGGCGTACGTCAACGGAGCGGTCACTGGCGGTGCTATGGTAGCCATGGTTGGAACAGTCAGCGGGGCAGCGGGTGTAGTTGACTGGTGTGCAGGTGATAGGGCTTCGGCGACCTGCTCCCTGACGGTGCGCTGAACAGCTTGAGGCAAACTTGGTGCAGGCTGCTCTACAAAAGGTACCAGCGAAAGTTGCCGAGCGACCTCTTCCCGGACGAAGTCCTTAATCCTCATCTCAAGCGATGCTTGTTCAGAACTGAAGGATAAACTTGACAGCTCTGCGCCCGTCCCGAGCGACTGTCGAACAAAACTCCTCTGCCGCCGCAGCTCATCATAGCTTTGGCAGAGCTTAATTATCTCAGCCACGGTCTTTGGGTCTTTGGACATCAACATCTGAAACGCGTCGTCTTCAATTCCTTTCAGTATGTGCCGAATCTTTTCTTGCTCAGACATATCCATGTTGATGCGCCTGCAGAGATCCACAACGTCTTCGATATAACTTGTGAAATTCTCGCCGGGCTGCTGCGCGCGAACGCGAAGACACTGTTCAGCGTGCAGTTTCCGCACCTCTGGCCTGTCGAACGCCTCTGCGAAGAGGGTTTTGAATTCGCCCCACGTTTTGATGGTCCTGCCGTTGTTCCGAAACCAGACCTCAGCCACTTCCCTAAGGTAATACTCGACATTGCTCAGCTTAGCTTGGTCATCCCACTTGTTGTAGACGCTCACTCGCTCGAATGTGGACAACCAATCCTCGGCATCATAATTACCTTTGCCGGTGAAAAAGGGCGGGTCACGCTGACGGATGGTGCCGGCACAGATGACCGTTGGCACCGGCGATGGTGGCTGTTGGCCTACGTCGACGGGGTTGACGGGCATTGGTACGGTGCGGTTGCGAAGCTCCAGGTTGGTTCACCTCGTACCCAGCACCTCCACCACTTGAAAGGCGGTTTAATGGCTAACAAGCAGTAAAAGCGAGAGGCGGGAAGCAGCGCAGTCTGTTCCAGGTGAACCGGATAGGGGATCGCTGATCTGACCACAAGGACGCACAGAGATGATGCCAGCTTGATGCTTCCGGTACATACCCGAACAGGGATTGGACGATCGAGGTCCGTTAGTCCTTTCACTTCTCTTCATTACAATATATATATATATATATATATATATATATATATATATATATATATATATATATATATATACAATCCGCCGTTTTTCCGCTCCCGGAGAAACAGCGGATTTTTTCTCAACTTATATTTTCGCTTATTTATCAATGTAACAAAGAAACATGACAAACACACGTCATTCGGCCCTATTAAATATTTCGAAAAAAAGCCGAATAGCACTGGCAATGACGACTGCAACCTTTATCTATATATATATATATATATATATATATATATATATATATATATATATATATATATATATATATATATATATATATATATATATATATATATATATATATATATATATATATATATATATATATATATATACAATCCGCCGTTTTTCCGCTCCCGGAGAAACAGCGGATTTTTTCTCAACTTATATTTTCGCTTATTTATCAATGTAACAAAGAAACATGACAAACACACGTCATTCGGCCCTATTAAATATTTCGAAAAAAAGCCGAATAGCACTGGCAATGACGACTGCAACCTTTATCTATCTATATATATATATATATATATATATATATATATTGTAATGCAGAAGATTGGCAACATTCACCGAAAGAATCGGGGCTATCCCCAATCCCCTGCCGGAGTTGTGCTCCACCTTATCATTATCGGTAGCAGAAGCCGAATGTAGAATCCGCACCGTCATCGCCTAGAGTGACGGGGTTCTCTCGCTCTGCTTTCTTCTGCAAGCTTCTACTGTGCTCGGACTGTGCTCGGACTGTGCCCTACTTATATTTCGCCTGCACAGCAGGCTTTGCCAATAAACCTCATTTCAAGTAGTGCAGGAGCCGCAGCCACGATCCAGTCCTGGAACTCGGAGCCGAAAACTGCCCGAAAGGATGACTAGCGAAGCCTGCCAAAGGGCTACGCCCTCGCTTTCGCCTGTGATGTGATCCGGTGCTGTGCGTGAGCGAGACTTCTCAGACTTCAACGGCACCGATGAAAACGACGCGGAAGAGTGGCTCGCATCCCCGAATTTGCTTGCATTGGCTGGCATTGGCACAGGCTTTGAATCGATGTATATTTGGATGTTGGGAGTTGTGCTCATTGCGCGCTTAGGAGGGAGAAGTAGTAATTCTGATTTAGATAAGGAGCATTGGAGACCGCCAGTTAAACTTCAAGAAGGTAGATCGGTCAATCGCCGATGTCGATCAAACGATGCGATGATCCGATGAACGACGACTCGCTGGCTCGTTGGCCGACGGCACATAGCCTATGAGGTTCTGCTCCAAGTAAACTGAAAATGTACATATGCACACTTTATTTACATTACTTATTTACAACTCATGGCTCGTGATCGCATACAAGAGGTCGGGCAAGGCCCGCGTCGAGCGGGGCTCGCCACTCTACACGTCTTCTTACTGTCCCTGTCCTTTCAATCCTCTTTCTGTTCGATTCCCAAAAACATCAAACTCCCCGGTTATACCAACAAAATTCCGCCCACAAACGGGACGTCAAAACTTGAGAGTGCGGATGGCTCATTCATTAGCCCTCACTAGGCCCTGATTGGACACAGCGACAAACAAAGCCAGATGGGTTCGAAATATTCACGTGACCCACCTCCCTCACTCTAGTACACAAACCCAAAGGTATTTCGCAAAACACAAATATAACAGAAATGCAAACCAACCAACTAAAAGCAGACCACCTCTGGAAATCGGCTCTTGGGCTACACGTCCTAAAGTACTGTCATACCGTGCACACCCATGCTTGTGCTCTGCGCCGCCAGAATTCCTTTCGTTTGTTAACACGTGCAGCTCCTAACAAAGCTTGGTCGCCTACCTATTGACGTATACCAGCCACCGCGTCGCCAGTTTCAGACGCGTGACGAACGAAACATGGCCCAGGAACTGTGACGGTGCAACTATAACATACAGAACGTCTGTTGACCTCTTCCTAACTCTGACCCAATGTTTGACCCCGTGATCGACCGTCCGCTTCGGGGATTCTCGCTAGAAAATCCTTCTTCAAAAGCTTACATGACTCGACCCGCCTGTATGCGTCGTCTCCGGACCCACTCGCCGTTTACACAAAAAAGCGCGGCGAATAACGAAAGCCTCCGTGGCATCCCCTTACGCCCGTCGCGCCTAACTCAGCTCGGCTGGCGGGGAAACAAACACAATACAGGTAAACAAGCTAACCCCCAGCGGAAAAAAATCCCCGCATTTCCCCGAGGGGAAGAATGTGAAAGTGCGAATGCACGAGTTGAATTTGCGCGGTTCGGTAATGTTCGCGAAAGAGAGATCACACACACACACACAACTACAAAGAAAGAAAGATGCATTTATTCACAGACACCTATTTGTGTTGTCATTGTACTTGATTGCTAGAGCGGATATCAGCTTTGAAATTTCGTGTCAGTACTCCTTTAAGCGGGTGCATTAGCTCTTCTCCCGCCCGATTCCTGGCCAATCCCCCACGTGGGTATGTGCCATGTCAGCGGCCAGGCAGCGCGCGCCCATCTTCCCCCGTTGCCAAGGAAGACGAAGAGATTCCCGGCCAATCCCCCACGTGGGCATGTGCCATGTCAGCGGCCAGGCTGCGCGCGCCCATCTCCACGTGCGCGGACATCACCGGTGGACGCAGGTTCAGGGTCGCTTAAGAAGTGCATTGGACTTAAAATATCTATTTGCCGGGCGGTTTTATTATTAAGTAAGGGGCCCGAACTTAACACCGGCTATAGTGGCTCCCTCAATCACAGTTGAAACCACTGCTTGGAGAGTATCCTCTACTTGTGCATCACTACCTCCGCTTGTCTAAACTCTGATGTCGTCTGCGTAGAAGCTAAAGTGTATGTTGGAAATGCAATCTAGAGCCTTTAGATTGTGAAGGAGTCCTGTATTGAAAAGGACAGCGGATAGCACAGCTCCTTGGGGGAAGGTAAAACTAGCCTGATTTAAGGATACCTAGTCGGAGGCTTGCAGTCCGTGAGGAAAGGAAAGCTGTGACGTAATTGTAAGTTCGTAATCCAAGGCAGATAGAGGAAAGGCCATGGATGATTGACTGACGTGACACCCGGCGGAAGGCTTTGGTGAGGTCTAGTGCTAAAATCGCTGCTGTGTGAGACTGTGTCTGTGTGTGTGGGCGGAGGGGGGTGGGCGGGAGATAAGGAATGATGTCGTGTAAAGTTGAAGATGAAGATGAAAAAAATTCCCCCCGTTTTGCAGCCGCCCCTTTCCATAAGGTTGATTACCCTTGCAAGCCGGTGAACTTTCCCGAGCGTTGTAGTCCCAAAACCCGCCGCGGTGGCTCAGTGGCAAAGGCGTTGCGCTGCTGCGCACGAGGTCGCGGGTTCGATTTCCGGCCGCGGCGACCACTTTTCTGATGGAGGCGAAAAGCAAACACGCCGGTGTGAACGAGATTTCGGTGCACGTTGAACATCGCCAGGTGGTCAAAATAACGCGCCTGCGTTGCTTCGGCGCGTTAAAACTCAACAATCAATCGTTGTAGTCCGAAACAAGGGCCGAGCCCCAGGCCTGGGAGTCGCTTGTACGCATCTTACTGGTAGGTTCCCGGCGCCACCAATGAAACCTAATGCGCATGGTGCCAACCACAGCCACGGTGGACCCTCAACATGTAACCGCCTGTGGCAGGACATGCCGTCAGACGTTTTCATCCCCGGCAATGGCGCAACGCGGCATGATTCCCGGGGGCCCCACCAGATGGACGAGGGTGAAAGCCACTCGCAAGAGTAAAGGCAGCTTTCTAGGCGTTTATTCCCCTTTGAAGGGTCCGCACTTGACCAGGTATACCTGTACCCATTAAAAAAACCGCTGGGTGCCCCGAGGCACCAGGATTCCAACACGCTACCAGCCGCATACGATGCGATTGCTGTACCTCTGAGCCATCGCTGCGGTTAAAAAGGTGGCCGAAGACGGCCGCTTGTTTTGTGTATGGCTCTTGTGTCCACTGCTCTCGGCACTAAAGCGATGGACTCGTCCGAGGCGAAATGCATGTTTCTTTACGCAGCACGTGTACCAAGCTGTCACGAGAGACAAAGATAAGTTGCGGCACCAACTGTTTTACAGGATAACTGCCCACGCGGTGGGGTGAGAGGGGAGGGGGGGTAGTGAACCAAGAACGAACGACTTCATTTCCACAACCAGGTAGTTGGGGCCGTGTCCAATGGCGGATACCCCTGCGGGTAATTACAGTACCTAGTGTTGCCAAATACTTATGCCACTAGATCCCAAAGGCCTTTGTTGCCCGCGTTTATGGCCGAGTCTTCTTTCAGCACCGGCTCTAGCCTACTAACTGGGCATAGAAATCCCCGCAGCCACTTGTAGAAGGATCGCTATTTCTGCTGCTGAGACATTGTCGCCACTGAACCTGTAGCAAATAAGACTCTTCGCGAGATTTGTGAAGCACGAAAGTATGTTGTGTATTTTTTGTAATGCACATTGAACACGTCACACGCCAGTAGCAATCGAGGAAGTGACGAGCGTCTTATTATTTCATTTTCTTGGAACAGCGTCGAATAGAGCGAGAGGTGGTTTTAAGCGAAGTTACACATGACCAGGTGAAGGAGGTCCTGGTACGCAGGATGCTTTTTCAACTTCAGAAGCATGCGAACAAAACCACGTAATTAGTGTAGGGAGTTTGGCTGGATTTATGTGCCTCATAGCCGAGCTGGCGCGCAGCCAGCTATTGTGTGAAGCACAGATCGAGTGATAATGGTAGTCATGGGTGGGCGACGGTTTGGGAAGCAGTGTCAGCGAGGCAATGGAGAGCACCGGAAGCACTTTACTTCGATTTGTGAATATCACGGAACATACGTACCGGCATTGAAATTGTTAACTAGCGTGTTCAAATCGACTTTGCGGGTAAGTGTTTTATGACGGAGTCAAGTTGCAAACAGGTTGAGGCTAATCGCAAGCACAAAAAGTGCATTCTGGTGTGCCAAACATCTGATAGGCCGTTATTTTGTAGAAAGTAGCTCCATATGAGCTTCGTAAGGGAATAGGTTTGCACATATTTGATGGTTTAATAGTGGCGCTGCTTGAGCTAAAGTTCCCCGTGCCTTCCTTCGCTCAAAACTTGGCGCAGCAAACTGGAGCGAAAGGAAATACAGGGCCAAGAGTTGTGAAGAGAAGTGGTGAAGAGGCAAGGAGCCGAAGAGCAGATGTGGCGAGTGCGCGTCCCGGCGCACATGTTCCAGTGGGGTGGCCTTCAGATATAGTAAGGTCTAAACTCGGGTGCTCCTTTATTTTATAGAGACGTTGTGTGCTCGGCGGCATCAGTATCCGGTCTATCAATAAGATAGGCAGGCCTAAGTAAGAAAATCTCCCCTGGGGAAGAAGCGAAGCGTCCGCGAAGGAAGTGGGAGGGCAATCGTGAGCATGTCAAGCGGCGTCGAGAAGATCCTTATGAAGCCGACGACTACTCGATTCCGTATTAACGAATGGTCGAAGTAGTTCAGATTTGGAGAGGAGTGCATGGACGTGAAAACCAAAACAGAAAATGCACCCCTCCGTCTAACGACGGCGATGGTTGAACACTAGGAAACCCCATAAAATTTCCGTAATTGTAAGGAATTACAGAGCACACTCGCAGCGCAGTAAATGGTTCGCTCCGTTTTGGTTGTGTCATTAGCGGTGAACATGATTCTGCAAAACTTGGCGTTCTCCCTTCGTAGTCGTTCCGACAGATGGGTTGTTGTTTTGTTTCTTTTGTGTTGCATCCAAATCAGTACCTTGGTAGCCTGGTGGTCCTCAGTTTTCTTATTTCGGTTGTGTACAATTGTGTATAGTGCCTGTGGATAAGTTGGGAAAACTACAAAAGATACATTTCTGAGCACAATCTGTACCCAAATGGAAGTTTTGCAAACCAAACTATGGTGTAAATACTGGCTTGTCTGTTAAAGTACATGCCACGGCATAGTTGGAGCCTAATGCGTGGAGGAAAATGGTTTCACGTGTTTTATACGTCGAACGAAGTACTCAACGACAATGTTGTTATTTACCACCCGCGTGTTAGACTTGGGAAAGACCTCACGCAGACGAATTATTATAGGCTCGAAAAGCCTCTGCAGATCTGATTATATCTTTAAGGGCAAAAACCGCAATGTCTGCTATGTATGTCCCTGGAAATGGCGCTCTCATGGAAATGGCCTTGCCATCCTGGAGCCGAGGCGCGACTCCTGACTCGTGGAGGCACGTAACCATGGCATGCTCCACCTTTGGACGACCCGCCGCCTGCTGCCCGTCGGCGACCGGCAGTGTATGGTTGCATCCTGCCGCTGCAACAGGGTGCCATATCATGAGCGGCTGCCGAGCAGACCGTTGTATATGAGGACAACAATGCGTCTTGCTAGTCGACGTTCCGGCGTGTGTGACGCCGTCGTCATAGCCCCGCAACGTTACACCCTGCATCGCCAACAGCACCCAGGACACCCTACGGACAACGCCTCATCGCCTCGAACAGTTGGTAGGGACTTTTCTGTGTGCTTTCTGTAGATTTGAGAGAGAGAGAGAGACAGAAAGAAAGCGGAAGCTCTTTATTCTAAAACAGAGTGTTTACCGGCGTACAAAATTGCCTTCATGGTACGCTGTCAGGGGAGGCGGAAAAGAAATAAAGACCCAAGATAGTGGAGGGCAGAAAAGGGGTACAAGCTTACAGAGGGAGCAACGAACTTGGGTAAGAAAAGGTGAGCTCAAAAGTCTCAGAGTGAAAAGATCTAAAGCTTTTGAATTACGCCAGTGTCCTTGAGGTACGACAACAAATGTTAGGGTTAGGCGCTGCTGAGAACAAGAATACCAGGCCCCTAAAATGGTTTTTAAAGTCACTGTTCCTTACGGAGAACCTATGTGTACAACGTTGTGTAGCAAGGTTGATCTAGTTTCTTTGTAGGCAGAACAGTGGAGTAAAACATGCTCAATTGTGTCTTCCGATGTACAGTTGTTGCACCTGGAATAGGGAGATAGTGTATGAGGAAACAGTAGCTGTTGGTAACGCTGGATTAAGTCGGAACCGCTGAAATAATGTTTCTAGATGACGGGGGAGCTGGTGAGGAAGTCTTGACGACAGCGGAGGTTCAAGTGAGTGAAGAAACTTGTAGTGGTCGGTAGGAAGTGACCCGATTCTGGTACACTCTGAAAGTGTTTAGCGTGTGGCCAAGGTGGAAGCTTCGTGTTTGGTAAAACATTTTCTTCGTATATTTTGGCTGGTGTGGCCTGCACAGGCAGCGTAATCATCTTTTTGCCATCCTGGTATCCCACAGTGACCAGGAATCTACTGAAATACAATATTATGCCCGGCGCCTACTGCAAGGTGGTGCATATGAAGAATACCTTGAACGGCCACTTCATATCTAAGGTGCTTGCCGCTATTAAGCAGGCACTGAAGGGCAGGTTTAGAGTCGGTGAGTGTGGTCCATTCATTTAGCTCTTGACGGAGCATGTAGCGGATTACCACTTTTAGGGAAGGTGGTTCAGCTGGTGTCGAGGAGGTTGGTCTTTCTAAACGGTAGGAGAAGAGTTTACCGGTAGACGGGACATATAACCAAGAGGATATTTCATAATTATGAAAGTTATGTGCACATTGTTAAGCTCTGAGTTTTAATTTACTGCCGTTTGCGTTTGTTTGTTTTAGGAATACATATGTTTATGCCGTTGTTAAGCACGCTCGTCTAAATGTTGGCACTGGGGCAGGCCCCAGTCACCACAGAATACCTGAAAAGAACCTGCGAGGGAGTTTCCCCCCACCACAGACGCCAAACCCTCGCCTCTGTAATTACCAACTTTTTGTGTTACGATTTCCAGCAATGATTCGTGAACAATAATTTCCCCGTTTAAATTATTAATTCTTTATTGGACGGGGCAATAGAAGGCGCGCTGACGCATTCTTCGCCAACCCTTGCGATAGCCCCAGCCTCCACCATTTACCTTTGTCATCTGGTAACAATGGCTCCGACTTGTTATTGATCGAATTTCGGTTTGTACGTTCCGGGGAGTACACTTACAATCGCAGCTGTATACGTACAAATGCTTTTTCACACTTTTGTGGACGTCAATATTATGCTGCCTGAGCCTTGTGTTTAGATATGTGCCCGTGTAGCCAAAGCACATTTAGCGGCATGACAACGGAACCTCGTGTACTATCGACGTTATGCACGCGACAAGCTTCGTTTGGTTCTCGATGGAGCACTTGCGGGGTTATTGTTCGGGTGGTTAGCGTTTTTGCTAAGTTCCGCCAGCCAGTTTTCGTGGGGCTGAAAAAACTGCTTTTACATCGGTTTCGCTTTTACGTATTTTTTGCTTTACATCGGTTTTGCTTTTACCTACCTATCTGCTTTTACCTATTTTCGTACATTGCCTACATATGGGATGTAGCCTATAGGTAGACAAGCTTCGTCCTGCAGGCAACATCATGCAGCTACACACATGCATGGCGTAGCCAATGGGCAACATCATGTATGTATGGAATCACCCCTACCTTCCGCTTTGTTCTTTTCGTTGTAATAAAGCTGCGTTGTAATAAACATATTCGCAAAAGCCTGCTGACTTACTTGTGCTCTTTTACACTATCTCACTTGTGGTAGATCGTCAACGTTTCCGCCCTGCGACATTCAATTAGGCCTTCCAGGAGAAAGACCTCGCACAACAAGTCATATCGCGAAGCGCCGTATTTATTTGCCCAGACAGCCAATCTCGCGATATAGCCAACTGCAGCTAGCAGAATATGTTTGGAGCATGAGAGACTTGTAGTGCCGGGAAGGCAAGAATACCCGGAAGTCTGAATAATGCGCACTCCAATTACAACGTTTTTACCATGTGCTAATATAATTGAGTGATATAGGGAGACTCAAAGAAATAATTTTAAATGCAGAGCATTTCAGTAACTCACGATGTCACCCGCGTTGACGTCCGTAGTTCGCACCGCACCCCTCCCTACTATATAAAAAAATACTATCCGGCGCCCGGTTTCCATCCCTCGACCCTGCGGGCGGGACGCAATGTACGTGGTGCTCTACCCACTGCGCCACAAAACCGACACAGAATGGGACGCTACGAACGCGCCTTATATCGTTGACTCATTCAAATTACTGTTGACGAGTGCTCTCTCGTCAGCAGTTGCCACAAGTGCAACAACATTAACGTAAGGCAAACTACTTAACGTCGTGCGCCCACGGAAATGCTCTGCATTTGATCGTGCCCCTTGCGAGGGGGATGTTTCACTGCGTCTTCTCTCGGTCGCGGGACCCGTGGCGCCATCTGGCGGAAGCGCGGCCCAACTCGTAGCACTTTGTTCGAAAAAGCGCCTCAAAGGCGCGGCAAATATGAAATAGAGATGACGCGCTTTCAAGGCAATCCGCCCACGCGGCTGCTTTGTGTACAGACTCGGCGGCGAGCGTCCGGTGATTTTTTTCTTCGAGGCACCGCGTTAATTCTGCATGTTCCCTTTCCAGCTCTACCATTTGTATCTGCAACTCTCTTTCCTCGGCCTCAAGCCTTTCCCTTGCTTTGCGAGATTCTTCAATCTTAGCATCCAATCTCTCATTGACATTGCGGCTCTCTTAATTGTAGAATTCGACAAACTGTTCTTTGCTCAAACCTCGTGTCTGAACCAACGTCAACAACCTTTCCCAATCCATTCTCCCAGCTGGTAAGAGACGTGACTGGGCAAATCCTGGCAGTTGATATGCCAAGATCCTGGCACGCTCGCCAATTATTTGTCACGTGAACCGATGGTGAGGTTGTCTTTACCAGCTCAGAGCAATGGACACAGGGAAACCCTTGACGGGTTTAACAACATACATTTAATGCACACTCAAAACCCCTAACACAAAGCACTCAATAATTAAACTACACACAAACGATAAACACTCACACCTCTCCTAACAATCCCAACATACCAGTCGACTCTCAACCCAAAAGGTTCTACAATAAAGTTCTACGCAATTCGTCCGAATCAACTGATTCTATCACCCTCTAGGTGATCTCACTAAACCACAACTTCCTAGTTGTGTCCTATGATTCCGTCCTTATTGGATTGGCCTACCCCGTTAGTCGGCGCTGACGTGTCGCACCCTTGCGGCGCCGCCACTCGGTGGTAGCCGTCGTCTCGCTTCGTTGGTGCCGGCGTTCGATGCGCGCGGTCGCTCGTTGGAAGGCGTGGGCTCCGCGCGTCCTGACTTCTTTCCTCTGCGGCTACCCCCTGGTGGCCGCCCTCGCTGGAGGTCCTTGATGCCGGCGTTCCACGCGCGCGGTCATTCCTTCGGCGGCGTGCTTCCTGGGTGGCTACCCCCTGGTACCCGCTGCCGCTGGAGGTTCCAGGTAGGCTCGGCCCGAACGTAGCCTTTCGGGGCTGTCGAGACGAACGTCGACGGAGCGTGGACGTTGGCCGCTAGTGCCCGACCGATGCCGCTGGGCCACGAAGACACGGGTTCGTGGGGCACCTATAAAAAAATAGGATGACGGCGCCGATGCGAAGTCGGCCCGCTCCCGCCCAGGCTCGGATGGCGTGGTCGATGGCCTGACCGCGTCCCCCTGGCTCGTTCCGTGAAGCTCACGGAACGAGCCAGGGGGACGCGGTCCCGGTTGTCTGCCTCCCGTTGTCTTGCCTCTCCCTTCTCTTTGTGCGCCCCGCTTTTATACACTCTGGGCTCTCCCGTGGCGCACTCTCATTGGCTCTTCGCCTCTTCTATGTCCTTATATGGTCAATACGCACCTTGTCCCATGCGCGGCCTTCCCTGATTGGCCGACCAGTGCGCTGCCACCTTTGCCCATGATTCCTCGGTGCGCCGGCGCTGGCGCTTGCTGATTGGCGCGCTCCTGGCGCGTACTTCGAATGGTCGTTCCTTTGCTCTTTTTTCCACTACATTTGATGTAGCCCTGGGAGCAATTGGCGGGCTGTAAGTAAATTATGTCGTTGACCAAATCGTGCTCGCTGTTATTAGAGCATCAGAATCACTCACGCCCAACAATAAATACTCTGTAAACAGTGCGGCGCCTTCAGATACGCGTGAACAAACAAGGAACATGACTCTGTCATATAGAAACTCTGCCGCGGGAAAGGGCCATGCGAAAGAGACTGCACAAATAGCCGCGTCAAAGGGAGAAACATCCACGTCGACACCAGCGTCCAAGACAAATAAAAGGCTTTGCTTCCAAACTTGGATGATCGCTTCGAAAATATATGTCTTTTGCAAATTGAAGGGTGAGGATCTTTTTCTGATGTACTGTTTTATGCTGAGTGCTGCAAATATAACTGGAATAAAAAATGGCCCACCTTGTGCCACTGGTGCAAGGCTGGAGAAACAGCAGAGGTCCTATCCCTTTGTCGAAGACCCTGATGCAGCCCCGCGCATAGATTTCCTCTCAAAGTTCCCCATCACTGGAAAGTCAGGAACGTTTTGTCTGCAGGCTTTGACATCTCTCCCAAATTGGACCGCGTTAGCACGTGCTAGATCGGGCAGCAATCGGCTTCGGGAACTCGGCGGCTGTAGCGAGAGCGGTGCTGTGCTCCCAGATTTAGGTGCAGAGGCAGATAAACAGGGGAGAAGACCACGCGAGAGATCTCGCCACGAACTCTGGGCAGAGGCGTGCCGGCTCGCACAATGACGTCATAGCTGGACGAGGCTTGTCTGCGCCTAGGGGGCCGACCGTAGGCTCCGGACAGCGAAGTTTGCCGGGCGACCCCAGCGCCAGCCGCGGCGGACCCGCACAACTCTGGGTCGGTCCCGCCGCGCAGACCGCCTTCAGCGTACGTGAACGGAGCTCTGCAAAAATATGTCGGGACGTTATTTGCGTGTATATCTACTACACACTGGAACAAAATAATGCAGAGATGTAATATAGTAGGCGGAAACCTAGAAATAAAACGGGGCGCCGATAAAGTGCTGTCGCCTTGCTGCCGAGCCGTAGGTTGACCCAACTGTGTAGCGTGCTTGGAAGCTTTGCAGTCTCCTACGGATTTTTCTTCTCTCTTTTTTTTTCTCGCAGATACAAAGCCTGGTTACTCAATCTTGAAAAACCCACACTAAGCGAGGGGATTACATCCTGCCGTGGTGTGCGAGCAGCTTGTTAGTGGGGTGGCTAGCAGGCGGTAAATACATATAAGTGCGCTTTAAATATGGTAACAAAGAGGGCCCCCAAACAGAGGTATAGCAGCGTAGTCTTTAACCAAGTGGTTCTACTCTGCTTCATCTAATATTTCACGTGCTTATATCGCCTTATTAAATACATATAAACACATATTGGTCGGACACTTAAAGGCGTTAACGTTCCCAAATGTTTGGCGAGCGATTGGATATCATAACATCACCGCCTCTTCTTGCAAAAGAAACAATGTAATTGTTGTCTAACCACTGAAAAGAAAAGAAAAATAGAGACAAGACGTGCCGCAATCAAAGTTCGAAATATATAAACGCAAGACGAAATTTTCGGGCTGAGGGAGGAGCAGGCGGAGGACAAACTATATTTATCCCATCCGTTAAAATTCCGGTCCCTCCAAATAATTGGGGGATGTCCTCAGAGGACTAATTTTTTCCCCTGTGACTTTTGGTGCAAAGGCTGTGACGGTAATGAAAGCGCTACTATTTCTTTCTAAGAAAGGTCTCACACCGGACCCGTTGGCGTGGAGAGATAATAGTACCCGAATATGAATATTCCATAGTTTATAACCGATACGCCCATTAGATGTTCTGCCTACCCCTAATCCCCCCCACCCCCTCGCACCCCCTCTTCGCCCAATGGAATTTCTTGAGATAGTCTTCTCGTGAAGAGTTTCTTTTTTGGGGCGTGTTTTTATACAGCTGGCGTTGTGGGCTACACCTGGAAGCCCAAAAGTTTTTTGGCGGAGCGGGCACTTATTAGCGGCAGCAGTTTCGCTATGCACAAACAAATGTGAATTTCATACTGTTACAAGTATGGAGCATCACATTCGGACCAAATACCCGCATCTAACACCGTGGTCCAGATAGTAGTTCTGCAGTCGCAAGTGCACTCGCATGTATGGAATAACTTGCGCGGAAACATCGCGAAACGTCTCATATATTTGCAGACAAAGCCTCCTCATTTGTGGATTGAACAATATAAGTTACGTTTTCGTTTTGAAGCAAAACATTCTGATCTTGAGAAAGTTTTGCCCGCAGGTAGGCTTTACAAGCGTTTCTCTTCTGCGCATCACGCATATGCGGCTTTTATATGCCTTCCCATACCCAAATTCAACCGAATAAATTCCTGTGTGGCTGGATTATCTGTACAATCTCTTACTTCCTTTCAACCCAAAAGGGGCGACTAATATGCTTCGTCGGCGCTGAAAAAGTGGTGCGGCCGCGAAGGAAAACACGGTGCGTTCGAAATGACGCAGAAAGGCTCCAGCCGCGCAATAAAATAAATTCATGTTGCAAATGACGCATAACAGCTGCAGCATACGAAGTTAAAGATAGCCCAAAAAGAACACAACTCCGGCTGCCGCAGCTTCATGCAAGGGGTGCGCAAGCATTGCGAAGGCGGGAAATTTCAAATGCATTCGGTGACAGCAGTGAGAGGAAAACGGTGCTGCCGCCCATTATGGCGAATCATTGTTCTGCCCTTCCCACAGCTTTCACATTGTGTGGAATGGCTTTAAGCTTTTTTTACAGTGCCTGTAATATTTTATCTTCTATCGCAAAAATCAAACATCCACGTATTTTTGAAAGGAACATTGCAAAAATCATCAAAGTACTATTTTTTGTGTGTCGGATATACGCCGGGATTTGTTTTCGCTCCACAGTGTTGACAAGTAGGAACGTTGCCACCAGACGCACACATTTAGAAGTGGTTTTGCCCATATATATGTTTCTCTACTTCAACAACTGCTTCAACTTTTGCCGGGCAGCGGAATTGAGGGAAAGACAGACAGACATTGAGACACACGAAAATCTGCGCGTTCGAGTTGCCCAAGAAATACTCGGCCGCCTCGATATAGCTTTCCCGGATGATCCGCGGGCCGTCCGAGGACTGCGTTCGGACCGGGCGCCGCATAGAAATACATATGGGAAATCGAGTGCCGGATCGCGTCTCGAGTAGTCCGCGGACGAACCGAGACTGATAATCGAGGTCGTCCAGTATCGCTTTAAAAGCCAGCTTCCGGAGAAGTTAGAGATAAGTTGGGAGGTCGTGGCTGAGTTTAGCTCTGTCGCTCCAGGGGGGCGCGATCCGGGTTACTCTAGAAGCACAGATCAAATGATAACGGCTGGCCGGTAAGGAGGTGGGCGGTGCGTGCGGCGCGCCAAAAAGGTGGCTATGGCGACAGGGACTACACGTTACTTCGAAATGGATAGGGCGCAAGTCCACAAAGTGATCTGTCATAACTTTTTCATTGTATGCACACGCGTAGTTTTGTTTTTTGTGACCCGATTGTTTAGGTAGGGAGAGTTTTCTACTCTGGAAATGAGTATGCTCATAATTACGTGGAAGTATATATTTATAGTGTTTGTATAGCTACATCTGTATTATGTGTAATTGATATTTCCCGCTTATGACCATTACTTTTCTTATTGGACCCTGCACTAACCTCTGGCTATGGGTCCAATCAGTGTTTGTAAACTTCATGTGACAAATGCTAATAAACATTCAATCAATCAATCAAAAGCAAATACTCTGATGATGATCAATCAAAAGCAAATACTCTGATGATGGCAAAATCATGATGATGTTGCAGAAAACGGATCCTTCTGCGGAACTTTAAAACTGAAGAGCACAAACCTACCTGGGTGCAAGGACTTCTCCTTGGCGCTCTTTTTAACGTTCCGAGATATGGGGGAGGTTTCAAAACATAATTGAAAAAAACGCGCATCAGGTTCTTCTTTTCCTTAACCTGAAATAATGGCACGTTCGGTCTTTGTGAGTGGAGGAGGAGGAGGACAAACATTTTATTGAGCGTTTAAAGGCCCCTTAAGGGGGGCGTGGTGACCGGCGTACCGGTGACCGCAGCAGCTCTCGCCGTGACCACCCGTTGGGTAGACAGGTCGGAGCTGCCCAGCGCCTCAGCCCAGTGCCCACCGTCTCGTAAGGGGGGAAAGGGGTTGTGGGGACAATTCCAAAGGAGATGGTCCAGGGTTTCCACTGCTCCGCAGGCCGGGCAGTTGGGGGAGGGGTAGACGGAAGGAATACGGTGCAGGTGGTATCGACAGGGGAGGGTATGGGTTTGCACCAGTCGCCATAGCCGTTCTTCCCTGTTAGATAAATCCGGGTGTGCGGGAGATAGCTGGCGGCGTGACAGGCGGAAATGTGCCGTAATGTCTTGGAAGGTTAAGAGGGGAAAAACGGGGAAAAAAGGGGAGAGGGGTAATGTCTTGGAAGGGGAAAAAACGAGCCGTCATGCCTTACATGCACAAGTTGGCACACGGGCTGAAAAATGTCGGGTCTAGATATGGTGTAGAGGTTATCTTCTCGGCAAAGAACAAAATAGGCAGGCTTTGCTCCATGGTGAACAAGAATCATCCACTTGGCATCAGCCAGAACACGTGCGGTGGCAATCACAAGCGAGCTGTTGTTCCTTGCAAATTAGGTGTTGTGTACTGCATTCCGCTGTCCTGCAAAAGAGTGTATGTGGGGCAGACGGGGCGTTGCCTGAATATCAGACTAGGAGAGCACGCAGGGACAATGAAAAACTGCACGTATGCAAATCTGCCCGCACATTGTAAAAAGTGTGAAACGCGTGGATGTGAACCACTTTTCGCTGATACCGAAGTGCTCTTCGAGCACAGAAATCAGAAGGTTCGGGAAATAGCAGAGGCCTTCTACATTAACCTCTATCAAGATGACTGCGTCAGCCAGACTTCCATCAAGCTCCACGAAAAGGAAGAAAAGATAGTTGGGCAAATGCTTGCGTGAAATGTCAATTACTCGCCACGTGCGTCTTTTAAGTTGGAATTGTGTGCTTGTTATTTAATCTTTTAGCGCATTACGGTGTGATGTGTCGCTTTAATCGTATGTTGTTCCTCTGCGCATGTGCACACTTGCGTGTATATATTCTTTGGGTTTCTAATAAAAACTAGTTGAGAGTCAGCGCTTGTGTTGTACATCCCTCCGTCTTTCGTCCTGTTGTTTTGCGCGCTGTGTGTGTTTCGTTCAAGAAGGTTAAGAGACTGTTCCGAGCTGATAGGGCTCCGTGAAAGGGTTCGAGGCTAGGGCCTGCTCGGACGGTGAGCTCTCAAGCGGCCCTATGCGATGCTTCATTTCCCCCCACGCCCGTGTGGGCTGGAGACCAGATCAGCTCTATGGGTACGGTAGTGGGATTTGTGAGGAGAATTCTGAGCGCCAGGGGCGAGATCATGCCTCTGGCGTAATTTCGAATGGCCGTTTTTGAATCCGAGATGATAGTGGTAGGGGGAAGCCTATGTGTAAGGGCAACGGCTATTGCCGCCTCTTCCGCCTCAGCGGGTCGGATGGTGCGGACTGTTAGGGAGTTAAGAGGAGGGGTGTTAGGATGACTGATTAGTGCGACAGCGTATGCGTCCTGCCGTCGATAGCAAGCTGCGTCCACGTAAACCATAGTGGGGTGGACGGGGTATTTCTCTGTAAGCGCTCGTGCCCGTTGTTCCCTAAGCTGATTACTGAAAACAGGGGTGCATATTGCGCGATAAAGGGCGGATAGTGAGGGAGCCATGAATGTCGTGTGGTATCGGGAGCCTGTCGTAACAGAGAATCGGGGATTTAAGGTTAAGAGTAGCAAGAATAGTGCGACCGGTGGGCGTGGATGAGAGCCTATTAAGCTGACCGATAAGGTGGGCTTCAATTTGTTCCTCCGCCGTATTGTAAATGCCGAGTTTCTCGAGTGTGGCAGTGGTAGTGATTCGAGGGATTTGTAGCGCCGTTTTGTAGATCTTTCGAATGAGGCAATTGACTTTAGGGAGTTTGGTACGCGAGGGCAAGAGATACGGGAGGGAGTAAGTAAGACGGCTGAGCACAAATGCCTGTATCAGCCGGATACGTTCCGTTTCTTTGAGCCCCTTGTTGCGGGCAGCAATCCAGCGGATGAGGGCGATCGTCTGATTCACCTGAGAAGTCAGGTGTGCTAGGTACTTGGTGTTTGCGCGATTGCGCTGTATGCAGAGCCCAAGTATTTTCCGGACTGCCACTTGGGGAACATCCCTACCATCAATCTGGACCTCAATGGTGGGTGTCTCGGGTAGTTTGCCGGATGGTTTGGGGGGGGGGAGAATTAAAAGCTCAGACTTTTCCGGGGAGCATCCAAGCCCGACTTCACGAGCGACGGCGGTAACTAAGTCAGCTCCCTGTTGGAGAGCCTCCTCGATTTGATCGTTGCTGCCTCCCGTGGTCCATAGCGTAATATCGTCGGCGTATATGCTGTGGCGTTAGCGAGGGGTCGCGGCGAGCTTACTGGGAAGGTGTATTTGGGCAATGGTAAATAGGAGCGGGGATAACACTCCGCCTTGAGGCGTACCGATGGTTGTAAGATGGATATGTCGGATTGTAGGTCGCCCAGTTGAATAACAGCCGTGCGGTTCGAAAGGAAGTTACGGATATAGTTGTACGTGCGGCTAGCCGAAGCCAAATTGGCAACGTTTCGCAAAATTGCCTGGTGGGACATCCGATCAAAAGCTTTCTGAAGATCAAGTGCCAAAATGGCTTATTATCTACCTTTGAAGTGGCAGCGATAATTTCGTGTTTTATTTCCAGGAGTACCTCTTCAGTTGACAGCCCTGCCCGGAAGCCAAACGTGGTGTGCGGAAATTGCCCAGTCTGATTACTGTGGTTCACAAGTCTTGCATGAACAACATGCTCTAGAACTTTGCCCACACAGGATGTAAACTATATTGGTTGCAGGTACTCAAGCGCCAGGGGGTTGCCTGGTTTCGGGAGGAGAGTAACTTTAGTGTGTTTCCATTCGGGTGGTAGGTCACCAGCCTCCCAGCAACGGTTGTAGTAAGCGGTTAGAATGTCGATTGAGCGATCGTCAAGCTTACGAAGCAGCTATTAGTGCGCAATTCAGCCCGGGTGCCGATCTTGGACTGATTTTGAGTAAGGCTGCACAAACCTCGGCCACGGTAATTGCCCGATCCATGACGGCATTGGCGGGCCATGGTAGTCGGGAAGAATCTCACAGGCACCTTTGGAGAAGTAGAGTTCTTTAATTCTTGTGATGAGTTGGTGGTTAAAGCCGGGGAACTGTTGGATAATTTTGGTGAGTCGGTTTTTGCTGGCCTGCTTACACTGAGTGGGATCAAGCATATGCCGTAGTATGGGCCATGTGCGGCGCATGCTGAGGTTTCCCCGCATGTCATCGCAAAATTGGCCCATTTGTGTTCGAGCCAGTTCAGTGGCTTATGAGTCGATCGTGCCACTTGGGAACGTCGAAACAAAAATACCCCTGAAACAAGCGCTTCGAAAGATGGCTCAACACCGGCGTAATAGTTCAAAGGTATGCTTCGAGCAACGAACGCCACAACGGTACAGACTTGCCTGGCTTTGTACAAAGATTTCTTGTGGTTCTAATGTCGTCCTTGAAAGTTTATTGTCACTTTTGTAACTTTCTGTATTTCGTCATATTTCTTAATAGTCTCTAAGTCTGCAGAAAATGCACAGTTGTATTCTTTTTTCATGATGCAATATTTACACATTTAAGGTATTAAATAAATAATAACAGTTGCGCAGGTATACTTATTATGAACTTTGGCAACTATCGAATGCCAGCCAATCGGCCAAGGCACCGAAAATGCAAATTTTGAGACCATCGCTGACAGCTTAGAATTCTTCGCTGGAGACGCCGTAAGAGCAACAAGTAGCAGAAAAGCTTCTGCTCTCGATCCATGCAACAGACTTCCCGCCGTAAATCAACTCGTTGTACAGCTGTTACATCGGTGGATGGGTTGGTTTCCTCCGGCAACTACAGTACAACAAATGACGCTCACAAAGCTTTCCGTAATTTGTGTAGGAGATGCAAAACGTATACTACATCAAGGTCCCCATCGTGTCTCTCCTTAAGGAACACTGAAGATGAACCACCATTTTGCTTAATTTGAAAAAAAAGCTAGGCTTCAGGACTTCCATGAGCTCTATCCCAGCCCCGAAAGCCACTTGTTGACATCAAAAATGCAAGAATGATGGAATGATTTTCAAACTTTGCTGTACAGTCAAGCATTACGGTCAGGAGTGACGTCATTTGGGTCAGCAATAAAAACGTAATTTTCCATGTAAACTGCACATTCGCACTCAAGTGACGCGACGAAACGGAAACCAAGCCCCACCACAATCGTTCAGTCATGTGTCTTAGCCATGGTTTAGGTGGCCGGCACCCAATCCCACAAACTATATTTTTTGACGTCATAGAAAAGCTGCCAGAAAGTGTCTAGGGAGTGGCCGCTGTTTCACATGTTTTCTTTATTGTTTTAAATATTTTTCGAATTTGGAGGTGAAATTACTATCACTGTCATTTGGACGAAGCAGTCTTTCTCACGAATGTAACTTGTATTTTGTTTTCATGGTCCGTATAATCCCTACAGGCTATAGAGCGTCTGGTGACAGAAATGCGAATCTGGAACCCCAAACTCATTGGCACCTCCTGTTGTTATTCGCATGAAAACGAACGTTGCATTTCTTTGTCTTCGATGCCTAAGTTTCGCAATATAAAGATTTTGTTCAAAACCCGTGGTCTGGCGGGTCATATATAACGTGCCCCCGTAATATTAATAGCAGGGATCTACTTGTGTACACTCACACTACAGTAATTCAATAACTATTTCATATAAGTTTTAGTGAACTCACTTAATAAAAATTATTTGCGGTGCACTTATTATAATTTCTTTTGATTATTTAGAGTTTTCGAAATAGAAATAAACAGTATTTGGACTTACGACAGGCGCAACAGCTTTTGTAACGATAGAATCCGAAAACGCTTCAAGTACTCGCGTATAACAGTCTCTTCAATCAGAATTTTAACGCCTCGGTGAAAACTAAGTTCAGCTTAACAACACTTCGACGGAAGTTTGGACGAGCCTCTAAGACTACGTTTTATTGCGTATTCGTCTGAAAAACGTAGCCCACATTCATTGACTTGACGTCACGAACGCTGATGTTAACAAACGTTTTGCCTTGTGATTAGGGACTGCCTGTCAGGCAGTCCCTAATCACAAGGCAAAACTTCGTGGACTTCAGCTGGAAACTCCAGCATGAACGAATAATCTCGCGACGTTAGAAGAACCTATGAAAACAATGCTGACTATTCACTGACTATCAATTAACAGAAAAGGGCACATGTATACGTAAAACATTCCACAACATCGGCACAGCGCAGCAGTCTTCCACCGTAAGAGATGAGTTCTGATAATCTTTAAGATGGTCAATTTCTTTCTGTGTAAAAGCCATCAGAGCTGTGCTGACGCACGCCTTATCTTTATGTTTATTTATTTATTCATTTTTATTTATTTATTTATTTATTTTTTTTTATTCATTTATTTATTTATTTATTTATTTATTATACCTCGAAAACCCCAGGTTGGGGTGTAACATGAGGGGTGGGCATTTTACACAGGATTTCTTCGATGTAAAAAAAGGCGTGGACGAAGGGAAACGAACTCGTGCGCTCGTCCGGTCCGTTCCCTTCTTTGACGTCTTTTGTCGCGCTGTTGTCCATTATGACGCCATACCAACTTTGCCCAGCGCACCACTCTGTTACAGTTTATTTCTTTGATGTGCGTTTTGAAAAGTATAGGGCTGGAGTGGTGCACGACGTGGGGCGGAAGTTCATTCCAATCATTCGCTGTCTAAACAAAGAATGACTGAAGGTGGGCAGTTGTACGGAAATGCTCAGTGTAAAGTGGGTTCTGGTGGTTAGTGCGGGAAGATATGCGATGCGCGGGCATGATAACAGATGCGTCGGAAAGTGAGAGAAATAATTTATGAAAGATAATGGTATTGTTGATAGCCGTTGCCTCTAAAAATTAAAATGCGCGGTGTTTGCGTTTCTTTAGAAGGGTATCTACGCCGCCAAACCGCTAAGAAATGCGTGAAGAGGACAGTGGCGATGGGCGCCACTCAGAACAGCGCTATAAGAGCGTTTATGAGCCATTTTTCGGGAATAGGTGGTCTCTGAAGGTTTCCACAGATTATCTGCGCGTCGGTTAGTCCTCATTCACAGCGACACTCCAATATAATTGCACACATCACCCACAAAACCACTCCGGCGATCGCCGATGCGCACCGGCCTAGTAAAGGCCGCGGCAAAAAACGCGTTCCAAAATGCCAGCAAGGCGGAGTGACGTTACATCGCCCTCGTGGCTGGCCCCAGACCGCCGCTTTGTAAACCGCATATATGCACGTTTTGTTGAAGGCTCTTGTATACTCTGCTCCGCGCGTGCTTGTAGTTTGCAAACTTATTCGCTAGGCTATGCTCTCTCCATGTCGCTGCGATTAAGTAACCACATTTCGTTATATGAAAGCCTATATCCATAATAACTTCGGTGTTACAAGTTTTTAAATTTTGACCAATGCATTTTTGGTCGGCGCTGCTTTCACGCCGCTTTTCTCACATTTTTAGTACAAGTGTTTCTGCAGCTATGGGATGAGTTTTATTTAAGATGAATGAAATCCACTAAAAATAACTTGACAAAACTACAAAACTTCATCTCCCTTTATTTTTATACAGGCTAAGAACAAACTTCAAGATATAGCGAAAGAGTCAATATTTTCAGAAAGCAATTGCAAATAACTACGAAGTACTCCTAAAATTAAATCAAAGCTAAAGGGCTGCGTATAGTCCCACTCAGGTCGTCCATAGTTTATGGCGTACTTCACGCAAATTGACTTCGAAACCTGTGCGAGGTCAAAAGGTCACCATCACAAAGATTTCGGGATCTTTTTCAGTAGAATATGTAGCTAAGAAGCTGCGGATCACAATGCCGAGGGCACACACTGGCGGCCACTTTTCTTCCAACTAACCAGGGACCTCTACTTGAGGTTGCGTCTTACCGCAGATGATAAAGCTCGAGAATGCTATTGTCACTTATATGGGACCTCGAACCAAGTAGGTCGGGCCGACCACGTAGCCTATCGCCCGGAGGACTTTCCCAGCCGACAACCGCCTCAGATAAATTGAATTTCCGCGGAACGCACACCGCATAGATGCCTTGTAAGTGTTCAGGCATCCCGCTACGCCGGTTGCGGTAGATTCAGAGATTGTTGGCTTAGGAGCTTTTCGGTGTTTTTGTCTGTTCTAAACATTATCCCTGACGCAGGCGTGCTTACTTTGCTTTTACGTGTATGTGTAAGAAACATGAATGTGTAAGGAACATGTACGTCGTTGCTATATATAACCTATCTTGGAGTTGTTTTCGTTTTGTTTTTAGACACGTCCCCGTGGTTTTGAAAACACCGATGTTAGCTCAATTCTGCCCCTCTCATCTAAAGTAGACGGAACAGCGTATTGCTTCTCAGTGCCTTCGTGTCTAGGTAATCAGATTATGCTCTTTCAGCGAAACTCGCTGCAACGGAGATGACAGCCAGTAACCCGTGATGCGCTTCCACGCATGACGAAGAAGGAAAACACCGAAACTTCTTTTGTGTGATATAAGGTTTCATCGAAGAATTTATCACAGAAGCACTGGTTCCATGGCGGCTTTTCTACGGTACTTCTAAGTATCACAAGCAAACAATATTTTTTCGGTTGTAAAAGGAAACGAAAGCTCTCGCTGCGTAATAAATTTCCGGGCATAATATTCTCTGCCCGAAGACCGCAGCGTGGAAAATGGGCTATTTCTTAAACACGGCTAAAATATCTTGTAGAACTGTTTAAAACTGGAAAGGTGTTTTTGCAAATTCTGTGAAGTCATACTGGGTGTATGTCGCTTGACACAAGGTAATTATGCGAGACCACAGCAAAAAAACGACTTACAAGCGCTATTAACTTGTTTGTGGTTCGAAAACGTACGGATGTGTAGTACTCAGGCAATCACGTGAAAAACCGTGTGACGAAAACCGTGTGACGTACAAAGCCAAAACGTAATATTTCTAACGTGTTGACTGACGGCTGCCTGACACCTCCAGATTTCTGCGAAGTTACATTGTACGCATCGACAATTGTGCCGCTATAGGTAATCTCAGTGTCCGAAGGCATAGTGTCAACTCGCTCTTTCTGAAGTACGCTGCCGTATGAGCATGCCAACATTGTTTTACCGTCACTGTAAGCTCTCTTATAACCATATCACAGGGGCACTTTCAATCATTATTGAGTCGATCCGGGTCGAGCCGATGTTGCCATGAACCGAAAATGCCATATTCACTCCGAAGCGCTTGGCAACTTACTTGGCCATGGGACATCTCCGCGTATGACACGACAGCACACATTTTCTTTTTTATCAATTCCGAGAACTCCTAGCGATTTTACCTGATTTAATAATTTATTCTCAGTCATAAGAAGCTCATATTCTCGATAGTTTAGCGTTCTCAGCTTACTGATTATTTCCTGAAAATTTTCCGAGAATTCTTCGCGGAAGTAATGCAAAGGGCAGTACGTAGGCATGAGAAAAGCACACATTTTATATTCAGTTTTGAATGACGGGAATTCTAATCCAGCTGGCGCTTTCGGTTATTATGCCTGTACTACCTGTTAAAATTAATGCCAGCAAACTTCAAAACGCAAGTCAAGACATTTCACACAATTCTAAAGCGGAAACCCAAAGTTTAACCCGGGAGAATAGTAATAATATTTTTCGCAGTAATCTCAGTTTACGTACAGTGCTCAGCAGGGATTATGGTGGGCATGACTGAGCGTGGCCACCGGTGTCCGCACAAACGTATAGCGGAATCTCAGTGAATCACTACGCATGCGGGGTTTGTGGTGACCTGAAAATACTTTTATCAAGTGCATTACGTATTCAAAGCATCTGCTTTTCGTCCGCTTGGTTGCGCGTTGTAGGCTACCTGTATCTGCCTCCTTCACTTCTCTGTCGGCTTCTGGGCTGGCTGTACCTGAACAACATGCGAACTTTTAAGCATGTTTTAGAGCGATAGCTATGTTTGCACAGGCACAAGCAAACAAAAAAACTAATCAACCCCTGCTCTTGAGGGAACACATGAGCCCTGAAGCTTGTCCAACTCTGCGAAACCACCAACTCTGACATTTTTGCCAAACCAAATTTCCAGCACATCACCAAACATAATCCAACCCTTGGAATGATGAGCGACACCTGCTGGCGAAGAGGGAACCTCGGCCACCAGCTGTGGGTTAGGAAGTTCTGGCGCAGGGCGACAATACCGACGATGATGCAATTCAGCCAATACATATGCTTCGCCTGAAAGAACGGCAAGTCCCCCCTTGTAGCGTCAATCGAACCTCAAAGTTTGTCTGCTTCTGCGTAATTCCCATTGTTCTATGTTTTCGTGTCAGGCAGCGCACCCCTGCACTTCAAGATCTCCAAGCTTAGCCGAGGTCAAGCCAGCAAGTTGTTCTGATCCGCAGTGAAAGCATCTGATCGCTCCTTGTTTCAAACTAAAGGGGTGTGAGAGTAGGACAGTGGGAAGACTAAGGTCGCGTGGCATCAGAAAGCGATGCAAGTTGTACGGTTTAACAAAATTTTTGGTTACGTGAGTGTTTCATGAATGGTTCACGCAATGCGTGCCGACGATAAATGTGTTAGCCTGCCGTCACTGGCATAAAGCAAGGAATACTAAATTACTTTCATACAGATAGCTTGTAGTCACGTAGTTTAGAACTTAACGTTCACCGCCTCTGCTCGCTGTTTGGTCTGCGCCTGGAATACGGGCGTGCTTCTTTCGTTTCCCCTGATTATTTAACTGAGATGTCTACAATTGTCTATTGTTATCTGCACTTTTCTTAGAAATTTGTTCCTACGAACAGTTAACACCCCTTGCAATTGTCATATTGATTGCACTTTCTCGCTATTCTTCACTGTGAAGTCACGCATAGCCGGCACTATTTTCCTTCAATAAATAGTTTGAAATTGGTGCCTTTATCTGTCGTGTTTTTTTTCGTTCGTTTAGAACCGCACCTTTTCTCCTTTTAAAAAAACCCCGGGCCATTTCCCCTAACGTGAATCCTGGGGAGGGGAGAAACAAGGAGTGTGCTCTGGAGTTTCCCACATGCAAACCGCTGCTAATGGGTAAGCGTCCATCGCAGAAAACAGCGTTCTGGGAGCCAACGCATGCCCTTCTCTCTTTCTTGCCTGAGGACGTGCACTGATTGGGCGTCGGAGAATCACCGTTGGGAGGAGAAATCGCGCACTTGCTGAGGCAGTTCTCCTTCCCTTGCGTTGAACCAGGTTTAAATGAGTGACAGACAAGCCGTAAGTTGTCTCCCTCTCTCACGCCACCGCATGCTAGGACGTTTTCTTTACAGGTGAAAACATGGCGTTCGAAACCAATTTCTAGACGGAATTTATTATGTTATGTTATTTATGCAACTAAAATCCTGATTATTCTTTTATATAAATGTTTTTGATCATTATAATTTATGTTGAATAGGGGTGTGCGAATATCAAATTTTTCGAATACGTATCGAATACGATTATCTATTTTCGAATATCGAATCGAATATCGAATGATTAAGGGGGGACGTGGCTTTCAAAATGAACTTTTTTATTTCTTTGTGGATTTTGATGATCATTGTGAATTTATTGCTGGCTTCGTGTGAGCGTCTCTATTTTTCTGCCGTTCGTGCATCTGAATGAATGAAGATAAAAAATATGGCTGGGACCGGAAAGAGGATCGCTTGGCGCATCCAATGGTACCAAAATGGCCGCGCCCGCTGGCACCGTTGCGGAGATACAGCGCTCCGAAAATTGCCGTTTTTTCGCCTTTTCGCGCTGACATTTTCACACTGCAGCCTGGAAAAATATTTTTATGCCACTTTGGGATGGTTTTAGGAGGGGAAACTTCCCAAACGCTCATGATACAAAATATAGATACCGAATATGTTCCTTTCAAAATACGATGTTTTTTTTTTCATTTTTTATGAAACTGAAAGCCGCCCCCCCCCCCCCCTATTCAAATCAACCCAAATATTCCATAATAGCGGATTATTCGAACCCTTTCGAATATTCTAAATGTTTCGAATACATAGTTTTTGAAGCGAATACGATGATGGCATATATTTAATATTCCAGTATTCGCATTTTCGAATCATCGCGCACCCCTAGAACCAGTTTTATTTTTATACGTTGTTTTCTTCATCGTTTGACAACTTCAGGTACCGTGACGACAGCAGAGAGATGACTACTTCAGACGGTTACAGCACGAGCCCGTATGGCGTTTCACCGCTAATATTCAGACGCTGGATGCATCCTGTTTCACTCCGCGTTCGCGCCTATAGCACCCACTCCGCCGAGCCGCGTCTGTGCCTAGTCTTGCAGTGCAATTGTGCGCACGCTCGCTGCCCAATCTCGGAGCGAAAAGAGTGCCATCATTTGATAAACTTGCTTTACCTGCGTTCAACCACTGCGGCCTCGAGTACCATTTATGTTCACCGCATTTTAAGTAAAGTATTCAGGCCAGGCGAATCCACACAAAACCGTGCTACGTCTTCTTTTATGTTTCCCAAGCTTTAAAATAAATCTGCCGAACGAGAGTTGGGTTCTCGGTGCTCTGTGATTTAAAGGCAACGTAATGAGCAAAGCTTAACAGTTAACGCCCCCACAGCTATGGATGCACAGCGGTAGATGTCAATTTGGTTTGGACGGTGGCAAATAGCATTGGCCAGAGGGAGGAGTCAGTAACGAAGACGGGGAACCTTTATAAGGATCTGTGTGAAGAATTAATGAGTACTTACTAAAATCATTATTAATTTGTATTGCTGCAGGATTCCATTGGATACATGTTGGATCGGAAAAGAGCCGACGTTATGGAGACGTCGATATAACTGGGTCCCTCTGGTCGTGGTAGGACCCCTTTCCTACGAGATATCAATCCAACCGATGTGCACGGGATGCCAGGACAAGGCTTTATATTTGATATGAAACTCACGACAATACACCATTATTCCTACGTCTTAGGTGCACATATATCCACAATCACAGAGTTTCTTGCAATACATTCTTCGAGCATGCCTCATTAAAATCCCGCTGAAGTGTTTCATTCGAAACTTTTAAATAAATGCTTAATACGCTCCCTTATATACCGAGCCAAATGTAAAGTTGGCTTTACGGCTAGAGACTAGTTCATAGGTGGGAAGAGAAACTTTCAGCCACACTCCACGTAGACAGAGCATTTTTAATTGCCCAAAATAAACCCATGCATCGGTTAGAAGAGATAAATACACAGAACCTTGTAATCGCCTTGAATGCATCATAAAACTGTGTTGCCTTCGAGATCTGTCAAGGGTATTGCGAAGAATCTAACCTGAAAGAATTGAGGCCGTGGTGTATTTTATTGTCAGGTTTTGTAGGTGTGGAGAAAGTCTGACACATAAGTGTTACCGACGGGGAAAAGGGTTTTCTGGTTGAGTCCACATACAAGCAACCTAGCGTTTATAAATCAGAGCATTTCATGAGGAAGCCTCGATCGCAAATGCAAAGGTCACAACTGTTAATGAGGAAGTCAGACACCGCACGACGTTGGATTATAGCTCCCGAAAAAGTCATACGAATGAATGTAGCTGCACCATGTTACGGTACCTGCAAGTACGAGCTAGAAGACAAATGTGAAGAGAATCACCGAAGCCATAACCCCATCTTTTATACAATTACCAGGACTACTAAGGTGCTCGGTTATTCTGTCAGAGCCTGCATCCCCGTGTCTCCTAGCACAACCGCGGGCGGCAAAGGAGATTTGGCCCCGAAATGCAAAATTTGCGTGGTGTACTGATCGCGCTTTGGCCAGCATATTCATTTTTATTTTTGTGTGTGTATGGGTACTGCACGATACATAGCTTCCCGAAGAATGCCTGGTTAGAAACCGCTCTCGCAAAAGGAATTTCGAGACACGTACGTATAGTCATGGGAAAATGAAACGCAAAGATATAAATACGAACCTGAATTTTCAAAATTTTTAAAAAGTACTGTTGATTCAGGTAGAATAATGGAGACCGATTGGTAAATTTGAAAAGCAACATTTTTTAACTGCGGTACTGTAGTTGAGCCACTCTTCCATTTGACCTAAATGAAACTAAATCTTTCTATTGGGTGTTCTTGTTGATATTGTCGTGATCGCGTTTATTTGTTCATCAGTAAAGGTACGTTCAATAAACCGAACGGGAGCACAATTGCACAGTTCAATGGTCATCGGAAAGAAATGACACCTGGAATATTCTCGTGCTGGTAAAGCACGATCGTATTTTATATCCTTACTCCTTGACGACCTGTGCTGAGGGGGAGTTGGCCATTTTACCGTGACAAGCCGGTGTATTAGCTAGCTGTAGCTAGAGGGAACTTAGGACGGCGATATGCTGACGGAGTCGACGTGGACCCCCGGCGAGTGTCCTTACCATGCTTGTTATTATTGACGACGTACTGTTTTGGAGATAATCACCCGAGCGGGTTTCATTTTGTCTGAATTTTCCCCTGTGCTGGATACGCTAGGCCTTGGCTCAGAAAGGGACAGGACGTTTCGAGGAATAATAATAAAATGAGCTAATCAATGCGCGATACGCTTGTACTTTATTTGGGACAAGATGTATTCAGGATTTTTTCTCAGAAAACTCAGTTTTGGAAGTGTTTTATTACAAAAGTTGAAATGATGGTATTTGCTTTGGGGCTCTTTGTGAGTGCTCGGCCTCAGTATTTCATAACATGCTCCATTTTGAAATTTTTTTTGCCGACATCACATCTTTGAGAGCCAGACGTTTATACAATACGCGTTAGTAAACGCGTAATTTTTTGTGGTTAGCGCAATTAATATTGACAAGGCGAGGGTAGCTTTCATTCACCATCTGTCGCGCTGGAATGCGAGATTAGAAAAATTTTCATCAGCCCGACAAGCAACATTTTTTAAAGCAGGCAAAATAAAAAAGATCCTAGGTGGGCCCGTTGGTACTTTACAGTACGGTAAACAGCACGGAAAAACAAGACTGCGCGAAAACACGCAGACACTGCGCCATCAACTGAACTTTAATATTGTTCAACGAGAAATAAATAGGAAAATCAATAAACACGCACCTTCTGACTACTGGAAAGAGTTTGAGAATTACATTACAAGAACAAGGAAATCTGTAAGAACGTACCCTGCAGTGCTGAGATAAATCTGCAGCCGCCAGCAAAGCTTGCATGAGACGGCCGTCACCATCTGCCCAAGCCACCAAGGAAATCCAGTGCGCATACGCAATCCCGTTTCCGGATGTGGAATTTCCATGCTTCTCTTAACTTTCGCCTCATCCTGTATGGATACCGAGCCAGTACCTGGCACCGCTTAAGCGAGGGCGAGCAGCATGGTTCGAGTAACCTAAAACATTTTAGTTCCCAGCAGCAAAGGCAATTCGCAGTATGCGCAGCAAGCGTGCTCTCTGTGGCGTTTTTATAGTGTCACGCGTGGTCCCGAAGGCGTTCATTGAGCAGCGCGCCATTTTCCCCATGTACGAGCGTCCACATGGCAATGGAATCTAGTAGATCCATTTGTCTTTGCACTTAATAAATGACTTCGCATGTTTGATCATGTTGCTAATTGGCGCTGGAGCGTCCTATTTATTTTGTAACCAACAGTACTTAGTATTCGGGTTAGACCCGCCGCGGTGGTTCAGTAACTAAGGCGTTGCGCTGCTGTGTACGAGGTCGCGGGCTCGATTCGCGGCTGCGGCGGCTGCTTTTCGGTTGGAGGCGAAAAGCAAAAACGCCCGTGTGTACGAGATTTGGGCGCACGTTAAACATCCCCAGGTGGTCAAAATTAACCCGGAACCCTCCACTACGGCGCGCCTCATCGCCTGCGTTGCGTCGGCGCGTTAAACCCTACAATAAAATTAGGATTTCGGGTTAGTATCGCTAGTCGTTTAGAGAGGTGTTGGAATGAACACTGGAGGGTAAGCGTAAGAGAACTGAAATGCAGAAAAGGCGAAATTTTAAGTGTTTCTTGTGCAATGCGCGGCTGCATTGAAATACGAACAAAGGAAAGAATGCCTTTCAATTTATGCTGCGCTTCCTTGCGACTAGCCGCACATGCGCAGTACGAACAAGTTACGAGAGTTCGTAGCTAACCCTGGTATGCGTGACCATCGTCTTCCCATCGTTCGTTGGGCGCTCGGAACGAAATATATCCCTATAAAGAGAAGTGCCAGAACGACCCAAAGACCGACCGACCGACTGACTGACTCATCAACGCTCAGCCGGAAGTCCTAGTCCTAGGGACATGGGCAGCATGTTTCTGTTACAGCGCCGGGAATCAGTAAGGCGTGATTTTTGGAAATTACACCAACAGTAAAGGAAAAGGGGAAAATTGGGTTTTCCGAAATTCGCGAACACTTCGCTGCCTTGTTAACCAAGCGAAGTGCTTTTATAATATGTGTAGGTCTAAAGAATATCTGAAAATCGGTTTTATGATTTCGCCCTTAATACTACTGGGGCAATTGTGATTTTAGAACAAATTGGATCTTCCTAAATGTTCTCCGATGAATGTTTTACTGATTTATTTATCCAACTGGTTTTTGTTTTTCAAATACTGCTAACACAAATTCACACTATCAATAATAAACATTTAGACCGGCGATCAGGTAAATTTGCGAACGGAATTTTTAACGACAAGCGCGACTAGGCGAAAAGGTCTAACGGCTGACGTGAGTGTCTAGCCAAACTTCTGGTTGAAACGGATTGAAATTTTATGAGCACATTCGGATTACGATGTACGAGTTCGACATTGCTCAAATTGTTGAAACTAACACTAGGAAGGGAGTGAAAGGGGCTGGAAACCTTTTTCAGATATTTCCGTATTTATCACAGGCAGGTCAGACGTTGAAGTGGTTTTCGTTTAATAGTTAAATTATATTGGTATCTGAAAGCTGTTTTACACGATTTGCGCTAACACCCACCTAATCCGGTTTCGTAAAAAAATACGGTGTTTACAGATTCCTTAATAACTATACGGCCCGTTGATATATCCAATTTGTTTTTTAATTGCCTACTGTGCGCATAAAGTTATCAAAAAATTTATTTCAGGACTCTGTGCTTACACCCGTATAAAGTGGTGAGCGGTATTCCTAATATACACCAGCCACGACATGAAATTACGTTCATTTTTGTTCCGTGTTCACCCAGCCCTCGCAATATGTTGGGTGTTTCTTCAACCATACGCAGCCCGTGGGAGCCCATGTTATTTATAATAAAAGTATGGCTTCCGAGTTGCCGTCATTAACTTCTGAGTTAAGACTTCCCATCGGTAAGTAGTCATTTCAGCGCACCGTCTTGGTACATTGTCTTTCGTGAAAAGTAAAGATTTTATGGTCGTTTCTCCAAACTCCGGTGCCGATCAGAAACCCAATCGCCCATGCTCTGGTTGATTTGGCAGGTGGCTGGAAGGGTGATGGTGTTCAAGTTCACAGAGGAGGCGGTCGAACTGACAAACTCGAGGTGTTTGGATTTGATGAAGGGAAACGAAGAATTTATACAGAACTATTTACATTACAGCAACCGGTTACATAAGAAACAAAAAAAAAACTTCAAACTGCCGTTAATCGATAGATATAAGTGCGTACAGTTCACTCGATCGTCTCACCGCTAACTTTCCTGCGCTCCCAGCGTAAGAAAACCACTCGAGTGACAGCGGCCGCAACTCTGTTCTGATTGCAGGACTCGCGTCTAGTTACGCGCTGCACAGTTGCAACCTTAACTTCTGACGCGGTCCTCATATCTACCTCTCGCTTAGGGGTCTCACAAATGCCAACCTAACTTAAGCGGTAGATACTCTTGTCTCGCAGAGAAGAGCATGCCTAGCTGACAGCTCAAAAAAGAACGCTCTCTTACGGCAAAGTTCCGGCTAATTACGCCTCCGCATTACTCTCTCTCGGATACACCCCTCCAGCTTCCGCAGATTCGTAGGGGAGGGCCCAAATGCATGTAAGCAGCTCCAACTCAGCCGTCTGCCGAATAATCAGCGGCCACTGCCTACGGGTAAAAAGCTTGTGCGTTACATGCAAAGGCGAGCGAAAATACGGCGACCAGAACACATACCGACTTCAGAGCGTCGAGACACATACCGACTTCAAAGCGTCAGGGGGAAAGAATCGAGAAGAGGGGTGGGGGGGGGGGGGGAGAAGAGCGCTAGCGAAGGCAACCCTTCGCACGTTGTGGCGCTGCCGCAGCCGTGAAATACGACAATAATTACTCCTCCTTTTAAAGCTACACGCACCATCATCGAGACTTGTCGGTGCGGTCTGCCTCGCACAGAAACGTATTCCCATATTCCCGCGGCGTTCTCCCTTTCTGAAAAGCTGCCTCCCGAATGTGCCGCGGCGAACTGACGACGGCAACAGAGTAGTATCGGCAGTACTGCGCCTCCAGACAGAACGGTGGGCATCTATCCTTTCACACGCAAAGCGGGGGTGGTACCTCAAGAATGGACCTTTCTGGGGTTCCGATGAAACACGAGCTCCAGTCGTTTCCCACTACCGCCCGCCCCCGGTAAAAGCACTGTATTGACACCATGGGTGAAATTTCGAATTGCGTTCAACACAATGGCGAACTACCTAATTATGACAAGTAGAAAATTGCGCCCACCTCCCCGCGAGGGGTACCCTGTGTACATGCGGCGCATCGTGGGGTTCACTTGGTGTTTCCGTTGGATTGATTCTGAAATCGCGTGAAACGTGTCGGGAACGCGTATGATTATTATATTTTATGATTATTATTATGTTTTATTGGCCAATCTTGGTCAATCTCTCTAAGTGGTATGCTTGGGGTTTCGCTGTCGCAACGACCTTTACTCCATCATTGTTGCTGTAAGTGGGAGCTTCTTTTCTTTTATTGCAAGTGTTAATCATTGCCCCATCATGCGTTGTATCAGTAGCATCTTGACGTAGTTAGAATGAGTCAAGGATATAAGGCGCGTTTGTAGCATTTGATTCTGTCTCGGTTTTGTGGCGCAGTGGAAAGAGCACCATATACCTCTCGTTCCGCCCACAGGGTCGTTGGATCGAAACCGGGCGCCGCTATCTGTTAAGTTCGGGCTCCTCATGTAATTAATTAAGGCCGCCGGTCGCTCATGTATTGGTGTCGCCCCCGCTGGTAGCAGCTATCCCGTGCCCCTTTCATGCAGCCGCACGGACGCCAAGTTCGGAGACGCGGAGAGCGTGTTTTGTGCCCGTCCTTTTGTGTGTCAAAAGACGGGGGTGATTAGCCTGAGTACCTCTGTCGCGTCGGAGGTGGCTGGGTCATTCGGCATGACAAGCTGACGGGAAGCTGAATGATGGTGTGTCTCTGAGTGTCGAAAAGGCGCGCGGTGTAAGTTTTTCAGAATCTGCGAAGCTGGCGCCGGACGCGCTCCGTTCACGGGTCGTTCGCCTCGATGACGGTAACCTGGGCTGGCAGCGTCTCTTCCCGTGGGCTGTTCAGGCGGGCGGCGGCGCCCCTTTAGTCTGGGAGGGGATTAGCCCCGACTCCCTCTTTGTCCCGGCGCGCGCGCAGACAAGGCGCCAAGGCGAGGACGCGGGAGGAGGTCAGCCGCACGAAGACCGCTCCAAGCCGTCGGCTTGGCTTTTAGCAGATGCCACCCCCTTAACGTAATAGTTGGTCCACTTTAGGCCGCAGATGTTCTGTATTTGCTGGCCGGGTGCAACAGCGTGCGTGGGAAACGCACTATGAGTGCATAAGAGAGAGGGTTGGGTCACGTGACCGCAGGTGGGGACACAGGTGTGATTGGCTGGTTCCTGTGGCCAATCAATGGTTTCTATTAATTGTTTGAAAGGTTTTTCTCTCTTTGGTGTACGCCCCCTTTTTGGAGGCGGGGTTTTTGGTATCAAAGCCGGAGTGTTGGGTTTGGTCGAGGGTCGGTCGAGAGGGGATCTAGTTCAGTATAGACCTCGGCCGAACAGGCTGCTGCTGTCAGAGTGACAATGTAAGCGTCACTCTCACGGGATGTAAACTTGGAGTAATGTAAATAGTGTAAATAAACCTAATATCCAGCAAGGAAGGCAATCCTCATCCCTCACCCGCTCCAAGCATCGGTCATCGGTGATCGGAGCGAGTCGAGATCGCCCTCTCGGCTCGCGCATCAAAAGAGCATCACTATTTCGTCTCCATCAGTTCGCCAAGAAGATTGAGAGGCGAAATTTAACTCTAACTATTATTTTTTTATAGTGTAGGGGGAGGAGTGTGGACGGACAACGCCGAATGGGAGGACAAGGCGAGTGAATGAGATGCAGTCGCATCTAAAAAGTCAGCAAGTGTTATGCCCATTAGTCTTATTGGTATTGTGGCTCACACGGGCATCACCGCGTACTACCGCTAGTAAAAAAATGCAAGCAGTTCCACTCAATATGAAAGCTGTCACAAATGCAGGGCAGTGATTCGCTGTAATGGGCTGTAGCGCCGTTATCAGCTCACTGCTACCACCCAATGCAATTCAAATTTCCCGCCATCGCAGTGTTCGAGCGCCCCCTCCCTGAACCTGCGCGAACGGGAATTTTGTTCTTTTTTTGCTTCCTTTCCTACCGAACGTCCCGGCGTTGCACTGCCACTTTTTTTTCGCTTACTATCGCAAAAACCAACCCAGCGAGCGTTCCTAACTAAATGAACGCGGGCGCTGCCGGTTAATTACGTATATTTTGCCTCAAGTGTACCTACAGTTTTGTTCGCGCTAAACAACGGGAAGATGTACGACAAGCGCCAGCGCTTCACAAGTTTCGAACGCTTATGACTATATAAACCAGCTGGCTTTCGAAGCCACTCTTTTTTTTTCTTTATTGGCTTTCGTTAGGCCACGACGACGGAACGCCGTGTGGCCCAATTTCATCCAGCGAACGAGCTACGACGACAATTGCGTGGCGCTAAAGTGCTCCGAACCTAGGTGAGAGGATTTTATTTATCGAAGCAAAACAGTCACATAACGATCCGTGAGAGGGGCCGGACGCGACGGGGAAACAAACCACAATACCCACACCACACGCCGAGCGATGGTGGTTTCATACCAAGGTGGGTTACGACCTCTTGTTACTTGTCAGTACTACGTATCTCTGCGTCGTCGCCAGGATGCACGGCATGTATTCAAAGCCACGCGCTTCGTGTTCGTATTGCAATGTATCGCGATCGTCCACTGAAACGAACAGCATGGCTGGGTGGGCAATATTGGTACCTATGCGCTATATTGGTGCCTATGCGTAAATCATATATATCCCGTTTCCTTTTAGAAGCGAAGCATTCCATGGTCGGGGCTATGTCCCTCTCTTGTCGTTGCTGCGCCGTCCACACCTCCCACTGCGCATGCTCGGCTTGCTGAACGCCCGCTGGTGTCTTACCCTTTAATGGCTCCTGGAGCGACAGTGTGTCCGGTGTCTTCCTGGGCCGGCACGATACGAGCACGCTTCACGCGCCTTCGACATTTCATCGTCGTCGGCAGCGGCGTGCGTCGGCGAGTCTCGGCGAGCCGTGATTACAAGCAGCCCACAACCATCCGGGGAACGTGCAATGACGTCATCTTCAGCAACTTTAGGGATCATCAACTACAACAACCCTTGACTGTACATTTCACAGACGATAAGGCGGTCATAATCAAAGCGGAACTTCAACCACAGCTCGACGTCACCTACGTTGAACATGATGATGATAATGCTTAACACGTACAACGTCTCTCTCTCTCTCTCTCTCTCTCTCTCTCTCTCTCTCTCTCTCACTCACTCTCTCTCTCTCGCTGTCTCTCTCTATTTAACGCCTCTCTAATCTAACACCTGCCACCCCCCTCCAATAAAATTACACAATCTTTCCGTAGGGGAACCCTGAGTAGTATGCGAAGCAGCCAAGGGGACAACGCAATTTCCCATTTCGTAGTTCCGGTAAGTGAAAAGTGTGGCACATATTATGGAAACCAAACGGTAAATATAACGGTAGCTATGCACCTCAACCTAACGGAAAGGACGAACTGAAAACTAATGGGCACTTGAATCGACCCTGTGGCTGCTTCACATACTACTCAGGGTTCCCCTACGGAAAGCTGGTGTAATTTTTTTCAATATGCGTTTCCTATTTTACCTGCTTTACATTAAATTGCTCTGGTTTTTACAAGCTTTACCAAGTTTTCTCGCTTTTAGAGTGGGTGTGGCCTTTTAATTAGGCTACATTAAGCTACATTTGAATTTCTATGGCCTTGCGTTCTACGTAGGCGATTTTTGCAAGTAATATTAAAAACATTCTCTGAAGAGTATGCGCGTTTTTTTATTTCAGCAACGCGGCTATTCATTCGTATACCTTCTAATTACAACTTGCTTTTTCTCGACTTTTTTGTATTATTATATTTCATTCCATTTGTTTCTATTCGTCTCCTTTTACCAATGCTCGAGTTAATTTTTTTCACTGGTTAACAGGTATTTAGCATTCAATATTTCCCAAATGTTCTTAGTACGGGCATACAGGATTCTAACATGGCCCCAATTATAACGCAACGGTAATTCTACGAAGAAAATTCGCAAATATTAACTTGACGCCGATTGCACCGTGTAGACATAAAACACCCTTAAATACATTTGTGTGTACGCAACGGTGGCAACTTAATTCTCTGGTGCTTCATATTCTTGCTGACCCAAGTACTGCTGTAAATTAAAACTAGAGCGGAAAATATTGAAAATGTTTGCGGGTTCGTGGGCCTTGATCTTTCTAATTTCAGACGTGGCGGGCCATCGATTCATTTGCTGCAAAGTCGTGAATTTTAACACGGGTTCTTCAAGTTTACGAAAACATCGACCCTCCCAGCTGCTGAAGCGTTGCACCAAAACATGGCTCTGCTAGGTTTACGTCAATCGAGAGCTCATGTCTCCGGTTCGCCCAATGGGCATGGCGCTTCCCGGTTCCGCTACTTGTCAGCAAGTAAAATTCTGTTGCTCTTGATGGACGCTTCATAGCGGTGCCTCTTCTGAGCCATGACGACTGCTTTGGTGCTCGTTAGAATTGTGCACATACTCTATGAGTACAACTTTGTTTCCGTTGTGTTTTACTAATGACACTGACAGGTATAGTGTTTTCAGGGCACTGAGCTACCCCTACCAAAATAAGTTCGCATGAGTAATGAGACATTTCCTTGAGATCGGCAATTGCGTTCCAGAATGTGCAGCAGGAGCCGCATTGTGTCTTTATTGGCGTCCAGATGTTGTGGCAGTGTCCTCAGAAGTGTGTTTGTTGCGTAGTGTGCCCGATTAAAAGTATGAGTTCGCTCTTTTTATAACTGGTGCACCAGGAGAGGATTCTGACTGTTGGGTGGAAAGCAGGGTGGATCCATGGATTCATCTTCTTTGTTTGGTGCAAGCAAGAAACATCAGATCGATCTCTAGCTCGCGTTCGAACCTTCAAATGTCGTCTGCCTTCAAGTAACGAACATCCGCAACCTAAATGGATTGGATAACAAATTTTCTCAAACCCTTCCACGTGAAACTAATATTGTACGAGCGCAACTCTCAGTGTTAACTCCCATCCTTCGCACTGATACCCACCACACGTTTCTAGAAATCCTGCCGCTGACTATTGCAACATCACTCATTCCTAAAGTCTATGGTCCCCTGGCCACCAACTCAATGATGGCAAAAAATTGTCCAAAATGCACTTACAGTAGCAAGAGACTCCCCCTGCGTAGCACTTACCTATTTCAATACCACGCATATGGTATCAAGATATCATTAAAATTCGAAAAAAGGCGCGCGCCTACAAAGACGCACCCGCGATCACAAACATTGTCTTCAGAACTGCCTTACTCATCCCCCCTCATCCACCCCGCATCGGGAATAGCGTAGCGCACGACACAAATCCGGACCTCGACCGCCCTCCCCCTCTTCCCCTCCCCAAAGAACTCGCCATTAGTACAGTGGGGGTGTAACCTAACTGATTACGTAGTGATCATACCATAATCTGCATCAAACTAAATTACCAAAGTAAACCACAACGACTCAAAGACGCTCGCATCCCCGACTGGATAAAATTCCGCGAAGGTAAAGCACCTCTTCCTTTCACACAACGCAACTTCGCCACGTGTATTGAGTCACTCGCACAACAACTGCGGAAGCGCACGACTACATTATCTTTGACGAACTTACACCAGCTAGCTCACCCACATATCCTCAATGTTCTGGAAGCCACATATAAACAGACACCTACTACAACTATACACGACTTCACCCCATCGCAGGTACACTCTCGCCGCCCACTTTTCAACCGTTATATATCCCACTAGCCACTTTCCACCTTGCCAGTGAATGCAATGGCTCTGCACCCTACCTCTCCCCCCTTTCCGTGAGCAGTGGAAGGGGCAGCTGACCAGCTGCGTGAATATTGTCACGGGACGTGGCTCCACCAAATATAAAGTGTCGGCAGATGACACGGACCATGTAGTGATGACGCGATGTATTTACATAATGGTTAAAGAACTATTTACATAATGCCAAAACGGAGCCCGACCAGGCAGCGCGGCGCACACAGCTCTTCTTCGTCGTCACCATCCTTGGTGGTGGGCCATGGCGGCACGGGGATTGTCCGCCATGTCCCGTGACAATATCAAGCATCACGGCATCCCCCCGCGGTCTAGTGGCCAAAGGAAGTTTACTCCAAACCTTCCTCTACAGCTTAAATTTATAATAAACATTTAATAATCACCGTTATGTCTATAGGTCTTATGGTCGAAGTAGCCCGTTTATCCCCCCTCCAATGCTGCTCGCGGGCTTAGGGTACTTCTTATATATTTTATTGTTTTCTATGCTCTGCTGGATTCTCAGGTTGCTGGGTAGTGTTCTTGTAATTAAAGGCGTTTTTATGCCTCTACCGGATCTTCGGAAACAACGCAAGCAAGTGGTATTGCACTAGGTAGCTCCTGGAGGTTCCAACCGCTCGAGAAAGTGACCCGGAAATCTTCAAGGGCCATTCCCTCAGTGGCAACAACCAAGTAAAGGACTCGGGACTTTAGCGAAGCACAAACGACTTGCAAACCGAGGAGATTAAGCAGCCTTGTTGTAGACCAACGTGTTGCTAGCAGGTTCACTGCGAAAACATGAATGGCCGAATCATTCCAATAGTGGCGGGTAACCCAGAGATCCTGTTTCGGTCGGATAAGGAATCACCCAATTACGAAACGAAAAGTTTGGGAGGAATCTAGCAGCTTTCCAGATGTTGTAAATTTTAAAGTCTGAAAGTAAAATTTCACGTCACGAGACGCCTTATTTCCGCTTCGCTCTTTTGAAACAGTTTGATTGTTGCCGCTCGAGGCCATTAAGATTTTACCTGCCTCAACCAAGCAGTATGGTCTTAGTTCAGTGTTCTGCGCGTTACGCCGCTGCTCGGTACAGCCACCGTTCATCTGGAGATTTGGCAACACTGGATACTCTCGGTGGCTGGCTGTCAGCTTGCTTATATTGGATTGGTTACTGCACTCCTTTCATGGGCCGTGCACTAAAGGCGGACACGTTTCGCAACTACGCAGTTTAAGCAACCGCTGTAGGACGACTGGTGCAATGAATCAATATTCCCGCGCCTTCTCCACCTATCACAATTTCTGCTGGTAGTTATTTCCCGACTTAGGAACACATACAGGACATACAAACAGGGGCCAGATGTAAGAAGCCTCGCTGAACAACCGTTACGGAAACACAAAGAGATACCCCTCCTTCCAGCCTCGTGGCTGTTTGGGGCTGACTTAAGAAAAATGTTACATTGTGTTCTCGTATATTGACTTTTATATATTCGTCTTCATTGCTTACCGGCGTGTAGACCATAATGACATTTGTATGGAGAAGCTACGAATCTGCATTATGGTAGTTTCGCAGAATCAGGATGGCCCCCACATGGTGTGACACTAAAGAAGTATATGGGAAATATCTCCCGCGGAGGCCGTATTGCCTTCGCAATGAAAACGCGCCGGCGGACCCCAGTACCCCAGGAAAGATTTGTAAACTAAACAAAAACAGATGTTTCTTGACCAGCGCTTGCCCTTCTGTGTGTATTTTTGACAACTTCTGAACAAATTTTAAGCTAATCACTCAGGGTGACGGGTCACCTAAAATTCGTCGTACAAGTGAACTTTAGCGCAGTAAACGAGGTTTTATTCTGAAAAAAAAATAACCAGCGTATATAAAATATTAGAACGCAGGAGTGATCACACCGCCGATAGTTACAACATAACACAATACAAGATCTCGGTGCACCACCCTCCACAACGTTAGGCACAATAACACCGCACGTGTCACAGGGTTATTACTCTTCCACTTTGGTCATGATGAGAAAAAACTAGGGTTTTCTTGAGGCGCCCTACAGCTGGCATTTAGATGAGGAAGGGCTAAAAATACATCGCTGAAAAAAGTAAGATAAATGCTACCCTGCGTACACCCTCGGTAGTTTTGTTCTACCTTCCAGCAACGCTCATTCCAGCCGGGTAACTTCTCAAATCTGTAAAGTAGTTCCGCCGCAATCCTATAATTTGGAAGCGGAGGCAGTCACTGCCCCGGGTTAAAAACTGCCGCGGGGCTCATTTTCAACACCGCATGATTACTTCACGTTCCAGTGGCGGCCAGAAGACTCGCGGCCACCCAAGACATTATACATTTCCATGCTAAAGCTGTGGTTTTGTTGCAGGAATACGCAGGCCCCAAATGTACAGCAGAGGCCTAATTTGGAAACACTCTGAGTTGTCAATGTAAACCCTGTACGTATTGTACGTGTTCATCTATGTTCCTTAAAGATTACATAAAACAGCAATGAACGCGGTGTAGTGGCGGGAACCGGATTTTTGGACAGCTGTCTCGTTATGTCCGCGCCATCTCTTACCAGCCTTTGTTAAAAGGGCCATGTTCAGTTTCACAAAAAGTAGCCTTCGGTGTCTTAAATTCATCCAAGTGAAAAAAAACGTCGTGTAACTGAGAGAATACATGAAACCATGAAAAACAGTTCACATGTTGCGTTAGAGAGGTGTATTTGAACTATACTAATAGGACCAGCACAATAAACGTACTTATCAGTTCAGTTACTCCAGGTTGCATTTTGTAGCGTGAGCCACACTGGCCGAGGTTGAGCAGTTTCGCGTGGCTCCTGGAGAGCCGTGCTGTGCACGCGCGAGGAGCAGTGACGTCACACACTGCACGGAACATCGCTCACTACCCGGCGTCTCTCACACACCCCATGCGCCCAGTGTCTTCGCCGACCTCCGTTCCGCACGTGGCGGCCCTGTCCAATTGATGATCATGCAAAGGGTGGCGTGGTGTCCAAGCGATGGCTCGTGCGTCGCAACAACACCGGCGCGCACCTGTGGAGCCATGCAGCCTAACCCTAGGGCGATTGGTGACGCTGCGCCGGAGCCGCTTGATAAATATACATGTGTCACATATTACGTATACCGTGTGTGTGTCATTGATGCAGCAGTAAGCATGATAATCAAGGTAATGCTAGACAACCAGGGAGGCTAAGAATAACCAGCTGAACCTTAGCTCACGCTAGGTATATCCTGGCATGGCAGAGCTAAGCCACTGCGAATTTTTTTTTCTAATGCCATTAAACGCGACTAGAAGCCACATTACAACCTTCCCGTCGTATCTGTTAAGGGCGGCCGCTAATAGCTCAAAACGAAATTATCTCAGGTTACAGAGAAATCGCAGAAAAAGGGCTGTGGAGTCGTCACTGTTTGGTGCGTTCTCCCTAACATCGGGAATAGGTTTTGGAAGATCGCAATAACATTTTCTCTATTGTTTTGGGAAAAACAGCGTTTCGACGGTCCAAACCTGTATTTTGTTATCACTGCCCTTGCGGGACTCATAGCTAGGAGTCGTTGGAGCACGCTCGGCTGGTACGCTCCTGGGCGGCAGAAGCACGTAAGCACGTGAACACGGTAGAAGCAAGGAGCACCTCAACGGCCTCTGCCTGGGATAATGGCGCGCTTCCCTATTAGGCAGATGCGCTAGAATAGGTCTCACGGGGATATTTTTTGCGAACGACAGGCTTGGCCGCGAGTAGGAAAGAAAGAAAAGGCCTTGCTATCTATAGCAAAGGGGCAGAGAGAAGTACTCCTCACTGCCCAGCGCTGTTACTCTAGAACACGGAAGTAGGCCAAAATGGCCGCCTTTGAGAAAGAGGGAACAAACTGGAGGGGTGAGAAGGCCGCTGCACGACTGACGCTATAAGGCGTGTGTTTAGGGAGGGCAACACGGTGAAGAAAGCAAGGTGGTTTCTTTGCGGCCTCTTTTGCGAGGAGCGACGGTTCAGTCTCAGTATAGTTATGATTCGATTGTGCAACTGTTTCACTTTATCGGAGCGCGTAGTTGTCTGAAAGGTGTAACCTGTTTGTTTATTTCTAACCAAATCCTGCAGACCAATGGTCTGGCCTAAGCAGGAGTGAGTACATCAGAACATAATTTGACAAAACAAAGGACAACCATAAGCAGATATATTAAAGTCAAGAAAGAAGGCGACACTCCAAGTCCCCCAGAAAACTCTTCGAATGAAAAGACTCCGAGGGTAGTGAATCCTAATCCTCCACACTTCTAGAGAAAAACAAAAGCAAGCTTTAAGGAACACATCGGACAAAAATAGTGGCTGCAGAATATTCATGACCATTACATGTACGTCGCACTGATAGGTGTTTAAAAGTGTCAGGGAGGTCGCTTATTTTATTACCACACATGCAGTCGTAAAGAAAGAAATGGTGACCATACATTCTACGAGCCTCAAAAGAACAGTAGTCATTTGATTGCACTATGTCGGTCTGGGAATGAAGCCTGCGCCATTAGCCATGAGTTAACATAACTGATTTTTTTTGGTAATATACTTCAGTTCCGTGATATCTGTCTTTCTATTAAGCAGCACAGAAAAATGTACCGGCTGAATTTTTCTACTGCTCATGTAGGTGCATGTTTTCGCATGAAGAAATAAATTTATTTCTTAAAATTGAGAGTTCTTGAAGATGTTTGGTATTTCATTGAAAAAGCTGTTGCTTAGAAATTATAGAAAATGGAGGAAGGGGCTAACAATTTGTAATATTGCCAATAATACTACGTTCCAGCTGGGGAGGAAAGCTGAATAGCTATGACGCAACGTAAAAGAATAAAATATTTATCCCGCTGGGATGCAATATTTTAAAAATTTTATGCAAACTAACATTAGTGCAAAAACTAATTTTGATATTCCGGTTAAAATAGTTGTTATTATATAACTTTGTGCCATTGCGAAATAACAGCGAACCGTTGTTTCTGACTGTGCAGAGTGACAATTAGTTGTGCCGTATCGAACCTGTGGATAAGCAGGAGAACCCGCCCATTCAGTTTTGCATTCTTGACCGATGCCACACTCTACATCCTAGCATTGATTCAATAAATTATTTAGCCGGAGCACTAAGCTTCAATATGATCAACTAAGTATTTAAGAGAAGAGAACTCGCTCAATTTGCAACAGCGGATCAGCAGAATTATACCTACCTGGAGCCCACTAAAATTACAACAGACGGGTTCAGGCGTGCTATAGAGGGTTAATGAGGGGCAACAAAAAATTAGTTACGCCACTCTTGTTAGTTAAACACCGCACACTTCAATCCGACCAAGTATATTATCGGCCGCTATTTCAGGAGATTTATTTATTTATTTATTTATTTGACATACCCTCAATCGCTTTCGCATTGTAGAGGGGAGTGGGTAAAAGAAAATACAGTTGACACAAATGCGGCAAAATATACAACAAAAAAATCGTGACTGACTTTGTCAACGATTTGATGACAGTATTCAAAAGTAAACCAACAGAAACAACAAAACACAGCAAAAACCACGCACACGCAAAAGTATCAAAAACCCGACAATTAATCAATCATGCGGCATAATCGCCCAAAAAGAAGGCACATAAAGTTTGTCGAAACAGAGAAAAGTCCGATATCTGGGCGATGTCACGGGGAAAATGATTCCAATCTTTGGAAGTATTTGGAACAAATGAATGAAAAAAGGCATTCGTGCGACATTGTGTTAGCGCAACTTTATGTTGATGATCTACACGAGAAGAGCGGTAGGCAGGCATCAAAATAAGTTCGTTTTTAATGGAAGCATGATTATAAATCTTAAAAAAGAGGCTAAGGCGAAAAACCTTCCGACGAAGAGATAAACAAGGTAAAGATAGTGTGGACTTCATGGATGTGACACTAGCAGTGCGATTGAAATTAGAGAGGATAAAGCGACAGGCGTTATTTTGTACTATTTCAATTGTTTGCTGGAGATTAGCGTAACTGGGATCCCATATGCCCGCGGCATACTCAGGTTTTGGACGTACTAGTGTTTTATAAAAAAGCAATTTTAAAGAAACAGGGGCTTTACTGAAATTCCTTCGCAGATAACCAAGCATTCGGTTTGCGCTGCAAGTTATTGTCTCAATGTGGAGGTTCCATGATAATGTAGAAGTTATGTGTACGCCAAGATAACGGTAAGACGTTACGTTTTCTAAGTTAATGTCCTGTAGTCTATATCTATATATTGGGGGATCCTCATTCTGGCGTGAGACGTGCGTTACCTTACATTTATCTGAATTTAATTTCATCTTCCAATTTTCGCACCAAGACGTAATGTTATTTAATTCTTGTTGCAGTATAAATCTGTCGTGATCATTATGAATTTCACGATAAATAACGCAGTCGTCTGCGAATAATTGTACATGGTAAGAAACACAGCTAGGTAAATCATTAATATCAATGAGAAACAGTAAAGGGCCAAATACTGAACCTTGCGGTACACCAGATGTTACTTGTGTTAGCGGCGAGTCGTGATCATTAATCGAGACATACTGTTCACGGTTAGCAAGAAAGCATTCTACCCATGTTAATATTTTCTCAGAGTCGTTTGAATTCTGCTCCGGATAGTTGCACAAGCACACTCGTTGTGCAGTAAAACTACGAGTTATGTGAACCCCAAAAACATTATAGGATAAAAAAGCTAGGCTTTCTGTATCTAGCTGTGTTAAAACGCCCTGTTACTGCTGATTTTGTTTAAAACTATATTGGTATAAAACGCCAAACGAGCTACCAGAAATGGTGAAATGCAAGAAATTTAACAGACTGTGTGTAAACGTGCACGCACATGTGCGCGAAACACGCTGAAAAACACAGACACGCGCACGTGACAGAGACCGGGACCAATCGCCCGGTGTGTCTACCGGGACGCGTATTGGCAGTGCTCACGAAAGCGGCCATGCAGGGCGAGTTACTAGCTTTTAAGCGAAGCGCTCTAGGTCTCACTGATGGCGTAGGTTGAGTCGATAACGCCCTGCGGGTAAGCCAACTTTCCGTGTCAATGTAGATTGAAGTGGTTGAAGAAAACGCTTCCAGTGGTCTGAATCGAAACTAGATCACTCGCATTATGAAGCCGGCTTCTACCCGACTGCGCCGTTTCGCAGGGTCGAATGTGTTTGGATTTAAAGAGGGGCGCATGGGCGTCCCAAATGAGGGGAAAAAAGTATGCTCTAATCTGTCTAACAAGGACAAAGGTGCAAGCGCTGCTGAGCACGAGGTCGCGGGTTCGATTCCCGGTCGCGGCGGCCGCTTTTCTGATGGAGGCGAAAAGCAAAAACGCCCGTGTGTACGAGATTTCGGCGCACGTTAAAGATCCCCAGGTGGTCAAAATTAATCCGGAGCCCTCCACTACGGCGCGCCTCATCGCCTGCGTTGCGTCGGCGCGTTAAACCCCACAATCCATCCATCATCCACAAAGGTGCAAGGCGTACCTTTCTTTGCGCAAAATGAAATGGCGAAGAGTCAAAATCGGTGCTTTTGGGTAAGCGTGCGAACTTCATGTGCATAAGAGTCCAAGATGAATGAGTGAAAGCCGAAAAAGTGTGCGAGTATGAGTGCAAACTTAGACGACAACCAAGGAATCTCTCACGGGAAAGCTGGGTGTTCAATTATCGTCATCGTTAGACGGAGGGGTTGATGACTTTTTTTCTCTTCGAAGCTATGAGCAAAACGGACAGAAGCGCCTCATTGTGATCAACAGGTAGCTTGGCTGAAAGGCGTATTTTGTACTTGGCTTTTTTTATTTTGAAGCTACTGACTCATCGTTGTTTCCTTCACAGCAGCATAATAGATCTATTCGTCGCCTAGCCAAGGTTTCAGTCATGCGTGAAGACTTATCGTCGACTTGCGCCACTGCCCGTTTTGCATCAGAGCAATTCGGATGGCTTTTAAAACGTACTTCTTTAAAGAACATAACTAAGCGAAGCTGAACGGGGCCAGAACACGGCTTCCGAGCATCCTACTCTCACGCTGCGTAGCTCGATGCATTGCCGAACGCCACATTTGAGAGAAACAAAGCGCTGCATGATACATGAACCAATCGAAGTTGATATCGATTGAGTAGCGAAAGACACGCCAGCGCACTCGGGTATCTCGACAGCAGGTGCTGCCCTTCAGAATGTGTCGCACTAATGGGTTTCGCGCATCGTTCACACGCTTCGTTATATTTTGTCGGCGCCTGTGCTTGGTTGCTCAAATAGAGACGGGAGATGTATTTGCTTGTTGCAAGCAGCCACTTTACCGAGTTACTTTACACCCTTCACTATATTTGTAAATGCGTTAAAAAAATGCGGTTATTTCTGCAGTGATGAAGGTTTTGCGAGGCGGAAACACGATCAATACCCGTTTGTTTAGAAATAAGTGTGGGATACGCGGCCGAAGGATTCCGGTTGTATTAAAGGTAGCGAGACCACGTCTGCATGTAAATATGGCTCAATATTGTACCTCTGACTTTTTTGTGCCGTGCTACGTTGCATGATACCGGTTCTAAACTAATTTGGCCAATGCTAGAAAGCATGTTAGAAATTTATGGGGAAGAAATTCTACTTGTCAGAAGTCTGCAATCAGGACTGCTGCAAACACAAAATGACATGCAAAAGAAAAGACGCAAATGGCCATTCAGCCTATTCAACCGAGTTGGGGGTAAGTGGAATGAAGGCCTGCGATATTGTGTCAAAAAACTAGACTAGAAAAAATAAAAAGAGCTCCCATCTTTTACGGGATGCTGTGCCATCTTATCGTCCAATATTTTTACAAATTCGAAGTCGAACGACTCGACTGGGTAAACGAGACAGGAGAAATGACTCCTTATATGTTGTCTGCGAAAATGCACTCGCACGAGAGTAAACGTAATGGCCTCAACGGAAGATGAGTGTTAATTTATTACCTCTCTAATAATATTTTTGCAATAAGGGCAAAAAGTGTTCACCCCACAAAATGTCCAAGTACGATTAGAGCAATATTGTAAATATAAATTCCGTAAAATCTTTACTTTTATACATTGCAAAAATTCCAACTTTTGTTGCTAGTATTTGCAGTGTTCGAAATAGTTTTGCGAAGACGGAATGACTGAGACCAGGTTTCTTGTGCATATACTAGACTACAAAACAGTATCCAGCGCTAAAGGCTTAAAATTGTGAGTTGAGTTATCTACAAAAGTTCAGTCCTTGCAATCACTCTACGAAGTCTCTCCGGAGCGGACCACCGGTTCAGTCTAATCCGGCGCACCTATAGGCTTTAAAATGCAGCCACCCGAGCGACTCGCGCAGCTTAGTGCCTGACATGCGTGAAACACGCTTGAGCCCAGAAAAATTCGTGTGGGTAGAACGCAATCTTCTCGATTCTATCCTGATCTGAGTGGCGTCGCATTCATGACAACTGGCACTGACCGTAGTGCGTTGTAATGCCGATGTACTAACCGAATACTTCCTAAGGCCTAGTGTTTTCTAAAGGCCAAAGAAACGCGGTGCATCGTGGCACTATGTAGGTTATTCGCTCGAATGTTTCTGCCGTCCAGTTTATTCTTTTGCATAGTCAAAACAGTTCGAAACTACCCTCGTCTCAGAAGTCCTATTAAACAACTTAAATAGTTGTTAAGAACCTTAAGTTGATGGGTTATACAATATATAATTTAAATGCGCTGACACGGCGGCTGTTGATATTCGGACTGGGAGAAGGGAATTGATTTTACCAATCTAGAAACAGGAAGCTTTACAGCAAAGCCCTTAAACGAAAACACAACTCTTGTCTCATCGGAGGAGCAAAATGAAGTTAAGGGTCTTCTCTACTGCCATATTATCCAGGCACTCAAACGGCCCGAAAAATGAATTGATTGAGTAGCCTTACTGCGCATAAAGGATACGTTTCCGAAATACGTAAAATTCTGGGGCCATCTCTTACGCTTTATATTATGTTATTTCTTATTTCTTAAAAAAAGAACAGGCAGTTGGAGAATCTCCAGCCGCTTAAAATTGGCGATTACAAAAATAACGGTCAAAAGCACCCAGAAAGATATACTGGAGCGCCGACTCGGCTATCGTAATTGTTTCGTAAATGTCCCCAACTCGCAGAGCACAGTGCAGATGGCGCTGCGAATGGGCATGGTGCTGATAATACGCGTGCGCATGGAGCTCACTTTAAGACGAAAGGATGACGTAATGCGGCTATAATGAAGCATAGAGTACTGCAGGGCTACAACAAATACTGGAGGGTAGTGGGAGTCTTGAAGAGGGTCATGGTACGAGGATTGACTTTAGAAAATTCGGTTATGCGCATGAAACAACAGACCCAAGCGGCCCTGAAGGAAAATCAGGAGGCGGTAGGCAGACTTCCTCTAATTGCCCATAGCAAAGACACGAACGAAGCGGTGCAGGGGGATAAGTTCTGGTGATCCTTTGAAGAGAGGTAGGAGTAGAGCAAGATAAATTTGAAGAGGAACGCCTAGACATGGAGCTCAAGAATGAGCTCAGGGAGTGTTTAAATACCTGCATATGAGCAGCATGGAAACGCGGTTTAGACGTAGAAACAGACAGTTTATCAAACGGCATGGAAGATCGGTAGGAGAACGTGGGTCATACACAATGGTTAAGGAGCAGGACAATGCACAAGAGACGACGAATTGCGCACAGAGAATGGGAGTGAAAAAAAAACCGTGAGAATTATGGGAGAAACTAGAAATAGGAACTAGAAACTAGAAATAGTTTGAATGGCGATACGCAAGGCAGTGCATTGATTTTTGAAGCATGGGTGGCGCGCCTGAGAACACGTTCTTACACGGATATCCACAGGCCACAGGATGAAGTCTGTGTATGTTGCGGCAGAGACCGCGAAATCAGAGAGCATATTGTCACGGACTGCGCCGAAATACGACCGCGGCTGTGCTGTGTAGAAAAAGCACCTGGCGAAGAATTTCGGGTTTGGGCTTACGAGGAGCCTCCACTTCAAAGCCATAGATTTGACGAAGATGCGGCTGCATTGGGTGGGGAAAAAAATAGGAATGAGAAGGGAACGTATGAGAAGGAACAAAACGAATTTTTATTTAAAACAACGGGCAAAGAAAAAAAAGCAAGCGATGGGAGTTTAAAGGCGTGAGGATGTTATGAGGGTGACATAGGGGGAGGTTAAATATATCAAGTTAGTTCAGGGTAGGAAATCAGCGGAATAAAACAGGCAATTTGGTTGCTGACAACCTACGCCCCGATAGACAGGGAGTGCCTATAATCATCATCACCATCCCCTCATCGTCATTACCAAGCGTTTCCAGCGCCGTTTCCGCGCTCCTTGCACCCATTACCAGGTGCTTTGCCCGCAGCGCATTCCTTCCGCTGGCAAGCACTGCCGGCCGCGATAACGGAAGCACGCTTCTGCAAAAGTTGTCAGCTGCTTCAGCCACAGTTGTTTTGAGCTTGTTTTAAGCAGCTTCGCTATATTTTCGCACCTAAAGCACGTGGCTTGCTGGCCTTGTTCGACAGCACATCTAGGGTAACCGGTACCTGACGAAATGAAGTTTTTTTACGGCAATGATAGGTTAAAGATTGGTTTCCAGGGCACACAACAAAATGTAGAGGCCAGATATAGACACCGGGCTGCTTGAGAAACGCTGACTTTTGTTCGCTCTACCCTAAAATAGGTCTCCCAATCGTCACCATCAGCGTGATTAGGTCCACTGCAGGCCGAAGTAATCTCCCCTTGTCCTCCAACCATTTTCTCATGCGCTGCACGAGTCCATTCTTTGACCCCGTATTTCCTTGTTTTATCCCTACATGGAGTTATTGGCCGTCGCCTTCTTTCAAATGCGTCTTTCTGCATTCATTCTGTTGCTGTGTTCGTACACCGGTTTTCATTTCATGTAACTACATGTCCCGCCCAAGCCCATTTGTTTTTTTTTATTTCAACTATGATATCATCTACTCGAGTTTGCTCCCTTACCCATGAAAGTCGTTGTCTGTCCTAAACTTTTACTCCGGTTATTATTCGTTCAACGGCCCGTTGAGAGTACCCAAGTTTGTTTTCTAGTTGTTTAGTAAGGTGCGATGTTTCCGCTTTATGTCGTCACAGGAAGGATTAATTCAATTCGATTCAGTTTATTTCATCATCAAGGATGTTTGCAGGCACAGACAAAAAACCATACAAAGACTTGACACAGGTCCGGGCCCCATACATGTCACACAGTGGAGAGTAACAGGAGGCTGTGTACATATATTGGCAACAGAGCAATTACGTGTTTTTCGCGTACAGAAGCAAAGCGCCACTTTAGTAAAACAAAAAAAACGATAACAAAGGACAGAGACTGTAGTATAGTGACTAGATCAGGGTAAGGATTTTTGTGTGCACCAGGAGGTCAGTAAAGCATTCCAGAATGTGGGACGCTAAGAATAATAGTTAATCCGGCATTACTGCAACATATAAATGTCATTGATAACAAAGAAGAAACAGAATACAATGGAAAAAAAAAATATGCAGGAGGTCTATGAGACGACTACAAAAACGAGTTACGCAGATCTTTAAAGGGAGTGTAAAGATATCAGTTCCATGTTCGCAATAAAGTCGATTGAGCATTGAAAGGTGACGAAATTTCAGCATTTGCTTTCCATAATTTGTGCGGCACGTGTCAACTTGCCGTTGCTCAGGACTGCGGGTTGGATAAGAAATGACGTTTCTTCGTAGTTTCGCAAGTTCGGCCATTGTGCCAACGTTTCTGGCTGTTTGTGATTTAAAGTTCCGAGGTAACTTAAATTGGTATAGGGATTTTACATTGATAATTTTAAGGTCATGAAATAGACTACTTGTATGGGATAGCGGAGGTACTTTATTTACAATTCGGATTACTCGTTTCTGCATAAGGAGTAGTTTTTCTATGTTTTGAAGAGTGGTAGTGCCCCACAATAATACGCCATAGTTCCATAGAGATGACAAGAGACCACTGTACCAAATGATATTAACAGATATGGGAAAATAAAAGCACGGTTTCCGCATACAGCCAGTCGCAACGGACAATTTCCCGCTTAGGTAACTAATATGTTTATCCCAGTACATATGCTCTGAAAAGTATACACCTAAAGTTTTGAAATGCGCTACCATTTCGATTTCAGTATTATCTATATGGATGGGAAGCAATGTGAAATTTTTATGTCGAGGGCGAAATAGAATTGCCTTTGTTTTGTCGGTGTTGATCCTGAGATCATTCCTAAAATCCTAAAAGCCCAATTAATAATAAGAGAGAGGGTTTTGTTAGCATGCTCGCTTAGGGTAATTCCGGATCTACCAGTGAACAACAAACTCATGTCGTCGGAATATATGATATGTTCAACAGACTAATCAATATTTACTATTTCATTTATATACAAAATAAAAAGAAAAGGGCCAAGGATGCTCCCCTGTTGAACACCCGCAATTACCTGTTTTCTTAGGGAGTGATTGCGGTTAATATCTACCAACCGCGAATGGTGCTGTAAATAGGAAGACATTAGGGAGAGGACTTTACCACGGAAGCCACAGTGTTCGAGTTTAAGAATAAGAATTCCGTGGTTTAGCAGATCAAAAGCTTTGCTAAAATCGAGAAAAATACCCAGGACCATGTTTTTGTTCTCAAAATTTCGAGTATGTACTCTTTTTGCGCGAGAAAGGCTGATTCAGTCGACATATTTTTCCTAAAACCATATTGTGCTGGAGTTAAGATCGAGTAGCGATCTGAAAAAGATATTAAACGTTTAAGAAGTATTTTTTCTAGGCCTGTTGATAAGACTGGTAGAATAGATATAGGGCGATAATTTGAGAATTTGTTACGGTTGCCTTTTTTGAATTGGTTGAATGCACTTATTCTGAGTGATAGAAATAACTTTCTTTTGCTTGTGTTTTCCGAAAGCGCTAAGACCATACTTCTTCTGTTCCGATTTGTTTTTGTACTGGTTGTGGTCAGCTCTGAGGTAGATGTCTGAGATAGATATGCCATTTTACTTGTTCTAGCGTTGCGGTGAATAGCGTTGAGGCGCTTTTGAAATGCTTATTCACAATTACTTTGGATCTATTCATATTTACCTTTAGTTTCGCTGCTTTGCTTTCTGATAATAGTTCCTCCAGCATTTTTGCAGGTGTTCCACCGGCTCACTAACCAAGAGTATGTTGTCTTCAAATCTGCAGTGCCTCAAGTAGCCCCCTTTTACCGAAACCTGTTTACCCAGTCAAGCTCCTGAATATCATCTCCAGACAGACGACGCGGGTTTGATTCCCGGCATCGGCGGCCGCTTTTCTGATTTCAGCACACGGTAAAGATCTCGAGGTGGTAAAAATTAATCAGGAACCCTTCAGTACGGTGCGTTTCATCGCCTGTGTAGTGGCAGTGCGTTAAACCTCATAATATCAAATAAACAACACCGTCAAGACATACTGTGAATACTTAAGGAGAGATGGTATATCCCTGCGAAGCACGCTTGCGGATCGAGATTGTGAAGAAATATCCTGCCCGCTCGTCCTTATTATATATCATACATGAATATTTTATATGCCTCTTTTCTCTGGTGTGTCAATGCTTCCAGTACTGCTGCAGTGTGTACTGAATGAAACGTATTTCTTAGTTTATGAATGCCATGCAAAGGGTGCTGGTTTACTCTGCGGAAGTTTCTAATTATAAATTAATGACATAAATGTGATTTATTGGTGAGTACCTTTTCTAAAGCCAGCCTGCTTTCTGGATTGGTGGGAACCTACGCTGTCGCATATGCGCTGAAATATTACTTAGCTAAACAGCTTGAATACAACAGAAAGTAGTTTAGTGGGTATGTAATTCTTAAGCGCTTTGTTATCTTCTTTTTTGTGAATCAGAATGATGTTGGCGTTCTTCCAGGCTGCGGACACTATTAAAGAACTGAAGCATTGGGAAAAAAAGTGCAGAAAGCTATTGCGATACAGTATCTCGTTCTTGCTTCAGAAAATCATTGATTATGTCGTCGTCACCTGCAGCTTTTCTTTTTTTCATGGCTTTGAGGATCTTTTCAACTCCTTCTTTGGTTATTAGCTGGAGCTAAGCCTGTACAGTCAATTGTTGCCAGTCAACTAACGTCGCTGGTGTATAGATGGTATTCGCATAAAGATTTATCGCCGGACTTCTCTTGTAAGTAGTAAAAACCGCCCCGAGAGTGCTCACCGCGCGAGCGCGTGCTTGCGCATCTCTAAAAAAACACAGGTCCGTCGTCTGCGGTCTAACCGCACGATTTCAGGCCGTGGCCTCAAAGTCAACTAATATGAACAATCTTCGTGACATTGAGCGGTGATGCTCTATTTTCTTAGAGAACTCCGCATCGTCACTGGAGTATAGGGCCGCGGATGCGACAGGAAGCAGCAAGACGCACGGTATTCTTACGCTGCGCACACGGATATCAACACATGTGAGTCCGCACCTTGCCCACCGCTGGATCGTTCACTACCATGGAGGAATAAAAAAGTTGGGATACGGCGCCGCCGGAGAAGCGTGAGGCCTCCAAATAAAAAGTAAAATCGAAGTCGGCTCAGAGAGAGAGAGAGACGTAATATTTTATTTAACCAAGGGTTAGCGCAGCTTGGTGGCTCAGGGCGTCACTGCGCCACGTGACCCCGCCGCGCCAACGCCCCCGCCTTGTGAGAGTGCACGGTAGGATTTATGGGCCACCACGGGCTCTTGAATTTCGTCTGCTCGAAACTACTCTGCGGCCCGTTGTTGCAAAAGCCGCTTTGTATTGGTTTTTTTCCACGGCTTTGGTAAAGAAAGTTTCGGTACACGGTCGTTAAGTGATCGAAGGCAGCGCGAGAAACGTAAATGATAGTTGTCGTGGAATAAACCGAGGAAGAGGGTTTTTTTTAGTGGAACGCAGGTCATGTGGGTCACCGTGAGGAGAAACCTGTTTTGTGGAGAGCGCAGCCAAACGTGTCTTGTTGCACCCCGGTGAACATATCAGATTAATCCCCTCGCTGAGCTACGAGTTCGCGCACATGTCTTCCAAAGTTAAACTGGCATTATTAACCGTAAAAACTGGATTTCTTGCGTTTACAGCAATGTGCTTACAATAACGATTCCTAGCGACGAGCGCGCGCGAATCTTACCGGCACAAGAATGGACAACGGAGTCGGCACGCATATTCAACTTTGTTCGGGCCGACAGCCAAAATCTAGAAACATACATCAGCAGCCACCGAAAAAAAAAAGAAAAAATGTTTTTGGGCACGTATGGTCCAACAGCGCGACCCTCGGAACGTAACCCACCACCAACTGCAGCCGCGAAGCCCCGTAGGTGGTTACAAAGGTTCGTCGTTTTAAGAACTGGACCGACAAAGAGAAGAGTGAACAAACTTTGTTGTCATCCATTTTAAGACAAATGCACCGTGCGGAAATGTCCGGTATTTTCGTTCCGAATTTCACGAAGCCTTGTATAAACATTCCGGGCGGCAGTTGGCGGTAATTTACGTTCTGGGGGGTAGGGAAGGCCGTTTGAACGCACATGCCAAAAAGGCAGTTTTCTGCTCTGGCTACGGATATATGTCTCTAGTTTTTGGCCGCCGGCTCGAACAAACCCTCCTTATACATAGCCACCGGCACACTGCTTCAGCTGAACCCGCATATTGGTTGCTTGAATAAGTACTTACCCGGCAATGCTTTCGACAGTTCTCTATCTTCATTTTTGAACAAGGACAAATATGTCGCAGATCGCACGTACGCCGCACGCCCGCCCGCACATCTGCGGGCATGAGAGCGCCGAACGCCAACGCGGTAGAAGGCGCATTGTGATGATGATGATGAACACACTACAGATGGCGCCGCAAATTTCCCAGCGTCACCCTCATGGGAGCACCTGATCGCCGGCGGCGGCGTCCGCAGTACGACTTTGTTGTCTGCTTCTGCGGCGCTTGTTTTCGCCACGTTTCGGTGCAGCTTCGCGTCCATTGCGCGGTGCCTTCGCATGGCTTGATTAAGTTGTTTCACAGCACCTCCAAGGTAACCCGCACCAGCGTGAATTGAGTGGTCGTACGGCAAACATACGCTAAGTAAAGGTTTGCAGGGTGGGAAAACACAATCTACAAACGCCATACAGACATCTGGCCGACAGAGAAACGTTACCTTTTGCGCACTGCTTCCCACGAATGGGACTCCGTTTACTATATTGGTGATTTCCAATTAGGTTCTGTTTTAAGAGGAATTACAAAAGGCGAATGTAGCAACATGGCCTGATAAATAGGAATTATAAAAGTTCCCTCAGCTTTCTGGCAAGTCCAAACCTTACTAAGCTAACTACTTTAAATCGGTATAAATTGGAATCATGGAGCTCACATGCCGCATTGTTTCGGAGTCTGCGTTTGTGTCGCACGGTGGCGTAGCCAAAGCTTGCACACCGGGATGGGTAGGTTCCGCAGTCTCACCCAACGAAACACACTCCTGTCCATTTTCTCTGTCCCGAATCACGGCTGGGCCACAGCGGTGACGTCCGCCGCTCTATCCCGGCCGTGGCCGACGCTGCTGCTGCGTTCGGGACGGCGCCACCGCGAAATCCAGGTGACGGCTGGCTGAATCTCTGAATTCACTCTTTTTACAGCCCCGGCTGTGAATTCAAGTGACGTCGCATGGGCAATTGTTGCGGGTGTCGTTTAAAGCTTTCCTTTCCAACCAGCTTCACAGCGTGGTTTCAAGCAGATTTTTTAGTATGTGCTTCTTACACTTCCAAGGAAGCCCGTCCCATGTCTCCCTGCACTGCCTCATTTGTTGTTATACTGTGGGCTCCTAATGCCAGTCGACCTACCGCCATCTTATTTACTGCTAGCCCTTACTGAAATTCTCATTTTACAAACACTCATCATCATCACCAGCTTATCTACGCCCACTGCAGGGCAAACGCCTCTCCCATTAATCGCCAATTACCCCGGTCCTGTGCTTAGTGTGGCCAATTTATCTCCGAAAACCTTTTGATCTCATTTGCCCATCTAACTTTCTGCCGCCCCCTGCAAAGCTTGCCTTCCCTAGGAATCCACTCGGTAATCCTTAATGACCAACGGTTCTTTTGACTCGGCATTACACGCCCTACCCACGTCCATTTCGTCTTAATTTCTACTATGTCCTTAACCAGCGTTTGTTCCCTGATCCAGTCCGCTCTCTTCGTGTCTCCTAATGTTACACCTATAATCTTCCGTTCCATTTCTGGCTGAGTCTCCTCAATTTAAGTTGAACCCTCTCAGTGAGCCTCCAATTTTCTGCCCAGTAGGTGAGTACAGGTAAGATGAAGCTGTCTGTCATGTGTCAAGGGCACCCCCTGAGAGGGGGACGCATCAAACCCCCTAAAAACAGGAAAAAGAACAAAGGAACGGCCATTTGAAGTGCGCGCCAATCAGCAAGCGCCAGCGCCGACGCACCGAGGAATCATGGGCAAAGGTGGCAGCACACTGGTCGGCCAATCAGGGAAGGCCACGCATGGGACAAGGGGCGAGATGGCCAATAAGGACAGGGAGGAAGCAAGAAGCCAATGGGAGTGCGCCACGAGAGAGCCCAGAGGGTATAAAAGCGGGGCGCACAAAGAGAAGGGGGAGGCAAGACAACGGGAGGCAAGAAACCGAAGAAACCAGGAGGAGGCCAGAGCACGTGCGCTTCAACGAACGAGCCAGGGGGACGCGGCCAGGCCATCGACCACGCCATCCGAGCCTGGGCGGGAGCGGGCCGACTTCGCATCGGCACCGTCATCCTAGGTGCGCCACGAACCTGCGTATTCGTGGCCCCAGCGGCATCGGTCGGGCACCAGCGGCCAGCGTCCACGCTCCGTCCGAAACGCTACGTCCAAAACGGCACCGAAACGCTACGTTCGGGCCGAGCCTACCTGGAACCTCCAGCGGCTGCGGCTACCAGGGGGTAGCCACCGAGGAAGCACGCCGCCGAAGGGATGACCGCGCGCGTCGAACGCCGGCATCAAGGACCTCCAGCGAGACCGGCTACCAGGGGGTAGCCACAGAGGAAAGAAGTCGGGACGCGCGGAGCCCACGCCGTCCAACGAGTGACCGTGCGCATCGAACGCCGGCACCGACGAAGCGAGACGATGGCTACCACCGAGTCCCGACCACGCAAGGGTGCGATACGTCAGCGCCGACGACCGGGGTAGGCCAGTATAATAGGGACGCAAGCATAGGACACAACTAGGCAGTTGTGCTTTAGTGAGACTACCTTGAAGGTGATAGAATGAGTTGATTCGGACGAATTGTGTAGAACTTTATTGTAGAGCCTTTGGGTTGAGAGTTGAATTGTTGGTGGGGATTGTTAGAGGTGAGTGTTTATCGTTTGAGTGTAGTTTAATTATTGAGTTCTTTTGTGTTAGGGTTTTCGAGTGTGTATTAAATGTGTGTTATGTCAAACACGTCAGCGGCTTCCCTGTGTCAAAGTTCAAAGTTCATTTATTCATAATTGTACTCTCATACAAAGTGGAAATAATAAGGGCAGAAACAAAAAGCTGCTAAGAAGCAACTTGACAGGGTTTCTGCCCCGTTTTTGACAGCAAAAGAACAGCAGAAAAATGAATACAAATGGTTGAACTTTTTTGGATAAAAAGAGCATACACAAAATAATAATTGTCGCGTGGATAAAAATGTACATAAGCAATCATATGTACACTGGGATATACATATATAATAAGAAAGTAGATACAAACACACAATACATACACATACACCCAATTAAATATTACAAATATTTGTTTAATGTACCTGATGCAGTGGTAGGTACTAATGAACATCCGTACCAAATGGAAAAACAAACAGCCTGTGCAGTAAAAAACATACAGCCAGAGAAATAATAGGCCCATGTAACAAACTAAAAGAGAATATTTTCGGTGAACGAACAGCGAAAACAAAATTGCGTAATAGGAAATGTTTCGCAGAGAAATCCATTCAAAAGAATATAATTGCGGTGTGCGTGGCTGTCACAAATTTATTAGTGTCATAAGCGAATACCCATTTCTATGACGTGTTCTTTCCATTTTCTGGTGGAGATAAAATTTATGTGGATATTTTTGCTTGCTAAATTATTTAAGAGACTGGGCATACAGTACTGTAGCCTGCGAAATCCATGGTTTGTGCGTGAGAAAGGAGTCATCCAAAGATTTTTATGCCTGATATTATATATAACTTCCAAAGGTGGTGTAAGGTTGGATAAAGTGAGGAAACATTTGTTATTGTAATGGACAGCCTGTTTGTATTTCATCCCAAGATTATAATTATATAAGCTCGGCAGAGGCAACACCTCAAATTCTGAAAAACGGTCTGCAGTGTGGGCGTCGCATGAAACGTTTGCAATATGGCGAAGCGCTTTCTTTTGCAGTAAAAATAATTTAGTTATGTTTGCTTGAGATGTGGTGCCCCATACAAGATGGCAGTAATTTAGGTGGGGGGTGAAAAGTGCGTTGTGTAGGAGCAGTTTCGTTTTTGTGGGGATAACATGTCGCAGTCTGGAAAGAATACCGCAAGCCTTAGCCAAGCTTCCTCCTACGCGTTGAACGTGTGTATCCCAAAATAAATGTTTATTGAAAGTTACTCCCAGGGTTTTGACTTCTTTTACAACCTCTACTTTCTCGGATCCAAGATATAGGTTCAAATCCGAAGTAATGTTTTTTTGTGCAGTAGAAAATAGTACAGCTTTCGTTTTTCTTATGTTTATTTTAAGGGCGTTTAACTCATACCACTTCAGCAAATTTTTAAGGGTCATATTGGCTGAGTTTGAAAGTTCATTTCGGTCATCAGACTGAAAAAAGAGGCTGGTATCGTCAGCGTAGACGACATAATGGGCACCTTCACTAATATTGAATATATCATTTATAAAATTAATAAATAAAATAGGACCGAGAATGCTACCTTGCGGAACTCCCGCTGTTAAGTTCCTTAGCGAAGATCTAGTTTCTTTGATCCTGACACATTGTTTTCTGAAATTCAGAAAATACTTTATAAGTTCTAGAGTAACGCCACGAAAACCGTAGTGTTCTAGCTTGGTTAATATAATTTCATGATTTATCCTGTCAAAAGCTTTCGACAAATCGATAAAAATGCCTAAAGTAACTTTTTTATTTTCGAATCCGGTAAGTATGTGTTCTTTTTGAGTTAGCAGGGCGAGTTCTGTAGACATACCTCTTCGGAAGCCAAATTGTTTCATTGATATAATGCAATGTTTCTCACAGAAGGACACCATGCGGTTACAAATTATTTTTTCCAATCCTTTGGACATTACAGGCAATATAGAAATAGGTCGATAATTGCCCAATTCATTTTGGTTTCCAGATTTAAACAACACCGTAACTCAGGCGTGCTGCATATTTTTTGGAAAAGCACCCGTGGATAGAGATAGGTTGAAAATATGGCAAAGCACGGGCACCAACAGGTCAAGTACAAATTTTAGCGGTTTTATTTGAAGATCATCAATATCGCGCGCTGTGCTATTCTTTAGGGACATGAAGACTGAATTAACCTCAGAGGGAGTAGTTTGCTCGAAAATGGCGGAGTAACTGTTTGGTGGACCCAAAAACTGTTTGGAACCGTTTGTATTAAGACTTCGCACTAAGGTTGTAAAATATGTATTGAAACTGTTTGCCAGCTCGACACCCTGTATCGTTCTATCATCGATTAATAATTCAAGTTTTTCAGCCTGCCTTGACCCACGGTTTAGGAGCTTGTTTATTTCACGCCATATGACGTCATTACGGGAGCGAGAAAAAATATTCTCAAAGTAAGTTTTCTTCGCCTTACGCAGGAACTTCGACACAAAATTGCGATACTTCTTAAAAGTTTTGAAATCATCCGGCTTCTTTGTTTTGATGAACTTCGAAACAAGGGACTTTTTCTTTCTAATAATTTCAAGGCATTCATTTGTTAACCATGCTTTCCTTATTTTTTTAGATGTTCGTACTGTCTTTAGATAAAAGCAGTTATGATAAACTTCCTTAAGACTATGCATAAACGTGTGATAAGCCTCGTCTGCACTGTTTAATTGGAATACTGGGTTCCAGTTTGTTCTTTCTATTTCCCTCCGGAACTTTACTAAATTTTTGGTACTCGTGTCTTGCACACTGTGTAATTGGAGATCAACTTTTACTTTTCCGAGTGTTTCGTTGCGCTTATGAAACATGTAGATCGGAAAATGATCGCTCAAGTCCGACATAATAGTACCAGATACTATGCTATCAGACATGTTATTTGTCACAAACAAGTTCCACAGGCTTTCAGAGAGGCAGGTGATACGCGAAGGCTGCGCAATCACATTCTTGCACGAAAAAGAATCGAGTAGCAACAGCAAATCTCGAGATATTTTTGTGCACTGCAAAAGATCAATATTGCAGTCACCACCTATTACTATATCTAGGTTGTTCAGAGACACAAAAGAAAGCAGCTTTTTCATAAAAGAGTAAAATTGATCCGTTTTCCCATCGGGTGGGCGGTAAACGACCGACAAAATTATTCTATTGCATTGCAGGGTGAGAACTTCAAAATCTGATGTTACGGTTGAAACATCTGCTAGCATGCTGCATGCCAGCTCATTTAACACATGCTGCATGACACCCTCGCCGCGTCGAGATGATCTACTCAAGAAAAAACTATTGAAGCCAGGTAGACGGAACACTTCGTCTTCACATGTGTACCAAGTTTCGGTGAGCATGACTGCTTGTAAATTAAAGTGAAACTCGTTTAGAAAAATGGTAAGATCGTCGTCTTTGTTGCGTGCAGACTGCGCATTGCAGTGCAAGAAGGAAAGATAGCGACCATCACTAGGATACTTGATATCGGCAGGTGACGCCATCGTCAAAAAAAAAAAAACTCACGTTCGCCTTAACACTACATTATCCACAAGGAGTGGACGGGACAGGAGTGGTATCGCGCGGGAGTGGTCGGGAGGGGACGGGAGTGGTACCGCGCATCTTTCCCAGATCTGCTTCGCAAGTGATTTGAATGGCCCTTGAAGATTCCGTTTTCCGAGCAAAGACCTTGCCGCCTATTGACCAAGCGAAGCGCCAGTTCAGTTCTCTTTTCTTTGCAATTGTCATTCCCAACAGTTTCTTTATTTTCGGGCAGAGGGGTTCATTTACATAAACTGGCTGCTTTGATGCAAAACCCAAGTCTTCCGTGTTAAGTCTTGCCTTTTGTGCCTTACGAATGACAGCGTCGCGCTTTTGCTCCGAGCTGGTCCATTGCTCCGATCTGGTAAAGACCACCCCACCATCCGTTCACGTGACACTGTCATACACTTTCTTCTTCAGGGACAATTGTAGGCTGCCATTCATTATCTGGGAATACCTGTCGAATGCACTCACCCCATTCTTATCCTTCGAGATATCTCTATCTCTGCCTCATGGTTGGGATCAGGGGTCACAACTTGTCCTAAGTAGATATATTCGCTTACCACTTTCACTGCCTCGCCACCTATCCCATACGTCTGTGCTGTTCCGAGGTTATTGACCTTTTCTCTAGTTTTCCCCATATTCTATTGTTCTACTGGTTCTACTGTATTTGTCCAGTGCGGTAACCATGCTTTGCAATTCGTCCCACGAGTTACTTAGGAAGGAAACGTCATTAGCAAATCCAAAGTTACTGAGCTATTCTCCATTATCCCTAAGTCCCTCCTGCTCCCAATCTAATTTTGTGATTACTTCTTTAGAACATTCTGTGAATAACATTGGTGAGATTGTGTCTCCTTGTCTGACGCCCTTCGTTATAGCTATTCTACTACTCTCCTTATGGGGAATGATGGTAGCAGTGGACCTATTGTAGATATCCTCTATTTTTCTTACATAATGCTCATCTGCGCCCTGGTTCCGTAATGCCTGAATGACTGCTAGGGTTTCGACCGAGTCAAATGCTTTCTCATAATCTATGAAGGCTATATATAGGGGTTGAGTATTCTCAGCGCACTTCTCTATCACATGAGTGATCGTGTGAATATGGTCCATTGTTGAATAACCTTTACGGAACCCTGCTTGTTCTTTAGGTTGACTGATATATAAGGTTGCAGAAATTCTGTTAGCGATTACCTTGGTAAGTACCTTGTAGACGACTGACAGTGAGCTGATCGGCCTGTAATTTTTCAAGTGCTTCATGTCGCCTTTCTTATGTATTAGGATGATGTTCGCGTTCTTCCAAGATTCCGGTACACTTGCGATCATTAGGCATTGCGTATACAGGTTTTCCAGTTTTCAAGTACAATTTCTCCGCCATCCTTCAAGAGGTCTGCTGTTATCTGATCCTCACCAGGTGCTTTGCCCCCTTTCATTACTTTCAAAGCCTTCCTTACTTCTTGGGTCGTTACTGGTGGGATGTCTATCTCCTCTGAACAACTGTCTCGTTCGGCATTATCCTGGATGTCCCGGCTACTGTACAGGTCCCTATAGAACTCCTCGGCCACTGTGACTATTTTATCCCTATTTGTGATGAAATTGCCTTGCTTTTCTTTAAGTGCATACATCTGATCTTTCCCTGCTCCAAGACGCCTGTTCACTGCTTTCAGGCTACCTCCGTTCCTTACAGCGTATTCGATAATCTCCATATTATACTTCCGTATGTCAGCTGTCTTACGCCTATTGATTAACTTCTAAAGCTCCGCTAGTTCTATTCTGACAGCTGCGGTAGAGATTGTCATGGTTTGCCGTTTCCTGATTAGATCTTTCGTCTCCTTTGAAAGTTTGCCAGTATCCTGTCTAGCCATAGTGTCCCCGACTTCTACTGCACACTCCGTGAGAATGCATGTAAGGTTGTCGCTGGCTTCCTGTGTCGTAAGCTCGGCTTCCTCGTTAAGGGCGGACTATCGGTTCTGCAGCGCGATCCTGAATTCTTCTACTTTACGTCTTACTGTTTGCTCATTTATCGGCTTCTTTCGTACTAGCTTGTTGCGGTCCCTCCTCAACTGTAGCCTAATTCGAGATTTTACAATACGGTGGTCACTACACCTTACCCTTCCGAGTACTTCCGCATCCTGCACGACGCCAGGGTTATCGCATAATATGAAGTCTATTTCATTTTTATGCTCCCCATTCGGGCTCCTCCAGGTCCACTTCCGACTCTCCCGTTTACAGAAGAAGGTATTCATTATGCGTAGGTTATTCCGTTCTGCAAACTGAACTAGTAGGTCCCCCCTGCTATTTCTACAGCCCAGACCATAGTTCCCAACTGCCTTGTCTCCAGCCTGATTATTGCCTACTTTAGCATTGAGGTCCCCCATAACTACGGTATACTGTGTTTGGACTTTAGCCGTTGCCTATTCCACATCTTCTTAGAACCGTTCAACTACTTCGTCGTCGTGGCTGGGTGTAGGCGCGTAGCCCTGTACCACCTTGAGTTTCTACCTCTTATTGAGCTTAATTACAAGACCTGCTGCCCTTTCGTTAATGCTATAGTATTCTTCTATGTTGCCAGCTATGTGTTTATTGACTAGAAGTTGCAGTCCCAGTTTTCTTCTGTCCTCTAGACCATGGTAACATAGGAAGTGTCCATTTTTGAGCATCTTAAAGGCTTCACCTGTCCTCCTAGCCCCACTAAAGGCTGTCACATCCCAATTATAGCCGCTTAATTACTCGAACCACACCTTTAGACTGGCGTCGCTATTTAAGGTACTCTTGTTGAACGTTACCAATTTCAGATTCCAACGGCGGCTTGTCCGGGTCCAGGGATTCTTAGCACCCTCTGGTGCGTCACAGGTCTGACCGCCGCCGTACTGAGTTGCTTTGCAGCCGCTGGAGACTGAGGACCGTGGGTTTATTTATTTATTTATTTTATTTTTCTCAAGGGTCCCTGGAAGGGACATACCAGGCAGCACAGGACTGTTCGGCCTTACTCAAGCCGATGTACTTTGACCGGTGATTTTCTGCCCTGCCATTCTCCGGCAACCATGTTCGGCCCGTGTCCAAATGTGGGCCTTTCGGCCGTATACGGCCGTACTCCCATCACTGTCCAACGGCCAGTTTCCGTCGGCCAGTCGACCGGCTTACGTTCATACGGCCAGATTCCAGCCGTAGGGCTCCGGCTATCCCAAAGCCACCCGAGTGCGGCCGAAGTACGGCAACCGGAGGACAGCCGAGATGTGGTCGTCGGACTCCAGCCGGACTAAAGCTGCCGGAAATTCGGCCGTGCTACGGGCATTGTAGTTCAGCCACAGTACGTTAACAGTGCTGAGGCCGGTGGACGACCACTGCATGCAGCGCAAGCCGATGACTCAATCGCGCTGTCCAGCAGCACAAACCCACCAATTTGGGTCCACTGCACCCGCATCAAAGTGAGCCCGCGCGCAACCACCAGCCGCCCAGCCTTCAGCGCAGCCTGGCTTAATTATCAGCGTCAGTTTACACCAAAATTAATTTATTCAACAGTGCTCACAAATGGTCGTTCCTTTATTGCTGTGCCTTTTTTACTGTCGAATACAGCAAATATTCATTTCTTTGCAGAGCTGGAATAGATGTATTGTCCAGGTCCTGATATCTTCTTTGGGGCGGCTTACCTGTAATAAACAAGGAAGGATGGAGGGGGAGGGAGGCAGTAGGCGCATACTTTATTGGGTTGAATTTGATAAAGATGAAAGTGCCGCTTTTAGGCAATTTCTTATAAGACAATACATTCATGCTCTGACTAAATCAACCATTTTTACAACAGCTGCTTGACCAGTTTGTTTGTATATAAAACCGGTGGGAATACCTTTACGAAGCGGTTCGGTACTCCACAAAACACTCAGCAGCATTCAATATAATTTAGTTCACACAAAAAGTATGTCCAGAATTTGCCCATTTTTCTTGCAAAAACATTTTCTGCTCGATCAACTTTTCTGATTGTCTTTCACAGGGCTCATTCTAGAAGAGATCAAAGTACGTTTAGTTTCAATATATTTTTATGTTGTTTTTATAAGTTACGTGCACACTCGTTAATAGTCCAAAAGAACTTAAGTTTCCTCTAAAGTCGTACTACGTTAAGAAAATTCTAGACGTGTTGCGAATGACGCCCTTCTTCAGATGTATCCCTCTGTGTTCATGGAAGGAAAGGCGTAAGACAAGAGTTTCATATTTTCGTTCAAACAAATAACTTGGCAATTGTAGTTTCATACAGCAAACCTTGCATACTGCAAAGAATAAAGCAATAAATATTTCATTGGTCAAGTTTGTATGCGTAGGGTTCTCAACCCGTCGGAGGCGAACTTGCGGCTCCGCAAGTTTATTTATTTATTTATTTATTTATTTATTTATTTATTGGATACCTGCTTGCCCTTGCATGCATTACAGCAGGTAGATACATAACACTAAGCATCAAATATGAGGCCAAATAACAAAATAATTCTACAAAGCGCAGTGAAAATCGTCATTATAAACAGTTGGTACAATCATACGTGGAAGATAATTACACTCTCGTATTGATCTAAAATAAAATCAATAGTGCAAGGCGTCACCTTAAAGGAAAGTTAATAATTTGCTTCAAGCTAGCGATCCCACTTTGGGATATGTAGAATGCTGCTTGGATATACTTCTCCCCTTCTATTCCAGTTTTGGAATGATAAATATTGCAAAAAAATTTCAACCTCAGGTTTCGTCTATGATCTTTCCCGTCTTACCATTTAGGTTTACTTTTACTGTCCCTCATCCTAAGTTGACAGTGCCAATACATAATACGAATCGCACTGCCCTATTCTGTATGTTTTCAAGCGTATCAACCAGGTCTTTGCCGTAGGGATCCCAGAAAACACATGCGTACTCCTACATTGAGCGCTCACGAGTGAAATACGGTTGTTCTTTTAAGTTAGGTGGAGGTTCACTGAAATTTTATCTCGGAAAGCCAAAAACACGTGCAGCCGTAACTTTTATGTTGTGAACGTGCGTATTTATCTAAGAACTCTTTAAATAAAATCCTCGTTATTTATATTCTCCGGACGTTCTTAAAGCAGTGTAATTTACTGTATACCCATTCAATTGGAATGAAGGTTTTCTTGTAAAGTTGACGTTAACACCCTTTTTAAGATTCAACGACTTTTCTGAATCAGCACACCAGGATGTTAATAATTTGAATCATGCGGCAAGTATTCGGAATCACGTTCATTCCCTATAGTCCTGTGACTTACACAGTCATTCGCGAACATTTTTAACAAAGATTTGAGGCCGCACAAACAAAAGAGAGCCCGCAACTGAGTCTTGGGGAATTCCTGAGGTCGCGGGAACATATCCGGATGAACAACCATTGAGAGCGACCAACTGTTGTCATATAGAGATATACTCGGCTATCCATGCAATAACCGATTCATTCAGTTTATTTCCCGCAATGTACTAACTAGAAGGTGATATGAAACACCATCAAATGATTTTTGCCGCACAGGCAAATAGTCAGCTACTTTAAGCTTATCTATTGCTAGAGCCGAAATCGTGCGTGAACTCCACATGCTGCGTTTAGCGAGAAAATCCCGACGAAATCCATGTTTGCTAGGATGCTGGCGATTATGTTTAACCAAATGAGTCATATCCCAAGTGTAGCTAATCTCAATTTCAAACACCGCAACTAAATTAACATCCAGGCTTCGTCATTCACAAGGCTCTGTTGTTATGGCAAATTCAAAATAACACTTTTTTCTCAATAGGCAGTCATAAAATCCGATGAAGTAACATAGTGCAGGGCACGAAGTTGAACCTACCAATGCACAAGCTTAGCCTCTTCTACTTTTATCACAAAGAATATAGTGCACATTGTTTTTCGCAGTATTATTGTGAGAAGAAAAGCCGCATACTTGCGCTTTTGCGCGCCCTTGCCTTTCTTTGGGGAGAGTCCTTGACATGGCGCCGGTTGAGCTCCTGCGTGGTGGCCGCTCGCTCGACACGCTTTAAGGCCACTTATTTTGGTGAGCTACCGCCATCTCCGTTCGGACATCGCTGCCGGCTCGATGTCTCCAATGGTCTCCATTTCTTGAGGGGGCGAATAGCCTCAAGCTGATGCGTCGACGATGCCGACGGGCGAGGCGTTGTAGCGGTTATGACTAGCGAGGCTTAGCTCACCGGTCGGTGTGGCACAGTCTTCTTGTGGCAATAAATGGCTTTTCGATGGCGTAAACGTTTCCCTGGTAATGTCCATTGAGTCCTTGCACCTTGCTCATTCACCTAGAACACTCATTACTGTTTGACAAACGTGGTTCGTGAATTTAAAACGCAGAATCACCGAGCGGATGAAAAATGCGTCTGCGGCATTAAGCTCCCTAACGGCTCTTTCTTCACCCCCGAAAAACCGGCCCTACCAAACACGTCTGTGCATGAATTCTCGGCGCCCAGACACGTGCCGTGGTTCGGCTGTACGCCGCTTGCCGAAAGAATGACGTATAACCTGATACCTTACGTAGGCCGGTGTCCTCTTAAACACCGGTTGCCGAAAATTCTGTGGCCGTTCGCTTGCCGTAATTCGGGCGAGGACCCCTAACCAAATAAAAAACGTACATTAGGAGGCCGTAAGTCGGCCGGTCTCCTTTATAACACCGGCTGCCCGAAGAAAACAAATATTCTGCCGCCGGACGCGCGGTTCACCATTTAAAGAGCGGATGCGCTGCAACCGCGCTACGGCCGGTCTCCTTTCGAAGACCAACTGCCACAAGAATACGGATATTCTGTGGCCGTCGCTTGCCGTGCTACGGCTGAACACCGCTTCCTGAAGGAAAAACGGATGCCCTAAAGCCGTACTCCGCCCGATTTTTTCTCAACATCGGCAGCCGAAAGGCAACTGAATATCTGGCAGCCGGGCAGCTGCCGTTGTGCGTCTGAACACGGGCCGCCGGAGAAATACCGAAGCGCTGGTGGCCGAATGTTGGCCGTTCATCGTATGATCAGTGGCTGCCAGAACCTGGATGCTGGCCGGACATGCCAGAAAGCGGCCATATACGGGCCGGTCTAAGAACCCACTTTCTGTGCCGTCTGGGATTACATATATTACATTTATTTAGGTGGGAATACAAATGGTTCAATCTTGCAAAGGGTGACGTGCAAAGAACAGTGATAACAGAAGAAACTTGCGCTGCTGAGCACGAGGTCGCGGGTTCGATTCCCGGCCGCGGCGGCCGCTTTTCTGATGGAGGCGAAAAGCAAAAACGCCCGTGTGTACGAGATTTCGGCGCACGTTAAAGATCCCCAGGTGGTCAAAATTAATCCGGAGCCCTCCACTACGGCGCACCTCATCGCCTGCGTTGCGTCGGCGCGTTAAAACCCTACAATCAATCAACAGAAGAAACAAAAAAAACGTCTGCGGAAACTGAGACACAAAAAATGTGTGAGCACCTTCGGAATGGTATGTAACACAGGCAGAATTTTTGCACGGTTGGGGGATACACAATCGCAGTGGCACAAATGATAAGCAACTACAAGGAAACAGCAGATGCAAAAGGCCAACCACCGAAATCAGTACTGCAGCTCAAAGTACAACATATGATACAGTTTGAAGCGAAAAATGAGAAGAGAGAGTGAGCATAAAAACAATAAGCAGAAATGGTCACTCGGGCTCGGAAAGGGTGAATAGTAAGTTTTTGAATGTTTCTGTATCTTTCGTATTAACAATGTTATCCGGTAGAACGTTCCAGTCTTTAGCAGTGCGAACAAAGAATGACTGTGCAAAGGTGTTGGTTTTAGGGCGAGGGTATAGAACTTGCTTCGAGTTCCTACTACGATCAGAAGAATGGGTGCGGGGTGTTATGTAGATGCTAGGCGGGTATGCGTAGAAGAATTTGTGGGACAGAGCAAGCCTTGACATTTTTCGACGGTTGCCGAGGGGAGTAAAGGCGGGATGTTTTTTTAATTCTGTCACACTGGTGAACGATGAATAATCTGAGAACGCGAATCTGGCAGCGCTGTTCTGAATACCTGCAATGTTTTCTACCAGGTAGTTCTGGTGTGGGTCCCACACGGCTGCCGCGTACTCAAGTTTTGGTCGGGTTAATGTGGTAAAGGCCTGTATTTTCAAGAGGGGAGAGCAAACTTCAAGGTGCGCTGCAATTAACCTAGGGATCTATTAGCTGCAGAAATGATATGGTTCATATGGACTGACCAGGATAGATCTCTTGTAATGTGTACGCCGAGGTATTTCTAGCAATTAGTGGATTGTAGGAAGGAACCGCCCAGATAATAGTTGCAGGAAAATGGGTTAGTGCGTCTATGAAAGCGCATTCATGGGAGGTTAATTGACGTATTCATGGGAGGTTAATTGGCGTATTCATGGTAGGTTCTTTCCGTTACTCCACCAGGGTGGCCAGTCCTGCTCTGGTGAGGGAGTGCGTTCACCGCGTCACCGGCGCACCCAAAGCCTCATTCTGCAATTCCATCAATACGCAGATTCTTTGTTTTAATCCGATGGGAATTGTCTGGAAACGGGATTCGAACTACGGCCCGTCTGCACGAGAGGCGGATGCTCTCCCTCTACGCCACCGCTGCGCCCCCGCCCCTGCTGCGCCCCCGCCCCGCCTCTGCCGATCACAATCGTGAACGGTGTTGTTCCATTAATTAGAAACCGTCTACGGCGTCACCACTGTAGTCATTCGTTGGTGCATAGGCATGGACCATCTTTAACCTGTATCGCTTATTGAACTTAGTCGTAGTCAATGCCACTTTTTCGCCAATGCTGCCGAATTACTCCCCACTCTCTTCTATTTTTAGGTGGATTAAGGAAGCCAGTCCGTGCTTCTTTTAAATGCAGAGCATTTCAGTAACTCACGATGTCACCCGCGTTGGCGTCCGTAGTCCGCACCGCTCCCCCTACAGTATATAAAAAAATAATACTTACCGGCGCCAGGTTTCGAACCAACGACTCTGCGGGCGGAACGCAAGGTACATGGTACTCTACCCACTGCACCACAAAGCCGACACAGAATCGAACGTTACGAACACGCCTTATATCCTTGACTCATTCAACCGTCGGCCACAGGTGCGCCCTCTCCCCCGCTGCCTCCTCGCCTTCTCTCCGCTCGCAACGCCCTCTCGCCGCGTTCGGTTCGGGCGCACAACAGGTGGGGACGTGCGCAACACCCTCTCTCGCCGCGTTGGGTTCGCGCTGAGCAACAGTCGGTTCGCGCGCAAGAACAGGGGGGGGCGCTCGCATGGCGCTCTCTCGCCGCGGTCGCTTCGCGCTTAAACCACATATGTCGTTCGCGCGTGCTCCGGTCGCTAACATCTGTGGCGTGATCGTGACGTCAACATCACGCGTTCGTGTGGTGGCGCGATTTTTGCGCTATAACACTCTCTCGCGAGGTGCATTGGATTGGATTCGATTGGATTCGCTCGGCTTGGCTTGGCTTGGCTTGAATTGGATTGGTTTGGATTTGGATTGGATTGGATTGGATTAAAGTGGATTGCGTTGGATTGTGTTGCGTCATAGCTGCGCCACGTTGCGTCATAGCCGCTCCACGTTGCGTCATAGCCGCGGCAGGGGGTTCACGGCACGTTTCACATTTCACCAGCGACTTCATCGACAATGTCTACGCTGGAAGACAACAATTATAACAACCAATACGTAATCCATACGACTTGCAGGCGCGCCCCCCGCGGAAATGCTCTGCATTTGATCGTGCCCCTCGCGAGGGGGATGTTTTTTTTTAGTTCTCGGTAGCACAGAATAATCCCGCTGGTTCGCTTCATGAACCCTTCTCCTGGGGCGCTATTTTTGAAGGCTCGAGATAGCTCACTTCGGAGTTTCCAGCTGTTCCAGTTAACAAAGTATAGATAGTACAGCATCCGGTAAACCTCGAGCGATTCCGGTGCAATGACGCGGAGCGCGATTGTCATTATCAACGCGCCCAGTCTAGGTCACTCACGTTGAAAAAGCCCTGGTTGGGCGGAAATACTCTTGCAGCCCCGTCTAGAATCGAGTTGCAATATGCAATCCGCTGTGTGAAGTAGATAACCCAGCTATTTCTATTAAAACTCCTGCCTGGGAGAAGCCTCCTTTGAAAGCTCCGCCCTCTAAAAGTGGGGCGGGGCAGCTCCGATTTTCTGGGTCTTCTGTTCTTCCACTGAATTGTGTTTGCTATGTGGTTTTAAAGAGCCATGAAGAGAAAACACAAGTTGGGTTCATTCGAAAGATTGCCTCGTTCGAACCATACTGACACCACTTTTAAAACAAACTTCGCTCAAATAAGCTACATAATTAGGAAAAAAGGGAATGACCATGCGACCCACCAGCTCATTTCCCGCAACAGAACCTATGATGTCACACGAGAATGCTCTGCAATTTGCGGAGGCCAGCAAAAGCAAACGCAAGTTAGGCAGGGCTTATTAGTTTGCATAGTGAGCTATATGCCTGTTAAACATACTGCACATTCCTTTTATGACACTAAGACGGTGGAGTAAACGTTTGAAGTTCCGAATAAACACACAAACGTGTATGCCAATGCGTACGAAACTACCGCCAGCTGAACTCGACATCTCGCCTTCGACACCGTCGCGCAGACGAATTTTCGGGTTCGAGGCTCTTCGGGGCCAACGAACCGTCCCAGCACGCACAGCCGCGACCTTGCTTGGTATTGTAATCCCTTCACAGGAGGTTGGCCGTCATATCGCCAACCAGCAAAGGTAGAAAAAGAAACAAGGGGAGTAAGGAACAGCAAGCAGCGACGAGATAATGACAGTCGTCGCAGAAGTTTCGGAATGGTGCTGGCTTGCTGCTGTTGTTAGGATCTCGTTTGCAGTTTACAACCACTGAAAACTTCAGTTTGTTCGAGTACTTTACAATGAAATCGTTGCTGCGTTTTGAAATGCCCATGTAGTACGGGCAAATCGTCGAGGGAGTGCGACATCCCCGCCGGTGAGGAGATTCCTTTCATGTGCTGCCCAACGACGAACCTCGGCGAAGCAAGTGGCTACGTTTTGTGAACTTTGCAAACGGAGGAGAAAGAGAGCTAAATGAAGTACGAGTGTGGTCGCTTCATTTCTGAGGAAGTGATTACGGCAGGGACCCTTACGGTAGCTCACTCCTGGGACATGCTGGCGCTCGTCGCCGACTTCGTCGAATCGCCGTCAAAGCGCTCTGACCTTGGGAAAAAATGCCGTACACAGCGCACATTCACGCTCGTATCTTTCTGGTCGGAGCAGAGAGCTCGCGGGAACGGCTTTCCATACATGACACCGACCAACTGGCGTAAGCGATACTGCTACTGAAATTGAACTATTATTAACCGTAATAAAAATACGGCACATACGTTCCAGTCTGTATTCGACCGTCGCGACGGGGCTGACGAGGCAGCGGTGCCGACGGCTGGGCGCTCGTATGTTGTGGCTATCGCGGAATGGTCGCTTTCCGGTCCATCCGCGTATCCCACAACTCCTGCCGCTCGTGCACTTAGAAGCATTGAGCGTTCAAGTGGTGTGAGGTTGTTAAATGCAAGCCCGAGGTTCTCGTGGAGAGTTTTGTTCTCCGGATCAGGCGATTCTATGACTAGCGCTGCGGGTGCACTAGGTTTTACTAGTATTTTTAAAATGGCCGCCGTCTCGGTTTCGGCACGAGTTCCGGTTCCTGTTTGACTCCCGCGTGTGGGTGCTATATGGAGTCGACATGCTAACTATCTGTTTCATGGACCGGCTCGTATGACGCCATTGTTCACGTCACAAAATTTGCAATTTAGCGGGAGATTTAAAATTTTGGCTTAAATTGCCTTATTTCTCAGTGAATAAAACATCATTTGCTTCCGGGAAAGCGCTTAGGGTACTATGAAACACTTAATCTTTCGAATAAAACAAAGTTTTGTTTTCTCTTCATGGCTCCTTTAAGGATGGCTCCAGTGCACATCAGCGCAAGCCGAGACCAAGTAACCAATCTGTAGTAATAAATCTATGAAGTAAGCGATGGTGTTCACTGTAGCGAAAAGAACACCCCCTTCTCCCGACTCTGTCAATACGTGACCGGCTTTGTTTACGTGCGGACGGTGGGCGCAGTATCAGAAATCGCTCCAATTTAGCGTGTCATGAACGCGTTTCAACATTGACGAGTGCATTTTAGACTTTGCAGTCGTGTCATCAGTCGTTGATTGTGTTTTTACTTTGTAGGAATACGGCTGCCGTAGGAGCATCTTATCATCTTAGCCATGGCTATCGTTCGGACTAGAACGGATAAAACACCCCTGCGACTGTGGCAGCAACTCACTCAAGGTGGCCTAGGGATTTCATTCGTCAATTGTTTGCGGCTAAGCTTTGTTAATGGAGCATGAATTGCAAGTGTCTGTGGCTGCTACACTACCCCACCGACGAAGTGGACGCCATCGTCGGGTGGAGCTTCGGTCGCTACCCCGCTGCGGAGACTGGTGACAGAGCTGCGCAGGACAAGTGACGCTCCTTTCTTCGCAGCCCCACGTTTAGAATGTCTTGGAATATATTTTAAAATTCAGTGAAACTTTCAGCCCGCGATGTTTAGGCAACCCGCGCCACTCTTCGCACGCCGTCGCGCTTCCGCACGCCCCGAACCTTCCCCCCCGTGCACGTCGAGAAAACGAAAAATTGTCCCTAGTGACTTATTGCGCATGCGTCAGTAGGCGCAGGAGCATGGATGGTGTGGAAAGGAAGAAACTGAGGAAAAGAAAAAGGGGGGCCTTGCTGCAGCACCCTGCTGCTAGGATCACCCCAATTTTCGAAACCTAAACTAGCCAAAGTCGCTGGCCAGTGCTTCAGTCACGGCCGCTCGGTGGAGAGAAGGTTTTCTATCTGGAGGGCGCGCTTCACAGTATCGTCTGCTAGTAAAACGTTCGAAAGTGGCGTTGTATGACGGTGCGTTTCATTCATCCTCAGCGCGGCAGATAGCAACGCCTGATGCGTTTCGTTATGCACCATCTTGCGAAAACGTTACTGAGAGGATAGTATACAGTTAAAGGCATGTATCTATTATCGAAGGCGATCACTACGCATTTCCCCAGCGTCTTCTTCGTCTGGCAGGAAGCAGAGCATGCAAAGCTTGTGAGGGGAAGAGTTGAGTACGAAATTAACAACTTGACTCCATAAGGGGAACGATGGAATAGAGGGGAGTGAGGAGATTTGACTCCATAAAAAATTCCCTCGCACTTCCCCGAGGGGGAAAGTGTGTAAGTGCGAATGCACGGTTGTTGATTGCGCGATTATGGTGGATATCGTGATCTTGGAGTGGAGAGGAGGCACCCAACACGCGCAGTCACTGAGCGGAGAGAGGCGGAGGAGAGTAGCGCCCGCCGTTACGGCGAGGGCTACACGAGCGCCCTCACGCGTCGGAATGCGGAGCGCCCGCTACGCGAGCGAGAGCTCTCCCGCCTGAAGTGGAGAGGAGGCGCCCAACATCCGCAGTCACTGAGCGGAGAGAGGAGGAGGAGAGTAGCGCACGCCCATCTCCCCCCGTTGCTAGGGAAGACGAGGAGGAAGACGAGGAGCGCGCGCACCCGCAGCTGTTGTGGGGAAGAAGACGAAGAACGGGCTAGCCGGTCCACTGCTTTCGCCGCTCTGTGAGTTTTCATTTCTTTGTGCCATTGCAAAGCTTCCCGCCTCATTCTGCTGTGCAGTATGGCGTTATAAACGACTAAGGACGGCGGCGAACCGGAAAAACTTAGCCAAGAGAGCCATTCATGGTCCCAATAAGCGGTCCCTGCTGTTAAGCGGGGGGCCGCCATCACTGGTGCCTCATGCCGTAATGATGGAGGCTTCTACCATGGCTACAACGGAAGGACAGCATAGTACAGCGTCCCTGCCACCGGACGACAACGTTTTACTCAATGAACATGATCCGCCAGCCATGAAAAAGCGCGCCATCGAGGAGTTACAACGCCACACAACCGGAGATGGACATGCAGCTGAAGAGGAAAGTCAGGCTGCGTTTACTGTAGTCAGATATAAAAAGTCTAGGCCTACCGGCATCCCAGTTGTGATTCAACCAACGCAACCAGGTTGTTCCTTCTGAAGGCTCAATCCCAATTTGCTTGCATCGGCAGTCGTCTCGATTGCCCAGGAAAAAGTTCTTACGCATCGCTTCAACAAGGACGGTGGCCTTGTCGTCACCGTATCGACTCTCAACGCTGCCAACCGTCTTCTTGCCGTGACGGAGCTGGTTGGCATGACGGTCCAAGCACGTCTACCACGTTCCTATTCAGCGACGTCTGGAAAGCTTGATGATGTCCCTCTTGAGTACACGGACGAAGAACTCCTTTCCTACCTGAGAGATCAAGGTGTTACATCTGCCAAAAGGCAAGTCTCTAATGATCGGGGCGAAAATGGTGTAGTGGCAGAGCGTCGCCGAAAAACAGTGCTTCTGGAGTTCCCAAACGGCTCTGCATTACCAAAGCGCATTTTCCTTGGCTTCTGCAGTTATCCCGTTGAGGAATACTTGGGAACAGCAACCCAGTGCTTCAAATGTCAAAGGCACGGTCATATTGCGAAGTACTGCAATGGGCCCGTCCGATGCAAAATATGCGCAGGACCGCACTCGTACAAAGACTGCACTTCGCGCGCGTACCCTCGATGTGCGAACTGTGATGGACCACATCCTGCAACCTTCGGTGCCTGCCCGAAAAAAAAAACATCCCCCTCGCGAGGGGCACGATCAAATGCAGAGCATTTCCGCGGGGTGCGCGCCTGCAAGTTGTATGGATTACGTATTGGTTGTTGTTGTTGTAATTGTTGTCTTCCAGCGTAGACATTGTCGATGAAGTCGATGGTGAAACGTGAAACGTGCCGTGAACCCCCTGCCGCGGCTATAACGCAACGTGGAGCGGCTATGACGCAGCACAATCCAACACAATCCACTTTAATACAATCCAAATCCACACCAATTCAAGCGAAGCCAATCCAAGCCAATCCAATCGAATCCAATCCAATGCCCCTCGCGAGAGAGTGTTATAGCGCTGAAATCGCGCCACCACACGAACGCGTGATGTTGACGTCACGATCACGCCACAGACGTTAGCGACCGGAGAGCGCACGAACGACATATGTGGTTTAAGCGCGAACCGACCGCGGCGAGAGAGCGCGATGTGAGCGCCCCCACCTGTTCTTGCGCGCGAACCGAACGCGGCGAGAGAGGGTGTTGCGAGCGCAGAGAAGGCGAGGAGGACGCGGGGGAGAGAGCGCAACTGTGGCCGACGGTTGAATGAGTCAAGGATATAAGGCGCGTTCGTAACCTTCTACTCTGTGTCGGCTTTGTGGCGCAGTGGTTAGAGCGACGTGCACCTTGCGCTCCGCCCGCAGAGTCGTGGGATCGAAACTTGGCGCCGGTAAGTATTATTTCTTTATATAGTGTAGGGGGAGCGATGCGGACGCGGACTACGGACGCCAACGCGGGTGACATCGTGAGTTACTGAAATGCTCTGCATTTAAAAAGCCGCCACTCTTGCACGCGCAGTTGAGCAACTTCAAGGAAGGGCTCCCAAACAACGCGAGCCGCCCCCAAATCCAGAAGTGGTTTGTGCAGCACCCAGCTCCACTCAGGGTTCGCTTTCAACACACACAAACGCAACAACGAAAAAGTCCTACGCACGTACTGTTCGAGAAAGCCCCAAAAAGCCCCAGCCTGAAGAGAAACAACAACCGACACGAGCTTTCGTTACTCCTGTGCTACCCATTGCGACTCAGCATGCAACCGAACCACCAGCAGAGACCCACGCTCCTACAACGCAAGTCGACTTGAGTAAAGTGATAATTCCCCTGTTATTTGCGGCACTCAAAGCTCTGATGTCCGCCATACCATCCGCAAGCGGTTTGCCTGAAGTAGCTGCTATCATGGCCTTGGAACCTCTGCTAGCAGCATCTTGCTCCCTACCTGGTGTGCCATTCATCATCGGGAAACAATGACGGCAACACCATCGCCAACAGTGTCATTGAACAGTCACCTAAAACGATGCACGATTTTCCAGTGGAACGCTCGTGGTCTGAGGTCGAAGCTCGGTGATCTACGTCAGCTTCTTCACACTTACCGATTCCCATTCGTTGCCATTTCAGAGTCGCGAGTAGATCAGAATTGCCGCTTGAGCGGTTACTATTTCATCCACTCTCAACGAGCAAGCGGTACAAGCCGGCTTCTTATCGGGTTCCGTACTGACGTTCCGGCAGTTGAAATTCCAGTCTCACCGCACGAAACAAATGAGTACGTCGGCGCAACTACAATTATTGGCTCTCAGACTTTCACATTTATCGCAGCGTACTTACAACCCAACGCCAAGTTTGATGAGACCAGGCTGGACAACCTCATCACTTCGACTGATAAGCCGCACATTATCTGTGGGGACTTTAACGCTCATAATGAAATTTGGGGCAGTTCCCAGACAAGCCTACGTGGTGCAAAACTCGCGGACCTCCTAATTAGACATGGCATTGAACCCCTAAACGATGGCAGCATTACCTTCCTCAAATCCCCCAAAACAACCAGCTGTATCGATCTATCATTCGTCACTGCTGGCTTTTCCGCAAAATTCACGTGGTGCACAGACTTCGAGACAAGAGGAAGTGACCACTACCCGACTTTGATATCAACTCGTGACTCGCACTCTCAGACTTACAAAGAACAGGTCGCGTGCACAGACTGGAGAGCCTTCGTGGAAGCCATACGAACCTGCATTACGGCAGTGACTCGAGATGACGAAATTATCCCAGCGATACTTCACTGTTTTCGGAATTCCACATGCTTAAGAACAAAACGCTGGAATCAAACCAATAATGACGCTGAGTACCAAAGATTATGTGCCATTCGTCGCCGCGCGGAGCGAAAAGCCCTCCGTACAAAATCTCTAGAAGATTTACGAGCTTCTAGAAGGGCTCAGAGACATGTAATGCGTCACCTATACAAGCTTCAGCGACAACGGTGGAGGAACTTTTGTGCAACGTTAAATACTCACACACCGTTGACGCGCATCTCGCGTGTTGTCAAAGGGTTACCCACGCAACCTAAGCAGCTGCGCCCTTTTGTTGCCCTCTCACTGCACGAGCACTCCTCTTTGAAATTGGTCGGAGAGGAATATTGCAAGATCCTCTCCTCATCAACGCTGAATACACTTCCACCTGTTAGGCCTCCAGAATCAGCCGTTCCAGCACTGGACCTGCCTTTTACTTTACAAGAACTGACAGCAGCAATCTCCGATGTAAAAACCAAGTCGTGTCCAGGTCCGGATGGCGTTAGTTACTCAACCTTCACGCACTTGCCTCACAATGCCCTGCTCCGTCTCCTAGAGTTCTACAATTCCTCTTGGGTGAGCGGTACGCTGCCCTCTGATTGGAAGCTCGCCCAAATTACTCCTGTTCTAAAGCCTAGCCGGCCGCCCACGTGTTATTCCTCTTTTCGGCCTGTAGCTCTGTTGAACTGTATTGGGAAACTGATGGAGAAGATGGTACATAAAAGAATGTCCTGGTTTCTCTAAAGCCGACGCCTTTACCCGCAAGAGATGAATGGATTCCGTAGGCACAGATCGTCTCTTGACAATATAATTGCCCTTATCTCGTCAGTCGAGGAGCAATTGGATTCTAGCCGCATACCAATCGCAATTTTCTTAGATATAAAAGCTGCCTACGACTCTGTCACACACACAGCCATTCTAACTGCTCTTGCAGTACATGGCTTTGGAGGAAGACTCTACGCCTGGATCGAGGATTACCTTGCTGGACGTCAGCTTTTCATGCGCACTTCGGATGGTGACACATCACGTTTCCCCGTCGAAGAAGGTGTTCCACAAGGAGCCGTTTTAAGTCCACTGCTATTTAATTTGACTCTCATAGAGCTGAAACGGTGCCTACCGCGGGGAGTTAACATCACGATCTACGCTGACGACATTTGTATCTGGCACGCCGCACGCTCCCGACGCACCACTCAGCAACGTCTCCAGAAGGCCCTCTTCTCCATTTCAACCTACCTTGCTGCTCGTGGACTTCAGCTATCGCATGAGAAAACCGTTGCAATGGCGTTTACAAGGAAGCGCATGGATCAGTACCCAATTCTGCTGAGTGGACGAGCCCTCCCGTACGCCCGGACCCACAAGTATCTTGGCGTAATCATCGACCGTAATCTCTCCTGGTCGCCTGAGATAAAAAGACTGTGTGCCCGCATCTCTGCGACGTCTCAGGTTCTGAGATATCTTGCCGGTTCCCGCTGGGGCAGCAACTGCGGGTCGATGCTACAGCTTCACAAAGCTTACGTCGATGGCCTCATACGCTATAGCCTTCCCTTACTACACCATGCAGCGCCTACTAACAAAATGAAGCTAGAAGCGGCTCGACGGAACAGCCTGCGCATTTGTCTTGGACTACCCAGAGGTTCTTCGGGTGCCGGGACCATCGCTGAAGCTCGTTGCTTGCCTCTGGACGCACTCATGTTACAGGAGTCACTCCGTGTTCACTACCGGCATCTACTTCAACCTACACCCCACTGTCTGAGCAGGATCACTGCGGCCCAGAGTTCTGGGTTCGGAGATGCTATTAGAGCTTTGTGCCTTCCCAAAACGACGCAACCACCGCGAGCAATGCCATCTCAGTTTCCGCCCTGGACATTAGCGTCTACTCGTATAGGTTTAGGCATCCCAGGGATGACATCTAAGAAGATAACGCCTCACGCTGAACTGCTTCAACTGGCGTTGGACTACATGCACAGGTTGCATTCCACCAGGGTTCATCTTTTCACTGATGGGTCTTCGCTGCCGCAAAGTTCCTCCTCTGGACTATTCGTCCCGTCGACTGGTAAACTCTTTTCCTACCGTTTAGACAGACCAACGTCCTCGACATCAGCTGAACTACACTCCCTCAAAGAGGCAATCCTCTACATCCTACGTCAAGAGCCCAACGAATGGACCATATTCACTGACTCTAAACCTGCCCTTCAGTGCCTCCTTAAGAGCGGCAAGCACTTCACATATGAACTTGCCGTTCAAGATATTCTCTACCTACATCACCTTGCAGTAGGCGCTGGGCACAATATTGTTTTTCAGTGGGTGCCTGGTCACTGTGGGATAACGGGAAACCAAAAAGCTGATGACGCTGCCTCTGCAGGCCACACCTGCCGAAATATACGAAGAACATTTTTTACCAAACACGACGCTTCCACCATGGCCACACGTTACGCCCTTTCAGAGAGAAACAGAATGTGGTCAGATCCTACCCACCACCACAAGTTTCTCTACTCCCTTGACCCTCAGCTGCCGTCAAGACTTCCTCACCAGCTCCCCCGTCATCTAGAAACATTATTTCATCGGCTCCGACTTAATGCAGCTTACACCAACAGCTACCGTTTCCGCATTGGACTATCTACCGCCCCCAGGTGCAACAACTGTGCATCGGAAGACACTATTGAGCATCTTTTACTCCACTGTCCTGCCTACAAGGACTCTAGATCAACTTTGCTACAGAACATTGCGCGCATAGGTTATACGCAAGGTCCAGTGACCTTAAAAACCATTTTAGGGCCCTGGCCGTCTTCTTCTGAGCAACGCCTAACCCTAAAATTTCTGTTTTCGTACCTCAGCGACACTGGCTTAATTCAAAAACTTTAAATCTCTTCACTCTGAGACTTTCGCTCTTGCCCTTTTACTTAATTTCGTTGGTCCCTCTCTCAGCTTGCATCTCTTTTCTGCCGTCCTCTCTCTTGGGCCTTTCTTCCTTTTCCCCCTCCCCTAACAGAGTAGCATCAAGGCGATTTTGTACGCCGGCTAAACACTCTGTTTTCTAATAAAGAGCTTCTCTCTCTCTCGCAGCTGTTGCTATGCGGACGACGGCGGCGGACGATTCAGGCTCGCTTAAGAAGTGCATTCGCACTTAAAAAAACTAGCACCTGTAGGGAGCTTCATCGAACAAGATCTGTGAAGAGCAAAGCGAGTTACAGGGAACAAATCTGAAAAGGTGTGGTTGTTGCTATTTCTTTCTTTGTAGCACATGCCCACTTTGGTGATTTGCATACAATCGGGAGCTTGGAGGAGCTAATGGGCGCGTTTTAGAAAATTTACAAAGCTGTGAATTACAAATGTAAAAGTTGCTGAATAGTACGCGCCGCGTGACACGTGAACGTGATGGCACATGAGGACAGGTGCACAACAACCGCGCGGAACCGTGATTATAGAAAGGCTGGAGGGAGTGCCAGTCCTCTTGCTGACGAGATCGGTAGGAAATGAAAGAGGAAACAGAGGCAAGCACGGAGTAGCAAAAAAACCCGGCCAAAGTAATACCAATATGTATGCAGAAAGACAAAGAAATGAACGCGAAAAAAATACGCAAGTGCAACATATCAGTTAAGAATTATCGCAAGTACAATGTAACAGTTGCAAATAAGTATCGCAAGTGCAGTACATCAAATGTTAATATGTGTCGCCAAGCTTTACCCTTCGAAACGCGTAGGCACACTTAAGTGCGCGTAGAAAATTTTCTATGAAAAACTGGATGGAGGTTTTGATAAAACGGAGCAGCAATTACTTTGAATAAGGCGTGTTTCCATCAGCCGCTTTCTTTTTTTGCCAGTCGGCCTTAGTCACGTGATTGAATTTTTGGCCCCCGTTGGCATAAAGCGGCCGAAAATGCTTATTC